>NW_006799055.1:2857236-2869880 GCF_000442215.2 Lipotes vexillifer | reverse complement strand
GCAGGAGAGTCGATCTAAACTTAAAAATCATTGTTCAGGTAAAGATAATGTTATGGACTGCATGCACCTGCCCCTCTCCAAATTCATATGATGGAACCCTAATCGCCAGTATGATGCTATCTGGCGATGGGACCCTTGGGATGTCATTTAGGTCTTAAGGGCTGAGAATAGTGCTCTTATAAGAGACTCAAGAGAGCTTGCTTCTCCCTCTCTCTTCGCCATAAGAGGCCACAGCAAGAAGGTGGCTGTCTGCAAACCAGGAAGACAGCCCTCACCCGTCAGTGAATCTGCCGGCACCCTAACCCTGGACTGCCTGGCCTCCAGACTGTGAGAAATAAATGTTTACTGTTTAACCCACCCAGTCTATGGTAATTTTGTTACAGCAGCCCAAACTAAGACAGAATACGTGTGATATATTATTAAACAATAAGGTCAAGGAAAATGTACCATTACACGAAAAGGAAAATAAGATGCATTCTGTATAAGTTTATGTTTCCAATGTTGAACATTTCTAAAATACTAACAAAATCACTGAAAAAGGATGGCATGTTCAATTATCATGTACAGCTGACCCTTGAACAAAGCAGGGGTTAGGAGAGGTGACCCTCTGCAGAGCTGAAAATGCACATATAACTCACAGTTGGCCCCCTGTATACGTGGTTCCTCTGTACCTGGCCCGCACCTGTGGATTCAAGCCACTGCAGATGTTGCAGTGCCACAGTATTTTACTATTGAAAAAAAATCCTCATATAAGTGAAGCCGTGCAGTTCAAACCCATGTTGTTGACAGGTTAACAGTACATGAGTTTTCTACCAGGACAAAATTTTCTAAGTTTACTACCAACACACAAAAAAAGACTCTCTGAGAAGACTTGAATCACTCAGTCCACATTCTAACAGAGTTGTACTTGGCTTTCTTACCAACAGAAGATACTATACACATCTGCAATTCAAGAAAGTAAGTAGGTTTAGCTTTAGTCAGGGGAACACAAAAAAGATGTGTTTTTGTGAGCAGTTAATCAACTGATCTATATTTGTATATGGAGAAAATGAACAAAATAACATAGGTATCAGATTGAAGAGTAGTAACCTAGAGCCACATTATTTCAGCACCTTCGTATGTTTTAGGGAACGAGATGTGACCCATGCTCATCTCAATTCATGTGATAATGAACAGTGTCAACTGACTTAAGGGCAGGCCTCCCCACTGATGTGTTTAAAAACCAACACTAAAGACTTCTCAAGTCATATCTCTGTGCGCATCATTATATTTAATAGATAACAAATCAAACGAAAAATACTACTCAATTTTATTTCTACAATGATTGAAATGCCTACATCCAAACAAACAAACAAACAGAATTCTACACGTTTCTTGCGTCCCTCTGAACCTTCTGAGGTAGCACACCACACTGGACAGAACACTGGGCTCAGATGTCAGGCAGAAGTGTGCGGCTTGACAGGTGACCTTAACGTCTCTGGGAGCCACTGACATCACGTAAAGTGAGGAAGTAATGTCTAACTTATGCGCTTGCTATGAAAATTCAAGGGAAAACATTTTAAGAGAGAAAAGGGAAGTGGGATGCAATCAGTAACTATTTTTAAAAGGCGGGGGTGGGGACAGGAGGTGAAGTTAAAACTACCTACCCTAAGCCAGAAAGTTTACTTTATTGTGTTAGGTCTTTTCCTTTCCCTGGGGTGTGACTCCTGGCAAGTCTTTTAGCTTCTGTTGTTTTCATGGCTCAAATGGGGGAAATAACATGCTCTCTCATCAGCTTATCGTAAGGATCAAATGAGTTGACATACATGAAAGCATTATGAGAACAACAAATGAACAATAAGTGAAAGAAAAAAAAAACCCCAAACCCCACAACTTTTCTTGATAGAAAAGCCAAGCAGGCAAAAAAGAGAGATTACGATTTCTCATTTCCTGGCACACAGAATTTGATCTTTGTGCAACATGCTCCAAACCGCAATCACACCTCACAGTCATCACTGTGCGACTGTCTCCTCACTAAACTGGCACTGCATTAGAGACAGGAGTATCACTGTTGGCTTTGCGGCAGCTAACGCATCATCAGGCATAAAGGTGCTCAGCTGATGCTTGTTGCGCCTGATCTTCCTGTTACGTGAGCAGTACATTAAGGAGCAGAAGAATTACCATTTTCTTTCCGTAATCTTGTTATGAACTTCTTAGGAGGTATGACTCCAACCTTTTTCTTCTGGGTGGCAATGCTGTGGAAGAGGTCCGCTAAGCACGTAAGGAGGCTCTCCTTTTTCCTAGGTTGGCTCTTGTACGCGAGAACTTGTTCCCGAAAAGGACGACAAAAATAAAGTGCTTGAAGAACTGAATTGCAGTAGCAAGTATTCCCAAACTAGAATAGAAAAAAAAAAAAATTTCTGTTAAATTTGAGGCAACACATGTTTCAGAGAAAGAATTTCTATGTCTAAAGCTGAGAGAAGAGAAAGACAAGATAGGGAATTGATGATCCTCGTAACTTAAAAGGTATCTGAGAGTACAAATAATTGTCCTGACTGCAAATTACCCATTCCAACATTAAATGGATGCTCTCGGCATCACTTTCAGGTTAAAACTGAAGAAAGACACATGCAATAAATTTGGCCTTTATTAAAACTGAGTTAAAGAACTACATAGTTTAAGTAGTGAGATTAGTTAAGGTTTAGGCTTCTGGCGAATTCCTTTTCCAGTTCCCATTGTTATGATAGTATTGGTTGTATACAAAGCATTTTCTATACTGTACATTTAAAAATGTAACTCTCAAAAATTCTTTAAAAAATACCATAAGAGTGAGGTTTACTATCAGGTTCTTCAGTGCCATCCAAAAAAATAAACAAAAACAAAAAATAAGGAAAAACAAGATACTCTGAAATATTAGATGAAAAAGTCATCAACGTGACAGCCTAACAACCACTGAAATGCCGAAATGCCAGGTCACATTATTCTCCGTCCGTCAGAAGGACGTGGACTCAGCTCCAGAGCTGAACCCTGAACTGCAGCCCCACCTCTCACTGGCCATGTGGCCTGGAGCAGGTGACTGATCACTCAGCCTCAGTTTCCTTCTCTTTAATAACAGGGAAGAAAGTCATCCTACTTTACAGAGAAAATAACACAGGGTTTAACAAATACTTTTTGCCTTCTTTTTTCCTTCCCATTAATAGACACTGACTCCCAAAGCTGGCTAATAAAACCCCTAGAAGTCCATCACTGAGGACCTGGGGAGTAAACAAGGAACGAGGACAGTTCTCAGAGAACGGCCATGGGGCGGGGTCAGGCACACAGTAACCAGAAGCAGGCAAGCGGGGAAGAGTGCTGAAGGATGGGCGCTCTTCCATTATGTCCATAAACACACGCACAGGTTTGCTTATATTTTAAAACTAGGACGGATATATCAAAAGCTAACAAAAATGGTTATTTACAGAGAAAGGGAAGAGATTAAGAGCAGTGAAAGTGAGACTGCTGTACATGTACATGGTTATAAAAAGTTTACTTTGTAATCATATTTTTAAAAACTAAATGAAAAAGAATACATTCCTAAAATTGAAAATAAATAGAAATAAATCAGACCTAAATGTGTACCAAGTTGGTGGTAGAACTACGTAAAGAAAAGAGTGAGGGCTTCCCTGGTGGTGCAGCAGTTAAGAATCCACGGGTTCGAGCCCTGGTCCGGGACGATCCCACATGCTGCAGAGCAATTAAGCCTGTGTGCCACAACTAGAGCCCGCGAGCCACAACTACTGAAGCCCATGCACCTACAGCCCGTGCTCCGCAACAAGAGAAGCCACCGCAATCAGAAGCCAGCACCACAAGGAAGAGTAGCCCCCGTTCGCCACAACTAGAGAAGGCCCGCGCACAGCAAAAAAAACCCCAACATAACCAAATAAAGTAAAATTTAAAATAAATAAATAAAGCTTTAAAAAAAAAGAAAAGAATGACTTCAAATAACTTTAAAACACAGGATTTTTACTATCCATGCCTACTGAACTACAGGTCTAAGAACAAAAAGAACAAAGAAGTCTTAAAACAGCACTCAGTACTCACACTTAGAATTAACCCATTGATATTGCTATTTTGAAACCACTAAAGATATACTGTAAGACAAAGCAAGGAAGGAATTATGTTAATATCCCCTAGGAATCAAAAGAAATGATTTAAAATTTATTTTTGGCTGTGTTGGGTCTTCGTTGCTGTGCACGGGCTTTCTTGAGTTGTGGCGAGCAGGGGCTACTTTTCGTTGGGGTGCGTGGGCTTCTCATTGCGGTGGCTTCTCTTGTTGCGGAGCACAGGCTCTAGGCATGTGGGCTTCAGCAGTTGTGGCGCATGGGCTCAGTGGTTGTGGCTCGTGGGCTCAGTGGTTGTGGCACGCGGGCTCTAGAGCACAGGCTCAGTAGTTGTGGTGCATGGGCTTAGCTGCTCCACAGCACGTGGGATCTTCCTGAACCAGGGCTCAAACCCATGTCTCCTGCATTGGCAGGCAGATTTGTAACCACTGCGTCATCAGGGAAGCCCGTAATCAGATTTTTTAACGTAAAGGAAAAAAGATACAATAGTAAAAATCAGAAGAGTAAAAGCCCTTTAAAGTTAAACTGGAATTAGAAATAGCAGTATAAACTCATGCCTCTTTGTAAATCTTAAAGTGTGTGTGTGTGTGTGTGTGTGTGTGTGTGTGTGTGTGTTTGCGTTCTCAGGTTCTGTCCACTGAAAAGGCCTCCACATCAATAAATTTCCCCTGCATCCAGACTGTGGCCTCTAAAAACCCTTTTCCCACAAAAAGGAACTAGGACGACTTACAGATATGGCTATACAATGTAATGGACAGGAAATGTACAGTGTACAAGGTTAGCCTGGAATATCTTTTTGTGTGGCTTGAAGAGCCAACTTTCATCAAAAAGAATTACTGCAATGGATTAAAAAGCACATCAACTACACAAATATCTATGTGGTTTATTGGTCTCCAGTGGAAGTTGTAAACAAGAATATAAAAAAGGAAAGCATCAAAGTTTTACCCCACCTTTCTCATAAAAACCATATTTCAGGGGGCATTAAAGTTATTGTTTAGAAAATAATTCTGGCTAATAAATCCAGAAGAAATCATTGTAAATAATGGACTGGGTAGTAATTACCCCTGGATACCTAAAACATTTGGTTAAAGGTTGGTGGGGAACTTTAAAATGCTTTTCTGTAAACTATGGGTTATAGATTTTAATAGAGCCCAATGCATTCCAGCATCATTCAAAATGAACAGCCCAAACTTTACATCCCGTGATGTGGTGCACCAAGAAATATGTGGCAATTCCTCTAAAGTATTCTTGCCTTAAAAAACAAAGTGAAATCCCTAAACTTTAACCAAGTGTCTAGATTAACTACCAACTTACAAGATACTCAGGGAACAGAGGAAGAAGTCAAACACCCCAAAAAAGGGACAGGACAACAGACTCAGCGAAGATTTACAACGTCTATGTTCACGTTGCTAGTCGGAGCCAAGAACTGATTTCGTAAAGACAGATGTGTTTACAGGCTTTCCAGAGAAATGCTCAAAGTATATGACAGTGATGCCCTGATATTATTGATCATGAATACAACCATGGATATCCTTCAATAAAGCCTATCCAGGGGCTAAGTACACCTGCAGTAGAATCTCCAATACTACCAAGATTATCTTACCAATTAATCAGTATTAATGAGTCTGCAAAATACTAGTAATTGTACAACAGTCTAATGACTCCCATGACCAACAAACTATGGCTTTGTAAACTGAAGATACAATCCCCATAATTTGGACATTTTATTAAAGAATAAACAACAGCGAACTCTAACAACTTCCACAGAGCAGGCAGATAAACAAAAGACAGCATCTCACAGTATATTAGAAACATTTATGATGGTGAAGCTTGACCCACTAGTAAAAAAGCAAATAAACGAAGCTAAGGAACTGGCACGTGGAGACTGCCGAAGTCGGCCTCCTGCTAATCTTCTGACTACAAGCAATAGGTAACATTACAACCAACCTTGGAGGCTTTCTATTATGGTCTTCTTTACTTACCTTCATCAGCCCCATTAAAGAAAAATGAAAGGTTGAAACTACTATTTCTCCAGAATAAACTAACTTTCAACCTTACTCATAACTTTGAAGCTTTTCCTTCAATTTCCCTGATTTTTAGTAGTGACTTTCACTGAAGTTCCTGAAACCTAGAAACACAAGTATACACAAGTTTCCTTCAAGTATATAGCTTTCATGCAAAAGACTGTCTGGGATGATTTCCTCTGCACTCTCGCTTCTGAATAGGGTTGAAAGCTACCCTGTGCTTTTTCAGCTGGTTCTGAAGATCAAAGGCATGACCAGGTTTAAAATCAGGGGAAACAAATATTAGAGGTCTGATCACTGACTTCTCAATTGTTTATTGAACACAGTGACCTATCCCTGTTTTCTCTGAGTCTTGAAAAAAAAGGTGATTTCTCATATCCCCATCAATAAGATCATTTTGAGCACATATCCCTAATACATGCATATTTGTTTAGAAATAATATACGTACTACATTATGTACACTAAAAATATAACCAATGTGATTAAGATGAACATTTCAAATTATTATATTTTTTTGTTTTCACTAAAAATTATTAAGTAAGAGCCATGAGACTTAGTATATGCTTTTCTGTAAACTATGGGTTATAGATTTTAATAGAGCGATTTGACAGTTCAGTTATTTGGCTATGTAGTCTTAAGGGATATCAAAGTTGAAAACGGTATCTCCGTAAAGATACATACATAGGTCCAAGTGGAAAAGACTCTCTCCTTGACAGCCTTTACTTTCTAAACTATGGTATTAGATAGTCGATCCTATCTATCAAATTTGTTTGAATTCATTTAAGTAATTATCTGTCTTGATAGCCGCAAAGCCTGGCCACTGAGCACACAGGATCTGAAACCAAGCCACCTAGGTTCAGATCTGGTCGGCTACCCGACCCTAGGAAATTACCAAGCCACTCTCTCTTCATCTGTTTCCTCATCTGTAAATGACATTTATAACAGCACCCACCTCTACAACCTTGTAAAGAATTAAATGAATGATCTGCATGAAGAACTTACCATGGTTCGGAATACCTCATCACTACATGGTTATTTTTGAAACAACCTTTTTGAGCCATCTGTCCCTTTTGAAAAATTAGCTTAGCTGAAATAGATTAAATCCCGTAATCCCTAAGTCTACACTTGAATCATAATAGATTGCAACAGCACAAATGAATAAGAGGGGTGATACTGTTAGCCTTTGGTACTATGCAACTTGCAGTGACATAGGAACGCCACACACACGGACAGAGTAGTATGGGTGCCAGTGTCAACCAATTATTAAGAATTAGTAAAGCTTAACCTATATCTTTCCTTTTTAGATAAAAATAAACACTAGAAATGCTCGCTCATATTTTGGTCCCCAATGAATCATCTTACATATTTCATTTGGAAACTACTGGTTTTAATCACAATTATGTCAACAGCATTACCTTTAAAAAATGTTTTTCAATGTTTAAGTGCCCCACGGTCCTCCATGCTGGCTGGTGATGGTGCCATCCTGTGAACACCCTCCCTTCTACGGGAAGGCCCTCCTCCCCCAACCACAATCTGTTTAGGTGGCCCTGTTTTAAATAAGTCTAGACCCCACGTGCCCCTACCCCGCCCCCCTCTGCAGCCAGGTGAACCTAATCCAGATTCTCATGGACATCTGTTCCTCCCCCCCGCCCTTGCTCCCCTGCCCCAGGCTTCCTTCCTCACGGGAACCGACTTCTCTGTGCAAGTTCTGTACGACTGTCAGTCACAAGCTCTTCTGTAGACCCCGCAACAGGGTCGGGCACTGGATCCAATCTGGCCAGAGGCCTTGGGGCAGAGTTCTCTGGTCAGGTTTGATATGGACGGTCTGGGATCTCTGATGATATAAGATGGCCATCAGGTGGAGAGAAGCTAAAGGAAAAGGAAACCAATGCAAAAGAAAACAGAACCAAGGGACACGGGCCTAATCAACTTTACAACCTACAAATGGAAAAGGTCCATTTTTATCTCTCGCTCTCTTCCTTATAATAATGGCCCCTGTTCCCTGGATTCAGAGTTCCAACTAGTGACTACTAGCAATTCAGGTTAAAAAGACTTTTATAATGGTCTAGCCCCACAAACCCACTTGTGTTTGGGAACCTATTGTGTTAGAAAATTAAAATAAAAATGGAGAGACTGGGCTTGCCTGCTGGCGCCGCCGTGGTTGGGCATCCGCCTGCCAATGCAGGGGACAAAGGTTCGATCCCTGGTCCGGGAAGATCCCACATGCTGCAGAGCAACCAAGCCCGTGCGCCACAACTACTGAGCCTGTGCTCTACTAGAGCGCCGTAACTATTGAAGCCCACGCGCCTGGAGCCCGTGCTCCACAACAAGAGAACCCACTGCGGTGAGAGGCCCGGGCACCACAACGAAGAGCAGCCCCCGCTCACCGCAACAAGAGAAAGCCCGCGTGCAGCAACGAAGACCCAGTGCAGCCAAAATAATAATAATAAAATTTTTTTTAAATGGAGAGGGCTTCCCTGGTGGCGCAGTGGTTGGGGGTCCGCCTGCCTTTGCGGGGGACGCGGGTTCGTGCCCCGGTCCGGGAGGATCCCACATGCCGCGGAGCGGCTGGGCCCGTGAGCCATGGCCGCTGAGCCTGCGCGTCCGGAGACTGTGCTCTGCGGCAGGGGAGGCCACAGCGGTGGGAGGCCCGCGTACCGCAAAAAAAAAAAAAAAGAGGAGAGACTGCACAGAAAGTAGGAAAGAGATACTACTAGTCTAAATCACTACTATCAACTTTACTAAAATAAGTACTCATTAGCTACAAGACAAAGGAAAAAGGCAATCTGGTTTATCAGATTAAACAATTTGTTTTCAGAGAATTTAGCTGCCTATAAACAGCAGACATGTAAGGGGGGTATTTCACAGCAAGAGAAAGCTTCCAAAGGCTCCTCTCCCTCCTCAAGGTGGCTTCTGCACCCCGAGCCACCCAAGTATTCCCCCTCTCCTAACATCCTGTACCATCAGAAATACTAACGTATTCACAGAGTTAACCCAACAGGAAATCCCCACTCTATGTATTATGCAAATCACAGTGATGGCATCAGAGTCACCATTAAGAGTAAATGGCCATAAAAACTATCATTTGTGAAAATATTCCTCCAAGATAAAAACATCTACAACTGAAAATAATGGAAAACAGACTGTTATTAACAAAGTGAAGAGTAACCACTCTGAATTTTCTGGTAGATTAATTAACTGTGGGGTTTGGGGTTTTTTTTCTTTTTCCTTCTCTCCATTTAAAAAAAAGAAAAAAACTCTAATTTTCTAACTGCCCAAATACACACACTATTTCCCAAAAGCAAATGCTATTGAGTCTACCACTTACTGGTCGGTCGCAAAAAGGGATCCCACCAGGCAGATCTAATGGGAACCCTTTTCAGTATTAGCTTTTTGTAAGAGCAATTAAAATGAACCTGCACACTTAGCTAAGAACAGACTGATGAAAAGAAAATATACATGTGCCTCACTTTAACAGAATCCAATTGCTAGGAAAGATTAACCACCAAGTGCCTTAAAGCAGCTACCTTCCACGTTGTTTATAACACTAACTACTTGGCAGACAGGCACAGGGACAGGAGGAAGATGTTAAAATGTTCATCTTCCAGTTAACATCTCCCCGACCCCTCAAAGCTCCAACCTTAATTTTTAAGGGACTCTATAATAGTGTGATAACTCTACAAAGAAAAAGGGGGGAAGGAAATGAGAGAGAAGGGTGATGACAATTTAAGAGCTGAAAACAGGGCTTATGGAAAACGGTTAAAGGTACGCAACACAGCTGCAAAGTAGCCTGAGGGCACAGATCAAAGAAGTCGTCCATCACTATCCTAGTTCTGCTGCATCTACTCTGACCACCAATTTATTTCTGCGTATAATTCAAGGTGTTCCTCAATCTTTCACAGCTGGAGCCCTGGCTACCTTAGGCATCTCAGTTCTTCATCATAATAACCAGGCACAGAGATCACAAACTGTTCTCAGAAATCCCTGCTTTCCTTGGTTTTATTGAATCTCGGTTACTCAGCTTCAGGGAGAAATACAAATTCCACCTTTGGAATTTAGACTGATGCACGTGAAGTAATAAAAAGGATGCCTTCTTAGAAACTTTTTTTGTTTGCTTTTTAAACGCAATCAACACTGGTATTTGGATCCTGGTATCCAATTAAAAACAACATTATCAGCAGAAGAAAAAATAATATAGGGCTTTAAGACTCGTTTACTTGTTTTGAGGTTATCTGCAAAAAAGTCAGTGAGACACAAAATGGAGAGACTGGAATGTTTGTGCTGGAGAAGGTAAAGGGAAAACAGCCTTCGATACAGAAAACACTGCTACTCTAAGGAAAATGGGTTCTTCTGGGACACTAAAAGTGGGCACAACTTTTCTACAATTTAAGACACAAATTAGCTTTGGAGGCTGAGCCGAATACGGGTGGTAGCCAGCCACAGGGAAAGGGCCACGAGACTGAGGAACTGGCGCCTGCCACCCCCAGAACTGAAATGAGGCTTCGGGTCACGAGACAACTCTGTAAGTATGAGCATTTCAGACGTCAGAAGTAGAGGCCAGCCTGCTCAGTGAACAAGAAAAGTTAAACATATTCATTTAAATCTCCTCCCCATGATACCCCAATAAAATGACAGTCAAAGAACAGATTAGGCAAAAACTCAAAAGGCCAAAGAAGGGCTGCCCTGGTGGCGCAGTGCTTGAGAGTCCGCCTGCCGATGCGGGGGACGCGGGTTCGTGCCCCGGTCCGGGAAGATCCCGCGTGCCGCGGAGCGGCTGCGCCCGTGAGCCATGGCCGCTGAGCCTGCGCGTCCGGAGCCTGTGCTCCGCAGCGGGAGAGGCCACAACAGTGAGAGGCCCGCGTAATGCAAAAAAAAAAAAAAAAAAAAAAAAAGGCCAAAGAAGACAATGAGGGATGAGAGCTATCAGCGAACTTCCACAAGACACAGAAGGCAGACGGAGGAGGAGGGCCCAAATGTCTCTAAGAGACAAATGGGCAACAGCGGACTCGCCTCTAAAGGGCCAGAGACGTTTCGTGGGGTGGGGACCTCTGAGAACACAAGTCTGGTCGTCAGTCTTTAAAAGGACCACTTAGACCCCCAGGCACTCAACTCTTCCTTCAGCAGAAGGTTTAGTCTCCACAGAAGATGAAGAGACTCTGGGTGGAGAACCCTTAAGGACAGCAGTGAGGCGCCGAGCAGGAAACAGGACCAAATAAAACCCCGAACAAACCCCACCCCCGCCCCAGACAGGCACTGGAGGAGGCTTCCCGGCAGAAGAGAAACAGCCCCAGAGAGACAGCTCCAGCTACTGAAATGGGATGGGGGCCGTGGGAGGCAGGGGCATTCGCCAGGGGCCACTCTAGACTGAAAGAGCAGCCCCACCATCCTTTCAGGAAGCCCCAGTCATCCTTTCAGCATTTCACCCTTAGAGATGAGTACAATTTGAGGAAAGCTTCCAACAGGAAAGATACCAAAGTTTAAAAGGGGGCGGGGAATAAACTCCAAGGTCTCAGAAGCAATCCAGTAAGCATCAGAAAACCTCAGCAACAACAAAAACTATAAATGACATCTTGAGAAAAGGAACAGAAAATACTGCCCCCATGAAACAAGAGAAGAAAAAAAAGGAACATTGTAAGAAATAAAAAATGCAATGAGGGCTTCCCTGGTGGCGCAGTGGTTGGGAGTCCGCCTGCCAGTGCAGGGGACACGGGTTCGTGCCCCGGTCCGGGAAGGTCCCCCATGCCGCGGAGCGGCTGGGCCCGTGAGCCATGGCCGCTGAGCCTGCGCGTCCGGAGCCTGTGCTCCGCAACGGGAGAGGCCACAACAGTGAGAGGCCCGCGTACAGCAAAAAAAAAAATGCAATGAGCTGGACAAAAAAGTTGAAGATAAAATCTAAAATGTAGAATAAGGCAGATGATCAAAAATGGGAGAATAAGAAAAATCAAGAATCAGTCTAAGTGTTTCAGTATACAACCAACCATATCAAAAAAAGACAAAACAGAGAAATTACAATGATAGGAAGAAAATTATCCCAATAATAGTATCAGAAATGTTTTACAACTGAGGGAAATAAATCATCAGTCTGAATGGGTCCATAAACACTCAGCACAACAGGGTCCCCATCAAGACACAGGATTAGATTTCAGAACCCTGTGGATAGAGAATATCCTTAAGGCCTCCCAAAAACTTTTTAGAAGGGAAAAAAAAAGCCCTGTAACATAAGAGATCGAGAACCAGAATGGCATCCACCCTCTCAGCATCAACAGAAGCCAGAAAGCAGCGGAGCAAGCCCTGAAAAATTCTGAAGGAAGGCTGTAACCTAAGATGGATATCTAGCTCTAACAATAACCAATAACAGTCTTCAATATACAAGATCTCAAAGTCTGTATCCATGCACATTTCCTAAACAAGCATCTACAGAAGGTGTTCCACAAAGCAAGGGAGGAAAAACCGGGGATGAAGGAAAGGAGACAAGTGCAGGGAATGTGAAGGGCGACGGGAGAGACATCGCCAGGCACAGGCTGCACAGCAGGAGCACGG
>NW_006799055.1:2855352-2857200 GCF_000442215.2 Lipotes vexillifer | reverse complement strand
GGGGGGGGGGGGGGGCTGGGTGGTACCTGACAGGCACGACTCAGTGGAAACGGATATTAAGAAGGTCTTTTTGGCTTTCTTTAGTTCTGCTGAAGGCTTGGGAAGAATAAATGAAAGTTCAGGACATGGAAAAATAAAGCAATGATTAATTCCATATTGGGAGAACGGGGGAAAGTGAAGTTGGGCAGGGATGGTGAGAAAAGAGAGTGAAGTTTCTTATCTGCCAAAACAGGAAGTCAGTAGTTTGTTTTTTTTTTTTAATGGCAGTATAAGTACCTTATTTAGGCTGTAAGGATACATTCCAGAAAAAATAGCCCGAGGACTAATGAGTGGCCTCCTCTAGGGAGGGGAAGAGGAGGAGGGTGGGCACTGCTGACCCTGTATTACTAGCTTATGCCCAGCGCAGACAGAGAAGGGTCCCCAAGCAAGGCAAGACACACATACCACTGCAACTGCCCTCCTCAAATTGCCCAAGGAATCTATCTGTACATAATGACGTGCTAATACTCAGTAACACACCAATCTGTTCAACATAACTTACTTTCTTACCTGTATTATCACCAACACACATATTTTAAAACACTCACCATGGATCCACCTAACAGTACAGTACAACATAAACTACCATGACAACTATATAACAAAGATTTGTGGTGTTTTCTCATGATTCAGGAAAAGAGTTAAAAATTCTAAACAAAGTTCTTCCAAAGTTTTAATAATGTATAATTACAGTGATTACCTACCTCCACAAGGGCAAGGCTATGTTTTTTTCTTATATTTCACACTTTTAAATCTATACCACTGGGACAACGCCAGAAGCAAACTGACAAAGACGCTATAGACACATGGGGGCATTTACAAAACTACATTTATATCTGTACATTTGGACCACTTATATTTAGACACGTAAATAATTCTCAAAGAATCAAAGAGATCATTTGGCCTAGGCCATATGAAATTTTGGTTATGAGAAAATTCTGACACAAAATAGGAAAAAAAATCAGGCTGACAAGTTAGAAACTGTTCCAAGACTCTTAAGACTTCAGGCAATGGGGACTTGCCTGGTGGCGCAGTGGTTAAGAATCCGCCTGCCGATGCAGGGGACACGGGTTCGAGCCTGGTCCAGGAAGATCCCACGTGCCGCAGAGCAACTAAGCCCTTGTGCCACAACTACTGAGCCTGTGCTCTAGAGAGCCCATGAGCCACAACTACTGAAGCCTGTGCACCTAGAGCCCGGGCTCTGCAACAAGAGAAGCCACCACCGTGAGAAGCCCGCACACCGCCACGGAGACCCAACACAGCCAAAAGTAATAATAATAAAAAATAAATAATAAATTTTAAAAAAGACTTCAGGCAATGTTGTTTCCCTCCCATTAGAATTAATTTTGAAACTCCAAGTCACGTTTCTTGGCATTAAGTCTACTGATACAAAGGAACAAATTTCCTTTAATAAATTATGAACTGCATTCATCATTCTTAACACTAGTTCCAAGCATAATCTGAAGGTCACGTATCAGCGGATACTTACATTGACTAATCCAAAATAGTGCTCGTTGACTGGAAACTGTTCTGGACCAATCTCTTTCTCTAATGCCGAGGCATTGGCGCCCTATAAAATGAAAAACAGAAATCTTAGTATTTACAGTATTTTCCCAATACTGTCACAATTATATACACATTACAGAGAAACCCCTAAAATAATTTTCTTGTTGGGGCTTCCCTGGTGGCGCAGTGGCTGAGAGTCCGCCTGCCGACGCAGGGGAGGCGGGTTTGTGCCCCGGTCCGGGAGGATCCCACATGCCGCGGAGCGGCTGGGCCCGTGAGCCATGGCCGCTGAGCCTCCGCGTC
>NW_006799055.1:2840540-2854404 GCF_000442215.2 Lipotes vexillifer | reverse complement strand
GAGCCATGGCCGCTGAGCCTGCGCGTCCGGAGCCTGTGCTCCGCAACGGGAGAGGCCACAACAGTGAGAGGCCCACGTACCGCAAAAAAAAAAATAATAATAATAATAATTTTCTTGTTCCCTATAACTACCTAACATTATGGAAAGAAAACAAAGGGTGATAGTGAAGAATAAAGGCTTTTAATAATATGACCAAAAACTAGTTTGCAGGAACATTCTCATGGACAAAGCCTGGATCAAGGAATTATATCAAATCCTGTTCCTTGTTTTAAGTAATGGATGTGAGCCCCTGCTGTATCACATGGTCTAACAGGAGTGTAATCTCAGAGCAGCCATCTCAGAGAGCTGAAATTTTGTGAAATTAAAGATGCATATATTCAGTGACCTAACACATCTTCAGAGGTATATACACCCGAAAAATTCTCACACAGAATTAAAGATGACAAGAACGTTTGCTGAAATGTCATTGACGACTGCACAGCTGACTGCAATCCAGACGGTCTATAAAATGACAGCACACTATGTAGCAGTCAGAATAAATGAACTAGATTTACATACAAAAACATGGAATTTTGTCAAAAACATAATATTAAGTAAACAAAGTAAAAACAAGATCAACATAGACCACTGCCACATATATATATAAAACGGTACATGGCAAACAGGCTGGAAGAATGTACATGAAACACACTTGAGTGGGGCTGGAAGAGGGCCGGGATGTGGAACTGCAGGGTGAAGGACAAAAAGGAAAAAATAAAATAAAGCCCAACAAAAGAGGGGCCTTGCCCAGACAGTAACTGTGTGTCATGGTCTCAGGAATACGACCAACTCAATTCTGTGCATCTGAGGTCTCTGAAGGAAAAGGGACGGGGAGTCGGGGGAAGTGGTGGGCAGCACACAGGCCCTGAGTACCAGCACACACTAGCAAATGGGCTCAAGACGTAGCCTGAAAGAGAAGTAAAAACGATTCTGAAAACACAGTAACTCTGCATAAGTCTACCTGGGAATTCCCATGAACACACACTACCAGACAAATACAACTGATACTACTCACAAAACAGCCCAACACCACCTTGCGGAGCTGCACACAAGAGGACACACACACCATGCCTCCCCAAGGGGCGACCATGGTCAACAGCACCAGGTGCCCATAGCCCACCTCTGCCGTTTCCTCAGCCTGGGAAGCCCAGACCTTTTTGTCAGACGACCCCTCTTCAACTTCCTGATGGGCCAGGCCTGAAATAAGTACTGATGAAAGGGACCGGGTGGGTTGGTGGTCGAGTTCCACCAAAATGAGACATTTCCTCTAAAATGCCCTCCAGCCATCCAGCACTTGGATATATACATGATACTGTCTTTATTTTTTTAATTTAGGAACTACTATTCGGCTTTCTATAAATCCCCGACACAATCACTAGCTCACAGATACTATATTTATTTCTAAATATGGCTCTCCATGAACTGTTTTATAACGACATGAAATTCAGTTATCACAGCAACTTCACGATCCACTGAACAGAACCGTCTTGGTGGAAAAGGCTACAAGCGCGCTCTCCGCCCCCGCCAGCTCAAGTATCTTGTCGCGGAATTTCCTCACCTATATTGAAAACTATCACTAAGCCAGATGTAAGAATTTAAACTGATATTGGTGTATTCAAATGAGTATAACCCCTTTCCCACACCCAAAAAAAAAAAAGACAAGAAAAGGTGCTATTATCCAAAGTACAACCTCATGCATCTATGTACTTGGGACAATAAAATGCCAGTCCACATACCTGGGGAAAGCATCTCTGGCCCTCAGGATGAAGCAAGAACAGAACACCATGTGAGCATTCTCCGCTGTAACACCAATCGCATGCCACACCCCTGTGCTCTGACCACCCCATGTCCCACTGGTGTCCTTACACGCTTCCAAGCGCTGCTCAGAAAGCCCTTCCCCCACCCATCCTGGCCTCAGGGTAGTTTTGACTACGGTTCAACTTCTTGGCCTCTCTGTGCCTCAAGTTCCTAAGGGTAAGAGGGAAATGGCACCAACTACTTTACAGAGTGGCTACAAATAAACTGAGCTGAAGCTTTTGTAAAAGCATCTGGCTGTGCCTTGTACGTGAGCCGGTGTCCGTAAATGCTGCTTCTCTTCTCTCCCTTCCCTTCAATTCCAAGGGGAAGAAAAGCTACTCTCATTGGCCAGTAATATTAATAAATATGACCGGCTCCATGCAAGAGCTAAGAAATAACAAGAGAAGGAAACAAAAATCAGGAGAAAATGAGGAAGCTTCATAAAAAAAACAGATCATCTCCTCAATCTGGCCAACTCCACAACACGGCCCCTGGAAGAACCCTCATAATACTCCCCCAAAGCCAAACCACCAGCAGAACCACAATCCAACGAGGCTGGATTGAGGAGGAGGTTAAGTGCGATGAAGTAGAAACTCAGACCACTGTCCTTTAACCTTTCTGGTAATTTAAGAATTTTTATTTGCAAAATAAAAGGGCCAGTCTCCTCAGCAATTTTCCAAACCCCCAGTTCTAAGCTTATCTGTTGGGTTTTCAAGTAAGCCTTTACACAAACTTAGGTTTTCACAGCCGAAGATCAGGTAATTTCTAACGTGTCTTTTAACTTAACATTCTGTCATATTTCCAATCACTTTCATCGACACTTCTGAGGACACTACTGTATTAACACAAAGCTCCAGGGAATTCTAAGCCAACCGACACATGCCGAGCAACACGATTCGACAGGGAGGGACTGTGGCTGCAGATACAGCAAGGGCAGCAGATCGAAACGGACAGTACAGAGAGGACATAATTTGCTTGGCGACAGTTCTAAAGTAAGGCACAGCACAGTAAACTATACCTCAGTACAGCATAATGACGTCGCAGAGCAGATGCTGTGAACTACAGGAGGAAAGTCCCACGGCAGGAATTCAAGACTTTCTTGCAGAAATGACCAGAGCACACGCCTACCTCTGGCCAAATGCTAACTACAAAGGCAAAGTGTAGACAAAGCAATCCAGTTTCCGATGAGTGCTTTTTTAAAATTTAAGTGTTTTCAATACTACAGTTAGATATAACTGGTGAAAAACCACCACGAAGCCGAAAACTTGCCACACAATTTTCAGTACGTTTACCAGAGTTCTCAAACATCATCCCTTGAAGATGTTATTGAAGGCTGACACACCCTATCTTGTCAAATAACAGTCAGTCAAGCACCACAAGATTTAAATTGAGCCTAGAACAAGTCAACATCCAACAGTAATGGCTCTGAAGAGCCTTGCACCCCCACACTTGAGAAATATGACCCTACTGCAATTAACGATGCTTTACGAAATCACGATTCTTTACTGGGATAAAGGGAAGAAATGTCGGCGTTCTCAGTTAGGAATTTCTGCTCTAAAGCTTTCGTGAGGAACAGGATTCATCTGTTTTGTCTGAGAACACAGCACGCTCAGAAGGAAGAAGACATTCTTTCTGACTGTTCTGTCTCCATTTCTGTAACTTGCATAAGATTATTTTAGACTCAGTACCTATTACTACAAATTCATCAAGAAGAAGTAATTAGATATTCGTGACCCTTCTGATGAAAACAACCAAAAGGTGAATGAATTTTTTAATTAAAACAATAATAATTTACTGAGCTGGTGAGAAAATAAGGAATCTGCAGAAACCAAAAAACGAAGCCATGGGAGAATCCTGGGAGATAAGCAAATGCCAAAGACAGATTTTACATGGAGGTCACCTGCCAACACTAGTGACCTGTGCACCCTACTCTGACAGCTGGATGGAACAAAACATGGTCACCGGGTGCTGAAGCTTAGGGCTCACCAAAGACAGGGAGGCCAGCAGAAGACCCCAGCATGACAGTGAGCCCAAGAGGGCTACGTCTTCAGCTAAGGGGGAACGAGAAATAACCCTGCACCACAAGAAGGAGACGGCAACGAAACCTGCCTGACTTGTCCTTGGTGTGGGAGTGGGGGAGATGATAAATATCTTCCCAACAGTCATAACCACAAGCTGGCCCTAATCAAAGCTTGTGACCCAAATTCACACATGCTATACGATCTTACAAACAAACAAAATCAGGCAGAAAATGTAGTTCAAAGAGGTCCTCAGTTGACAGTGCCCTCTTCCACCCTACAACTAGCAACCAACGGAATTACAAACTGACTCTAGAAGACAAATTCAATCCACCCCACGAAGAATTCCCACAAATAAAACTCCAAGAGATATGAGTTCACGATAAAAAATCACACATACACAGAAAAACAAAGCACCACGAGTAAAAGCCAGCAGAAGCACAGATGGCAGAATTAGATTCAAGATATTAAATACCAGGACTATTTCAGACATGATATAAAACAAATGCTTAATATGTACAAAGAAATAGCAAAAGCTTGATTATAAGAACAAAGATGAGAAGTTAAAGCCTAAGCTGATTTTTTTAAAGAGCCAAATAAACTTCTAAATATAAAAATTATAAAACTTTTAAATATAAAAATTAATTGAAAGTTAAAAACTCAATGGTAACTATGAAGACAGTTCAAAACAACAACAACCACAAACGACAGTGGTTCCCAGGGATTAAGGAGGAGGAGGGATGAACAGGCAGAGCTGAGAGGATTTTTAAGGCA
This sequence comes from Lipotes vexillifer, assembly GCF_000442215.2. Taxonomy (NCBI): domain Eukaryota; kingdom Metazoa; phylum Chordata; class Mammalia; order Artiodactyla; family Lipotidae; genus Lipotes; species Lipotes vexillifer. The sequence goes on along the minus strand of NW_006799055.1, from coordinate 2,849,776 downwards.
GTGAAAATACTCTGTACGATACTATAATGATGAATACATGTCATTGTACGTTCGTTCAAACCCACAGAAAGTACACCAAGGGTACACTCTAGTGTAAACTATGAACTTTAGGTGATTATGATGGGTCAGCATAGGTTCATCAATTGTAATAAGTGTGCCACTCTGGAGGGGCTGTTGACAAGGGGTGAGGCTGTGCACGTGTGGGCAGGAGGTATATGGGAAATCTCTGTACTTTCCCTTCAATTTTGCTGTGAAACTAAAACTTTTCTTAAAAAAAAAAAAGTTTAATAAAATAAATAAATAAAATCAGAAAGAAAAAGAAACCTCAATGGCTGTGCTTGAGACACAAGGTTAATATTGGATAATATTTTAAAATCAATATCCCTGTCAATATAATGCTACTAATTGAAACTAAAGGTTTATTAAAAATAGGAAGTATTGTTTTTAGGAAAGAATTTCATGGAAAAATGGAGCCATTATGGAGCTACTGAGAGAGACCAGGGTACACTAAAACTAGCACTCAACTAGCAAAGCTACAGGCTTGAGTCTGGCTCTGGCTATGCCACTAACTAGCTGTAATACCTTGAGAAAAAATGCTCCTCTCTCAGGACCTGGGTTATCTCGTATGTAAGATCTTGATCTCTATAGTACCTCCATCTCCACATTTCTAACAATGTGTGAACCTACTGGCTCTTCCAATCTTCTTAAAACATTAAGGATAAAATGTTGCACAGTCTATTAAAGGTCAGACACTAACAAGTTTCTGGATGAAAGTTAGTACAGTACCATCCTCAGAAACAATCATCCCATGTAAGACTTTGCAGGCCATGGAGTAAGTGCCTCCTTAAACCTACCTAGTATGATTCTTAGAAAGCTGAATCATGCCAAAAATAACCACCCAAGCAAAGAAGAGTAAGTTGAAACTATAAGGATACCCTTTATTTGTTGATAAGGATACCTATGTTTTGAAGACACCATCTGCAAATAGGAAAAAAGAAAATCACTTGGGAGACAGCTGCTTCTGATTAAGTAATGTTTACACAGTCAACCTGGAAAACACACATCTGACTGCCCTTCATGCGCCATTATGAGAAAGAAACAATTACACAAAAGCAAACTGATACCCATGAATGTTTTCAAGAAAGTAAATTAAGGAAATCTCTTCCACAGTCTAAAGCTAGACTATGGTAAAAAGTGGTATCTATGAAGACATATCATTTTGAAAAGCTAATTATGTTCAGTGTATACTGTTTAAGGAAACAGGGTACTTAATACATTTTAGTAGGAAATAAAAAAATGATGAAAACCTAAAAGATGAACATCTCCATCAAGAAAACATACTTATCAAGAATACAGTTGTCCCTCAGTATCTGTGGGAAATTGGTTCCAAGGACCTCCACGTGTACCAAAATCCAAGGATGCTCAAGACCCTTATGTAAAGTGGTGTAGTACTTGAGTATAACCTATGCACACCCTCCTGTATGCTTTAAGTCATCTCTCAATTACTTATAATACTCATTGCAATGTAAATGCTATGTAAATAGTTGCCAGCACACAGCAAATTCAAGTTTTGCTTTTTGGAACTTTCCAGAATTTTTTTCCCAAACATTTTCAATCCTCGGATGTGGAACCCACAGATACGGACGGCCGGCACTTCCTTCTTTACATTAGATAGTTACAGTTCTTTATAGCAGATAATCTGTATTTAATACAAACATGAGAAAATACATTTTCTCCACTTCTGTGTTTCAAGTCATATCTTAGAATCCAGTGTTTATCATTCCAAGTTTAATACTGAAGTGGGTCAGATCAGGTCAGTACCCAAAGGAGAACTGCCAAAACAGGCAGGAAAGGCTTCCTGATGATCAAAGCAGCAAGTGACCTTAGCAAACTAAGAACAGTTCTGGAGGCACAGGAAGAGCTGACGTGAGGATGTGAACACATCCTTTTACTGTGTAAAAGGATGACTCCAAAGTAAGAAGATGTAAGAAACAAGTTTCTGTCTCCTAAACAAGAAAACGGAGAAGAAAGAGAAGACTGAAAGTCCATGCCTGTTCTCCCGGGAAACGCTGTACCCCCGAAACTAAATCAAAGACAACAAACATTTTAATGAAAAAACAAACCATTTCCATACCCTCAGTTTCAGGCATCATAAAAATCATCTCAAAGCAGCAGTCCTTCAGAAAAGATGAACCTCAGTAAGCATCTGAGTACTTCTGCCCAGCCCTGTGCCAAAAGCTGTGGAACGTTATTTTCAAACAGTCACACCCATTAGTGGCGGGGTGAGAACAACTCAGTGGGTCGCAGCCACCATTTTCTTTTTCAGTAAAACAGAACAGATGACAGTACATCTCCTTACCAAGAGGAAACAATGGTTTGTGGAACTTTTGTTCCAATATTCCAGTACGCATATATGAGGTCTAACTGTAAAGCTAATTTTCACTGTGGGTTCAAATCAGAAAACTTTTGATATACATTAAAAAGGATAAAGAGAAACCGCCAAAGTCATAATCCAACTGGGGAGTACACAGTGAAAAAAAATTAGTTTTTCATGATGACAGGTAGGAAATTATTTTTAAAATAAATCTAAAGCTATAAAGGAGAGAACAGATACCAAACTGCTCTGCTACAACACAGTATGCACTACAGGGTGTCAGGACAGGAAAGACGCTGAGAGCTGGAGAATTTGGGGAAGGCTTCACAAATAGATGGAACGAAAAAAGCCAAGCCTCGATTTTCCTTCCGAGGTATTTTCATCAGCGCTTTGCATGTGCCCTGATGCACGTGAGGGCGCGTCCCCCTCCAGCTCAGGCTGTGCGGCACTGAGCGAGGCCCACAAACCAGGAGGCCTGCCTTCCTGGCCTGGTTCTAACACATGAACAACTAAGCGGCGTCACCTTCTGCAAATCACTGCTCACTTTCCTCACCAGCAAGGTGAGAGGGACCAGATGTGTGGCACCTACTGAAAACCTAAAATGCTTCAATCCTAAAACAGCAGCAATATAGAGTCATATTGAAGGTGTGAATTTAGGGCAAGCTATTTCACCCCGAGCCCCACTTTTCCCATCTCCCAAACAGGGCAAACGACAGCCCCTCCGTGGCCTGTTTCCACCAAATGGACAGGAGGCGTTCAGAGGGAAGCCTGGCACAGAAGGCGCTGAACACGCAGTCCCTCTGCCCCTTCCTACTCCCACCTTGGGCTGGACCCCTCGAAGACTTGAAATTCCCACAGTGACTGAGGAAGGATCTGGGGGTCCCACACTCAGGACAGTCATTCTAAGAATCTTAGGCCCGTCACAGTGGTCTTCTCTGCTTGTAACTCTGCCATCAGAGTTAAAACGGGCTCCACAGAAAGGACAAAGGACCCTGGGACTGGCCCGGACCTAAGACGGCACTGCCCTGTTGCAGCAGATCACAGGGGCTGTGAGTGCTTTTGAGAAGCAGCGGCCACACAGGGCAGAGCCACCCTGGCGAGACGGGCTGTGCGGCCAGCAACACTCAGCCGCGCAGGGAGGTCAGAGCCCAAGGCCAGCGCACGAGGCAGGGCCCGAGGCAGGTCCTCCGGAAGCCATCTCCATGAGCTCCTCAAAGAAGGGGAAACCGTACAAGTTCACCGTCCAACGGTAGGTGTAGGTGTGCACACGTCCGTGTGTATGTCTCATCCTCCCTCCTACCCGCCTGACCACACCCCGCCCCCAGGATTCTTCCCAGAAGAAATTAAAGGACCTTACTTTCTCCTTCAACTGCCACCACAGGAGCACATATTACACATGTAAAATTCCTCATCTAAGCTCTTCGGGAAAACTGAGTTCTATGATTAATCACTGGCCAAAGATTGAAAATTTAAAGTTACTCAAAAGTCGGCACTTATGTAATCCTTTTCACCTAAAAGTGAGACATGTACAGACATGCCATGTAAAAAACAGAAGCTAAGGGCTTCCCTGGTGGCACAGTGGTTGAGAATCTGCCTGCCAATGCAGGGGACACGGGTTCGAGCCCTGGTCTGGGAAGATCCCACATGCCATGCAACTAGGCCCGTGAGCCACAGCTACTGAGCCTGCGCGTCTGGAGCCTGTGCTCCGCAACAAGAGAGGCCGCGATAGTGAGAGGCCCGCGCATTGCGATGAAGAGTGGCCCCCGCTTGCCACAGCTAGAGAAAGCCCTGGCACAGAAATGAAGACCCAACACAGCCAAAAAAATAAATACATTAATTAATTTTAAAAAAACAAAAAAAAAAACAGAAGCTAAGCAACAAATAACACATCTGCATCACTACTGTAAATCAATGACTAACGACCAAACCAAAAACAATAGGCATATAACTTTAACCTCTAAAAATTCAAATATCCACTAAAACTCAATGTTCCTATCAGACGTGAGCTAAAAGCTACAACCTTCAAATTATCTGACGTTACTAACATCTCCAACGAAAAGTTTGGTTATATAATTCGTGGCTAAATGTGTGTTACTTACAGAGAATATTTATATGAAGAGAATAAAATAAGACATAGATTCACTTCAAATCTTTGAAGTCAGTCAAGGAATAGAAAAGTGTTGGCACTGACCTGGTGCCACAACCAAAAAACCCATGCTTTGACCTGTATGTGATCACGAGACAAGGAATTACTGAAAAAAATCTCGTTAATTCATCTCTGTCAAAGTAACAGCGGTGACACTGGACATCTTTAGCAAGAATTACTCTGTAACTCCTTCACATTTAGCTTAACAATAACATCAGAAAGAAAATTCTCCAACATGACCAAACATACTTAATGATTTGAATGGGCACAATGAATTTTACAAATCCAACCCTTCTACCAACGCCAAATAATTCACAAAATACCTTCATGGACGGTTAAACATTTAAAACACAGCTATATCTGAACTCCATCACTGGCACCATACCTACGACCAAAAAAGGGGGCAAGGTTTGGTTTTCACAACATCTCTGCATACCTTTCAATGCAGAGATTCACCTGCATGGCCAAAAAAAATTACGAGAAATGTTTCATCATTTTAAGCCCTTTCTACCACATTCTTGACAGTTTTAACATTCTGTGTTACCAAATGTTTCAGCTCTATAAAAAACAAGGGGCTCTGGACGGGCACCAGGCCAACCCTCAGGCACCTGACCTGGATGCCTGACCTGTGCGGTGGTGCTCAATCAAAAAATGTGGGGCAATGCTCTTCCACTTAAGAAAACATGAACACCTCTATTTTCCCCAAATCCTATGTTACAGTAAAGCGAATTATTTGTAAAGTCCCTCAGATTCCTGAGAGGAAAATCACCATATAGTTAAAAGGTATTATTAAGTTGAAGTGAAATCAAAATTACGTAAATTATTGACTGACTTATTCTGTTACTATAGCAACAGAGTTCATACTCCAGATTCTAGGGGCTAACTGTAATAAAAACTAAAATTATCATCAAACTTAAATAGTTTTGTCAAATATAGAAAGGAACTGACTGCAGCTGGCACCACGTGGAGCCCTGTCCAAAACATCACTCAAAGTGGAATGATGTCACAGAAAGGACAGAGCAGGAAGTTCCAGGGGTCAGTCCCTCCACCAACACCATTCAGCTGAAAAATCCTCAGCATCAACTATTGCAGAACACTTATGACCAGGGGTTGTAAAACTCTTCTGATAAATTGAGAACACTTTCTAACTCATTTTATGAAACCAGCGTTACCCTGACTCTGAAGCCAGACTAAGACTCCATAAACTACAGGCAATATTCCTTACGAGTAGATGCAAAAACCTCAACAAAGCACCAACAAACCCAATTCAGCAACATATTAAAAGAATTATTGACCAAGTGGGATAAACATCCAGAGTAAAGAACTCCAACAACTCAAGAACAAAATAACAACCCCGTTAAAAAATGGGCAAATGACTTGAATTGACATTTCTCCAAAGATGATATACAACTGGCACATAAGTACATTTAAAGATGCTCGGTATCACTACTCATTAGAGAAAATGCAAACCAAAATCACAAGGTACCACTTCGCACCCAACAGGATGGCCAGAATCCAGGGGGGAAAAATGGAAAATTAACAAGCATTGGTGAGGATGTGAAGAAATTTGGTGGTTCCTCCAAAAATTAAATATGGCATTACCACATGGCACAACAATTTCAATCCTAGGTATATATCCAAAAGATCTGAAAACAGGAAGTCAGACACTTGTGTGTCAGTGTTCACAGCAGCAGTAGTCATTATAGCCAAAAGGCAGAAACGACTCCAAATGTCCATCAAGAGAGGAATAAACAAAATGTGGAATAATATAACGGAATATTATTCAGCCATATAAAGAAATGAAGTAATGATTCATGCTACAACATGCATGAACTCTGAAAACATTATGCTACGTGAGATAAGCCAGACATAAGAGGACAGCGTATGACTCCACGTACATGAAATACCTACAACAGACAAATTCAGAGAAGACAGAAAACAGACTAAAAAAAAAAAAACAAAAAAAGAAAGCAGACTGGAGGGCAGTGAGGAATGGGGAGTTTTACTGAACTGGCTACAGAGCTTCCGGTTGGGGTGATGAAAACATTTTGGAATTAGATAGTGGTGATGGTTGCACAATATGCTGAATGTAATTATGTTACTGAAATCTACATGTAAAATTTAAATGGCCAATTTTATGTTATATATATTTGACCACAGTTTTAAGAAAAAAAGAAAAAGACCGGGTGATCAAGGGTCAAGGATGCTACACTGGGATCCCAAAACAAGAGTTAATAAATACGCTTCCTTTCCCACCATCGTTTTCCTGGAGGGCAAGTCACTTGTTGACATCCAAAATTTCTTGGGTGAAAAACATAACTGTGGGGATCAGATAAGGCCAAGTGTTGCTTGTTTAGTGTCACAAGCCCAAAAAGATAAGTTAATCCTTGAAGCAAACAACATCTACATTCAACTGCTTTGATTCAGCAAGCTACAACAGTGCAAAACAAAGACATCAGGAAAATTCTGGGAGGCACCTATGTCTGAGAAAAGATCCGCTCAGCAGGGCAGAGAGCAAGTGTCCTCCAGCTGATGAAACAGCAAGAGGCTGAATGACACCCAGTGTTCATGGGTGGCACTTCTTAAAAACTGCAGTAAAATTCATCTTTTAAGATAAACACAGATTTACATATTTTAAATACAACTAGAATACAATTTTCAGGATGCAGGGAGAAAACCTGAGTTTGGCAACATTATAAACTTCCCTCCCGTGCTGAGGCAGCGGGACCAGCGGGGGCCCGGAATCAGGGACAGAGTCTGAGCCCAAGCTCGGCACCACTTCATGAGCCATGAACAAGTCACTGTAGCCGGCTTGGTCTCGCCTTTTAATACAGGGAAACACCTACTCTGCCAAGCTCACAGGTGTGGAAATCTAACTTCACCTCGTAAAGGAATTAGAAGCGTCAGTCACTCAAATTCTCCTAAGTGATCGTTTTAGCAAACTGATCAACACGATGGAAAATTCCAATAGAAGACAGTGAAGCACCTTACTTGTGCTTTGTTTTGGAAGCTACTTGCGTAGGTAGAAGGGAAATACACAGCTCTTTTTCGTGGCCTCTCCCGCTGCGGAGCGCAGGCTCAGCGGCCATGGCCCACGGGCCCAGCTGCTCCGCAGCACATGGGATCCTCCCAGACCGGGGCACGAACCCGTGTCCCCTGCATCGGCAGGCAGACTCTCAACCACTGCGCCACCAGGGAAGCCCCACAGCTCTTTAGTCTATCCAAAAGTCTGAAGTTAAGCTCCCTCTGGACAGCTGTAGTAAAGACTAGAACCAGCATCAGATCCCTTTTGTATGCCTCGTGTAACGCTTTTATTTAATAAATACTGCAGGTTCACACACTGAAAACAATGCAAACAGTGGAGGGTAGAGAGTAAAACCGAAGTGTTAATTGCCACTCCCTCCCTTCAGGTCCTTTCCCCAAAGACACCGGCTGGGAACAGCTTGGTTTCAGCTCTAGGTGGTTATCATCACAGCGTAAATCTACCTCGTCAACAGCTTTAAATCTGCCCTGCAAATGAAAAACTGGCGCGCACACACTCCTCCAACTCTCCCTCCCCACATCACCTCCTAATTTTTATTACAAATCATTAGATATAATACTGCTTTAGGGAATCTAGGAATTCTACATTTAAATCTCTAGCTAGATTAACCATTTCATAAAGGACTAAATTCCCGCTATGAAACCAGTTGCCTCTCCCTCTACCTGTCTCCTTCCTCCACTTGTTTACCTACGCAGGGACCGTAACACTTACATTTGCTTCTGTAGTGATAACTAGATCTGCCACCCTTTACTCAAAAGCCCAAGAGCGCCATGGACAGCGGCCCAGAGGGCAGCTAACGCCGCTCAGGAGCCTGACTCGGAGCAGACCGGGAGAAAGGAGCTCGACAACTTCAACGTAACAAAAGCTTAGTTACGCATGCGAACAACCTTACGGGTAACTGCCAGAAAGCAAAGAAAATATCATCACTGCAACAAGAGGCAGTACAGGAAAGCCAAAAAGAAAAACGCGAAGGAACAGAAATGTGGCCCTTGGTCATTAAACTACTGCCGCTTAAAGGAGAACCAAGTTTCTTGTTCTCTTTCAGGCTCCCGCTTTCCCTTAAGTTTCTGGAAATCTTGCTTAGCTGTTCTGACTTGTGAATGAAAGATGACCAGCATCGGTGTCTCTGGCTGGGATTCCTCCGCATTTGTCCTGAAAGCCTGGTTCCCAGTTCCAAGGAAGCGGGTGCTTGGAGGAGTAGGGAGGCCGGGTACCAGGGGGCGTGGCTGAGGGTGGCTGCATCCCAGCCCCACGTCTGCAGGGACACCGGCCCACCACACACCCCCTCCCTGATCTCTCCACTCCTGAGCCCTAAAGGCCTATCCGCCCCCAGATAGAAGGTCACCCGCTCTCTGCAAAGACCACGTCTCTGGCCTGACCCCACGTGCCAGCTACTCTGTGTGAACAGGAAGAGAGAAGGCTCCCCTGAGCCAGCTCTTCCAGCGATTACCATGGTGATGGCATCACAGCCACACGCCAACCGTGAACTGCAGGCTCCAAATTCAAGCTTCCACAAGGGCTCTCTTGGGAGGACTACAGTCAATTGTTCTGTTTAGTGGTTCTTTTCTTTCCTGTCACTACTTTTCAATCCTCTAGGAATTCCTCAAAAAGATCTGGTCCAGGGCTTCCCTGGTGGCGCAGTGGTTGAGAGTCCGCCTGCCGATGCAGGGGAC
>NW_006799055.1:2835484-2840404 GCF_000442215.2 Lipotes vexillifer | reverse complement strand
AAAAAAAAAAAAAAAAAAAAAGATCTGGTCCATCGGTAGCACCATTTACCCTCTACCTCTGTTGAAGTTTAATAAACTAAGCATGAACAGCCACTCAGCACACGCACGCAGACACATCTTTCTGTTACTCCCACAGACACTGCTGAAGAGGTGGATGTGCACAGACTGGCCTCAGGGTCCTTTACGACAGATTTCTTATAAAACAAGAGTTTTTATTTTAACAAGTATATTACTTCAAGTAGTCTACTCTCCACAGAATATATTATCTAAATCATATAAAAAACTTTACTAATAAACACCTACAGTAATGGAAAGAGCCCCTCTGGCGCTAAATCAATCTCAGCAGAAACTCGCAGCCACACCAAAGGCTGTTTCAGTCAGACCACTGTTCCCAGCAAAAATTTCCAACCATGTTCTCTTCAATGTTACATATAGAAACGTATAAGAAATTTATAGATCAATTATCTACTTCAGAAAAGTATTCAAACTTGTTCTAATTTATAAAAAATAATTTTACTAGTCATTCATATAACTGAAATGTGTCACCACACTCAGACACAAAGGACTAAAGAAGCCCTCTTTACAGGGTTGCTAAAGACCCATATGGGACAGAACTTGGAGGCAATGTCCAGGGAAGTGCTTTGACCAAAAGCAATTCAATTTCTAAAATTTCTTTATCACATTTGGCTCGCCATCTAGACTCATCTTCTGTTACATTCTGAAACTGACACAGCAAAAGGGGAAAAGAAGTTCTCCCCTATTCAGTCCAAGAGGAGGGAAAAGTAAGAGTTCAGTGAGTCCAGGGTGAGAACGCACACATCACCTGCCCAAATACACGGGGCACCCTCAGAGAATAGGGAGCGTCCTTCCGTCCCGGTCCCTAGAGTCCCTCCTATTACCAAAAATTACTCTCCCAATTACTTCATTTTGAACAACAAAGCGTTATCCGAGGAAGTCTGAAACAACCCCAATAAATGATCATTCTAATTCCTTTAGAAAAGAAGAGATTTGAGCACATGTATTAATTATGCTAGAGATACGATCTCATTATAGCACGTGATGGATGTTACAACAAAGGCGCCTTTAAAATCACTTTTATAAAGGGTAGACTAGGTCAGCAATCACTGGTACATTATGTGGCGATACTGGCAAACAAGCACGCAGAAACCAGTGGTCAATATTACATGAACAGATATGCCATTCCAAGCCACAGTACCCACCAATATTGGCTTCAAGACCAATTTAGCAGTGCTGCCCGCAGGGACAGATGCACTTAAACGAAAGTAGAGATGACGCGCTCGGACCGACTGCGCCAGATGTCACAAAAGTATCAAGAACAAAACGCTGCTGCTAAAGATGCCTACGAACAATCCGAAGATGAATCAAATTACATCATAAAATGAATGAAAACATTCACAATTTACTTTTTATCTCAGACCTCTACGTGTAACAAAACTTATAAATTAAATATAGGTAACCCTTTACTGTATCAGCTGCATCCCTAAACATTTACATATTCAAACACTTAAATATCGAGGTCTACGAAATATATAAATCCTAAGATATCTGCTGTTTTCTATGTAGGATACATAGGATTTCTATGTAGGATTCTATGTAGAATACAACCATATATCAACATGCGCAGCCAGGAGCAAGCTGGGGAGGGGGCGAAGGAAACACGCTTCCCTCACTGTCAAGCTGGGTGAGACGCCCCACCCGGAACGCACGAGCTTTGTGTTCACGGGGCTCCTTCCGTCTACAAGTCAGGCAGAACTCCGTCTAGAATTCTTCCCACCAGAGGCCCGAGTTACTGCGGAACTATGGTATCAGGGGACTGTCTCCCCAACACAGGTCCATGTGAAAAGCAACTGCGAAGAGCAGGCGAGGCCCCGCCGCCGGCCGATTCTGAAATGACTTTGTGCACGTGTGTGTAGCTGCCTACCCACTAGGCACCACTAGGACAAAGCAAGGTATGGACTAGACAGTCCACATCCGCAGGGAACATAGAGTACAGAAGAGGAAGACCAGGATCCAGCACATAAAACGTTAAGTCACACAGTATTTCGATAATAAAGCGATACCCGGGATTTGCCTCAAAATAATCCGGGAGGTTTACAGTAGGTGGGACGGAAGGAGACACAGGCTGGTCAAGAGGTGCTCTGGGCCGCAGCCAGTGGATAGGTGCTCGGCGGCACATGATACTATGCATCTACCTTATAGATGTTTGTTTTTCTATAATGAAAAGAGACTACGCTTGGTTAAAACAAAATGCAAAACACGATTAACTGCCAAATAAGTGATACAGATAACTGATTAGCTCAGAAAGAGGCAGCCCCTGCACAGAATATAATCACAAGTAAGATGTTTACCACACAAAGCAAGAATTAAACCTCAGTCAGACTGAGACTTCTCACTGATTGTGAACGCATCATTGTGGTGGACAGAATTAAAGCGTTCTCCTCAAGTGTGGGCAGGGCCAGTGACTTGCTTCCAACCAACAGAACACGACCAAGTCACGGGACGACAATTCTGTGGCTGTACAAGAGTCTGCATTGCTCCCAGGCTTGCTCTCTGACTCAGTAACTGGCTTCGAAGGAGCAAGCTACAGTGCTGTGAGACGGCCCATCCCATGGCAGAGGGGGCCACACAGAGGACAGGATTACATGCAGGACAGGCTTCACGGAGGAGAGAGGACTGCAGGCAATCTCTCAGCGCTAACAGCCAGCCAAAAGCCAGGGCCCGCACGCAGCCTTGCCCTCTGCAAGGCTGCAATCAGTGTGCTGGCCAGAGCTCAGTTCTCATCACAGCCTCAACTGGCAGTGGATCTGTTATATGGTAAATGTGTGTTGGTTTAAGCTGCTAAATTTGTGACTATTTTCAGTTCCAAAGCTCTACCTTTGCCACATTTTGTATAGTGTTTGCCCCTTTAGTTGTGCTATTATGCCTTCTCTTGAGTTTAAAGAAATCATGATTCTAGAACTCTAGGATACGGCAGAGAAATCCATGCTCACTCTGCAGTAGGACGACGACGGCCCGCCCTGCCTGCGACAGTGTGCCAGGTGTCACGGCACACCTTTCACTTCCAAAGCGCCCCAGGTGAGACAAAAAATGATCCCGCAGCCTTGTATTCACATTCTATATGTTAATCATTATCTTTCCAGGCACAATCACCTTATTCTTTTCAGTTTGCTCCTACTGAATACACTGCACATCTCTATTACTGTTAACATTTTGCTGGACTTTTCCCAGACTGATGATTTCTTTGGCAAAGAAGTTCAGCATACAGATCAAAATATAATATTTAAAGATGCAGACACACAGAGCTTGCCTTAGTTTACATCTGAATGGAGTATGATTAGTTTCTATAATGCTGATATACCCTACATTCCTACAGCTGTGATAAATTTCCTACAGCTTATGCTACACACATGTATAAAACTGTTTCGAAAACTGTCGTTCTTAGATAAACTTAATGTCTGAAACTCCTTTAGAAAGACAGAGTTTTCCCACAGCAATTCTAAACATGCAAGACCCACCTTAAATTATTTTACATGGTAGGATATAAATAAATGCAGGTAAAGTCATACACAAGTACTTGCCTATACTGATTCAGATATTTAATTTAAAAACAATTTCTTATATGGCTAATGTGTACTAGGTACTATGCTAAGGACGGAGTATACAAACTTGACTTATCCCTACAAAAAAGGAAACTGACGTTCTGCCTTTGTTGTTCACCGTCAATGTACAACTGACAGTGAAAATGATATTCTAGTATTATTGTCCCTCAAAAAGGTTCTCCTAATTACCCTATAATAAGGTAAAATACAAATTAAAAGCTCACTTCCTACTTGCAAAACATATTACTAGTGTACTTTCATTAAAAATCACAATATGCAACGTAAAAAGCTATTTACGAAGCCCATTTAAAGTTTCTCATCTAACATAATTCTAATCTCAAAAACAGACTAGTTCTTTTAATACATACAGTATGTTTTTGGTAGGGCCTAACAGAGAAAAAACAGAAAAATTCCTGCACAGTCCCATGAAAGAGAAGATGGTGGGAAGATGGTGGGTAGTGACTGGGAGGGAACATGACGGTGGCATCAGAAGTGCTGATAATGTTGTTTCTTAATATTGGAGCTGGTACATAGGTGTATTTAACCTGAAAATTCACTGAGGTTTATACTTATATGTTAAGCAAGTCAGTACAGTTATGAAAACATATAGAAAGTCAAAAGTTTTAGATTATGAAATCTTGATCTACATCAACAAGGTATATTAATCAAATAATTTTTAAGGCTTATTATGTCCCCATAGGCAATATAAGCTACAATAATATTATAATAATAATAAGAGGTACCATTTATTAAGTATCTATAATGGGCCAAGGATGATACTAGGTACTTGATATATATAATCTATTTTATCTTCAAAACAACCCTTTTAGATATCATCCTAATTTTATAGATAACAAAACCAAAATTAGCACTTTGAATCCTTAAGAGACTGGAAATTTGACTAATACTACTCTTTCTTCATATGTACATGAAGCTATATCTAGCTACAACAAATTCATTTTAAAAGATCTTAACTTGAAATTAAAAATTTTAATTGCAAAATGTTCGTTTGCTCCAACAAGAGATTGCAAGATTTCACAATTATTTCCATGTCAGCTGACAGTGAGTATTCAGCCAAAACAACGTACTAAAACTACAGATTACTACATAACTTCAAAACCCTACACAAGAATTCCACTAAAGCCTTCTGTAAGCATTCCAATTAAGAAGGAAAAGAGGGCTTCCCTGGTGGCGCAGTGGTTGGGAGTCCGCCTGCCGATGCAGGGGACACGGGTTCCTGCCCCGGTCCGGGAGGATCCCGCGTGCCGCGGAGCAGCTGGGCCCGTGAGCCATGGCCGCC
>NW_006799055.1:2818812-2835474 GCF_000442215.2 Lipotes vexillifer | reverse complement strand
GGAAAAAAAAAAAAAAAAAAAAAGAAGGAAAAGAAGTTAAGGGGGAAAAACTAATCTTAAATCTGATTGGAAAATATTAATGTGAACTATTTAAAAGTATGATTTCCTTCATCGAATATGTGTGTAACTTTTAATCTAAAGGTTAATTGTTTTCACTAGAACCTAAATTAAGAAAGAGGTAAGTATAATTCAAAACTACAAAGGGAAGGCCCTACTCCCCGGTGGGAAGTGCTGACACGTCAGGGTTTACAGGCGCTGATGATCCCTGACATCCAGTGACTCCACCACTGTGCTGGACAGACCCTTCCCCGTGTCTGTCCCTCCCCCTTTCTACTCACCGCAAAACTGCCTAAATTTTTAATAAATTTATTTATTTATTTTTGGCCGCACTGGGTCTTCGTTGCTGCGTGCAGGCTTTCTCTAGTTGCAGCGAGCGGGGGCTACTCTTCGTTGCGGTGCGTGGACTTCTCCTTGCGGTGGCTTCTCTTGTTGCAGAGCACGGGCTCTAGGCGCATGGGCTCAGTAGTTGTGGTGCACGGGCTCAGTAGTTATGGCTCGCGGGCTCTAGAGCGCAGGCTCAGTAGTTGTGGCGCACGGGCTTAGTTGCTCCGCGGCATGTGGGAACTTCCCGGACCAGGGCTCGAAACCCATGTCCCCTGCATTGGCAGGCGGATTCTTGACCACTGCGCCACCAGGGAAGTCCCCGAAACTGCCTAAATTTTGACTGGGGATTTCCACCTGCAGTAAGAAGGTAATGTGTAGACAAATCAAGAGAAGTGCCAGTATGTTATTAAAACTCATTTTGCTGATACAGGGAATTCATAATTTGTGATTGAGTACACAGTGAGCCATGAAAATACAGGGTTGCTCGCAGACACCTAAGGAGTTGAAGAAGGGACCTAACATTTACTGAACCAGACCCCTGACATACTGTCTTATTTACTCCTCCTAGTAACCTCAGAGCAGTATTTTTGGACAAGCAGTTGAGTATGGCAATTATAAACAAAGACTCTGGATCCAGACTTCCAGGGATTTGAATCCCAGCTCTGTATGACACTGGGAAAACTCCTTAAGCTATCTGTGCCTCAGTTTTCTTATCGGTAAAAGATAACACCAGTTCCAACCTCAAAGAACTACTGTGAAAACTAAATGAATTAATACATGTAAAGGGCTTAGAATAATGTCAAGCACACAGTAAGCACTACCCAATTGTTACACATGCTATTTTTGGCCCATTTTACATGTAAAATAAACTCAAGGGTTTAAGGTAATATGTCCAAAGTTGTAACTAATAAATGGCAGAGGGGAAACTTGAACGCGGGTCTGTGTCAGACACAGAACGCCTACTCTTCATCACACTACCCTCCCCAAACGTCAGGTTCTCCTCAAGTAACCATACAAGTGTAAGACATTTCCCAGTGAGTCTCCTTCTTGAAGAATGACAGGTAGCAAAAGACATGAAACTCTGAGCCCCATTTTTCCACGTGGCAAGGGTAGCCCTTCTGCGTGAACCATGTGCCATGATGCTGCTGAGCCAGAGTAACTGATCAGGGCTAAAATACACCTTGTCCGTTTGGCTAAGGAGCTGAATTTACACACTGTTTCTATGGGAGAATCGATAATGAGCGCCAATCAACTGACTTTAAAAAAGACCTTTGGAAAAAAAAAAAAAAAAAAAGACGTTTGGAAATCAGTCTGTTAGCCGAAGACTTCCTGCATAACCACTTTCTTCCAATGCTTGCTGTTCCAGTTTGGTAGCTTCTCAGAAGGAAGGACAAATTAATAATAACATAAACTAGTTCCCACATAACTTCAATCTAAACCACTATGAGTTCATTTAGAATCTGCTTATCACTGTGAAATATCGGGATCTCAGATTTAGCTCCCCTGTACTTACCTGTTACTATAAAGGGCTAGTTGCCATAAGGTCCTTTTTTAACTCCAAAACTCTCTAAATCTGTTACACCAAACTTTTGTTATCAATAGAGAAAATGAGAAACAACAAAAATAAGTATATCTTGGTTTCCAAGACCTCACAGAATAGAAAGATATAAGAGCAAATATATTAAAATATCTGATTTGAGAGCGCTAGCATTAATAATTAACTCAATTACCCACAGGACAGTAAAAGAATATTTAATACAAATTGTGTTTTAAAAACCCTGTTTGCCACGTATGGAAAAGACCAAGAGAACATACAAAAAACATGTTATCAGGGGCTTCCCTGGTGGCGCAGTGCTTGAGAGTCCGCCTGCCGATGCAGGAGACGCGGGTTCGTGCCCCGTTTTGGGAGGATCCCACATGCCGCGGAGCGGCTGGGCCCGTGAGCCATGGCCGCTGGGCCTGCGCGTCCGGAGCCTGTGCTCCGCAAATGGGAGAGGCCACGACAGTGAGAGGCCCGCATAACGCAAGATAAAAAAAAAAAAAAAAAAAACATGTTATCAAATACTAGTAATTGATTAATCGGTTATAGGTCACTTTTAGTTTCTTTACACACTGCTGTCCATCACAAACATTTATTCCTTTTATAATCAGTAAAACAGTAAAATTTCTTATTAAGTATCCCTGTAACTAAAAGAAAATATTACACAGCTGTGAAAGACTTGGGTGTGGGAGGCTGGGTAGAAGGTGACGGATTGAGCAGTCACAAAGAGGAAAAAAAAATCAAGCAGTCAGCTAACTACTGATACATCGACTTCCAGAAAAGGTCAGCCATTATTAGTTTAATGCAAAATTAAGTATAAATTCCACCAACTACAGAGCTCCAATCCTGGCTCATAAGTGAGGTTAGAAATATTTAAACTAGTTAGTTTAAAAGATACCCAAACTAACTAATTGCTACTCCCCTTAAAAAACTTCAGTTCCTTGAGTCCCTGTCTTATTTCTGAAAGAACTTAAGATGGCAATACTCCTTTAAGCCATCTGTTATGAACTGAACTGTACCCTTTGCCCCCAAAAAAGATATATGGAAGTCTTAACTCCCAGTAGCTTGGATTGTGACCTTACTTAGAAACTGGGTCTTTACAGAAGTAATCGAGTTAGAATGAGGTCATTAAGGTGAGCCCGAATCCAATGACTGGTGTCCTTATAAAATGGGGAAATTTAGACACAGACACACACAGAGGGAAGATGATGTGAAGGGACACAGGTAAAAGTGGCCATCGACAAACCAAGGAACACCTGAGGCTCAATACTTCCAAGTGAGGCTATCAGAGGCTAGAAGAGGCCTGGAACAGATCTTTCTCTAACACCTTCAGAGGGGGCATAACCCTGCCAACACCTTGGATTTGGACTTCTGGCCTCCAGAACTGTAAGACAATAAATTTCCCTTGTTCTATGCCACCCAGTTTGCAGCTCTTGTTACAGAAGCCCTAGAAATCTAATACACCATCCGATAAACATGCAGCGGGACACCCTCATAACCACTGCCTTTCCAAAGAACACTAAACAATTTTATCTGTAGAATAAATACACAGTGAAGCTCATCTACAGGCACAACAATGTATAACTCATGAAAGGAATTCATACTATCATTTCATTTTAGTTTGTGTCCAATTTTCTTATGAATGTCTTCTGTGAGAATGTAATATTTAACTATAGTAATATATTCTTGGTTGAGACGTAACGATTCTGAATTCATCTAATCATTCTGACCTACAAAGCTGATACATTATACTATAACTGAAATGTTCCCCCCCCCAAAAAAAAACTCCCAACTGAAAGGTACAGGCATTTAACATAAACCAGAATTTAAGAATATATAGGTCAGGGCTTCCCTGGTGGTGCAGTGGTTAAGAATCCGCCTGCCAATGCAGGGGACACGGGTTCGAGCCCTGGTCCGGGAAGATCCCACATGTCGCAGAGCAACTAAGCCCATGAGCCACAAGTACTGAGCCTGCACTCTAGAGCCTGCGAGCCACAACTACTGAGCCCACGAGCCACAACTACTGCAGCCCACGCACATAAAGCCCGTGCTCCACAACAAGAGAAGCCACCGCAATGAGAAGCACGGGCACCACAACAAAGAGTAATCCCCGCTCACTGCAACTAGAGAAAGCCCGCGTGCAGCAACAAAGATCCAACTCAGCCAAAAATAAATATAAATAAATTTTTTTAAAAAAGAATATATAGGTTATAAACACAAAGAGACCCACAAACAGGCACATGACAGTGAAAATGCTGAAAGTCAAAGACAAGGAGAAAAACTTGAAAGCAGCAAGAGAAAAAGGATGAGTCGCTTAGAAGGGACGCCAATAATACTGACAGCTGACTTCTCAACAGAAACAAGGCGGCAAGAAGGCAGTGGGGTAACATATTCAAAGTGTTCAAATAAAAAAACTGTCAACCAAGAACACTAAATCTGGCAAAGCTTTCAGACTAAATGTGAAACAAAGATTCTCCCAGACCAAACCAAACCAAACAAAACCACCCTGACAATTTTCTGCTAGCAGACATGACTTAACAAGAAATACTAAATGAGGCTGTTCAGGATGAAAGCACATGACCTCAGATAATAACTGTTGTCCACATGAACAAAAAAAGAGGACCTATGACAGTAACTTTCACTACAGAGAACACCATAAACACATTTTTTTCTTTCTCCTCTTAACTGATTTAAAAAGCAATTGTATAAAATAGCATGTATGTACAATATATGAAGTATTACTGGGCCCATAATATAGATAAATGTAATATACGCCATCCATATACCAGTAACAGCACAAAGGGGCGGGTTGGAGCAAAGCTGTAATGGGCTTAGCAAATAGATGGTAAAGTACTAATTATGACAATGTATTGCTGTGTTTATAACATTAACAGATGTAATATATATAAAAATAAAGCCCTAAAAGGGGAGAAAGGGAATGCACCTATATAGGAATAACATTCCTATATACCACTGGAATTATGCTAGTATAAATCTAAAGGTGATTCTGACAAGCTAAGATGTATATGGTAAAATATATAATTTTGTAAATTTTTTCTGTCTTTTTTCCTATTTCCCCTTTATTGCTTTCTTTTGCATTGTTTTCTAATGTAGCATTTTACTTTCATTATTGATTTTTTCATATATATGAAAAATATATATATATATAAAGGACTGCAAGTCCTTTGAGGACAAAGTCTGAAACTTAAATGCAACTCTAGTGTCTAGCACACAACCTACTTAATGAACATCATTGATACTGATCTGTAAAAATGAACCTGACTGCTCCATTGTTGCATTGGGATAAATCGTATCCCCCAATGAAAACATCTGAAAGTCCTAACCCTCAGTACCTCAGAATATGAACCTTATTTGGAAACAGGGTCATTACAAGGGTAATCAAGTTAAAGGTCATCAGGGTGAGCCCTCATCCAGTATGACTGACGCCCGTATAAAAAGGGGAAATGTGGACACAGAAACAGACATGGACCGACGGAAGACGATATGAAGGAACAGAGACAAAGTGGAGGACGTCAAGTGAAGATGAAGCAAAGACTGGAATGACGCATCCACAAACTAAAGACTGCCTGGGAACCACCCGAAGCTACAGGAGAAAGGCAGAGAGCAGCCTCCCCACAGCCTCCAAAGGCACCAGCTCTGCCCACCCCCAGCCCCTGCCGATTTTGGACTCTGGCCTCCAGAGCTGTGAGACAGTAAAACTCTGTTATTTTAAACCACAGTTTGGGGTTCTTGGTTTTGGCAGCCCTAGGAAACTAACACAACTGATGTTAAAGAAAATGAAAATATGCAATCAGTATTATATAATCCAACCTTTCTAATATGACCGACACTGAAGATGATGGAGAATTAAAATGAGCACAGTTTTGACCTAGAACGAAGCAATATAATGACAAAGAAAAATGTCCATTATATTCAATACATTAAGTGAAAAAAGCAAGTTGCAAACTTTACTGGGGGGGGGGTGATGACACACACAATACTGTATGTTTATATATGCTCAGGTAATGTCTAGCCACACAAACACACACACACACAGACTCTAACAAATAATTAACTCTTGGAAAGGGCTGCCCCTCCTTCTCTTTGCAAGAGATAGGTTTTTTTACTTCACACAATTTTGTACTTTTTTAAATAATAAATTTTTTTGACTTTTTAAAAATGAAGAATTAAAAGAAACTACCGTTTCCAAGGAAACCAAAGGTCACAATATTCTTTAACAATGCATACAGCTAAACCTGAGTGGTTTATTTCACTTTTAAAATCCTCATTTTGATAGTTCAAAACAATTCATTCAACCTCAAAGGCATATATACCACCCCATTTCTAAAAGTGGCCATGTCATTAAAGTTCACAATCAGTAGTAAACATAGGTTGGCTATAAAAAAGACAGAAGGAAAATAAGATAAAAATAGGTCTATTAATAAAAATTTCCTATAGGAAAGTATTTAAAGCGGAGTTCTGCGGTACTACAAATAAATAGATGAAGAGATAAATACTTTTGAATACTTTTTTCTAGCATTTAAATTCAATAAAAATATATAATTGACAGCTTTAAAAAAATAATATTTACCAACCACTCCATGTCTACCATTGACAGCTTTAAAAAAAATAATATTGGGCTTCCCAGGTGGCGCAGTGGTTGAGAGTCCGCCTGCCGATGCAGGGGACACGAGTTCGTGCCCCGGTCCGGGAAGATCCCACATGCCGCGGAGCGGCTGCGCCCGTGAGCCATGGCCGCTGAGCCTGCGCGTCCGGAGCCTGTGCTCCGCAACGGGAGAGGCCACAACAGTGAGAGGCCCGCGTACCAAAAAAAATAAATAAATAAATAATAATAATAATATTTACCAACCACTCCATGTCTACCAGGAACACAATTCTGAAGGTTTTTACAAATATTCTATCATGAAATTTCGCTTCTCAACTGGGCCACGCCCACTCAGCCCAACCTTCTTCCGCCGCAGCACCACGTCCCATTTGGAGACGGCTCGTCAGCTTTACGTCAACCAAAAATGGACCCAAACATCCTAATTCTTGTTAATGATCCAGCCTGGCTTTATCGTCTCTAAGTTTGCTAAACCGGCTTGCGAAGTACTCAGCACCAGCACCACTAAGGGCCACTGAGTGCCAGATCTCCACACACGTTCCCCGGGAAGCTGAAAATTACAGAAGTCACCTCCCACTTCACCAAGTGTGCCGAGATGACCCTGGTCATCACTAACAGAACACACTGGGGTGGTATAATAACCACAGTGCGGTCCCAGAAGTATAAAGGAAAGACGGTGACATCTGGGGTGAAACACTGCAACCAAGAGTGAGAGACGGCAGGACACGAGAAAGGAAGGGCAAGGCAGCCATGCCACCTTGAAAGGACTACAGTAATAGAACAAACCACAAGCAGAGAGACAGAAAAGGTGCAAGAGTCCACTTATATCTTTCCAGTTGAAAAGGGCAATCTATAAACGTCTTCAAAGAAGAAAACAACGATGCAGATTTTCAAGCGTGGTCATCAGGTGAAGGCTGGATTTTCACAGGGAAAACCCACCAGATGTTGGGTGTTCTCTGCACAACCATAACCCATTCGGGACACACTGAGTGGGAAGCTCTGTAAGACCAGAGCTTATCATGGTCATCTCTGTATTCTCAGGACCCGCACTCACCCTGACAGAATGCCAGCCTCCATGAATACTTCCTGAAAGTACTCATGAAGAAAGGCACTCTTTACAAAAAAAAAAAAAAAAGAGAGAGAGAGAGAACACGTCGCTATTAGCTTAAAAATAATAAATCCACCCCTCCTTCCATGAAAAGCACTTATATACTTACTCACCATCAGGCAGAAGGCTTACTTAGGACACTGAAATGAAAAGCACTAAAATAAAATCAAAGGCAATAATATTCTAACTCCATTAAAGTACACCACTATTCACAAGTAGGAAATGCTAGTTGGTTCCTGCACCTATGAAGCATTTCAATAAGAACATCTGTCCGTTATCACTGGAAGAGCACCCACTTCTTGTTTTAAGTTGGAAACAAATTTTTATTGGCATGCAGCTTTAGATGCATGGACGACTACAGATGGAAATTCTAAGCAAGCTTAGACATTCTGTAGACACCACACAACTCTTAGGAAAAGCTAATGATCTTTCTTTCGACGCAGTGGCAGCAAAGGATAAGCCAGTGAACACACAGGAGAGTGAAGATACACAGCACCTCACGCAATCATGTTCTATATTAAATATCACGTACTGCACATGACAGGATGTCACAAAATTCTTGACTGAGTACTTTTGTGAAAGTAAAGACTTCATAGTTTTTCTTCCAAAACGAATTACGTATATAAACTGTCTCTCCCCTTCTAATACAAATTCTATGCACAAGGTTTTAAATGATGAAGTCTTATGCATAGTTATTTTCAACAATACCGGGTCTCTGATTAAATTTTTAAATTCAGCAACCCATTAATGCCTCATAACATCTAGCATTTACCCTTTTCTACCGACACCTTATTTTACAGATATTTAAATAATCCTCTTCTAAAAAAAGCAGGTTGGGTAACTGCACCGCAGGCCAACAAGAGATATCATTCCAGTGGGGGCAGAGGCATGAGTGAATCAAGTGCAACAATATGGCCTCAGGAAAGAACAGGAAAATCTGAAAGGAAATAAGGCCTGAAGCTAATTTTAAAATACACGCTTCATTCTAACAATGACAAAAAGTTGGTATGCTTTTTTTTTTAGTAGAAAAAATAAGACTTTTCTTCTGAAAGTAGTATACCCAACTTATCTAAACTTCTAGAACATATTTGAGAATGTTACAAATTAGAACATTTTTATTCCCATACGAAAGGAATAAAATCTTTCTACAAAATATTCAAAACAGGGAAAAAAGATAATCGACGTTCTTAGTTTGCAATATTATAATCTAGCTCACTTAACTTCAGAGTAAATGTCTGCTTTCTCAGAGGCATATACTATTAATAATATTTATATAATTTTTCTTATGATGAAAATGAACTAAAATAACTGCATTTTACTTTAAAAATTTCAATTTTGGTTACTAGTATTAGTAGTGCCAATAAGTCCTTACCTCATGGAGGGAAGCAAATCACTTTACAAAGGTAATAATAATAACGACAAACACTACAGATGATTAACCCTGGGCCAGGTACCATTCTATAACCCTATGAAGTGGACATTATTTCACCCCCATTTTACAGATAATAAAACCGTGGCACAGCGAAGTAACTTGTTCAAGCTCACACTCACACTCACAAAAATAAATGCGGAATCTCAAAAAGGGTACAAATTCAAATCTTTTTTTAAATTTAATTTAATTTAATTTACGTATTATTTTTGGCTGTGTTGGGTCTTCGTTGCTGTGCGCAGGCTTTCTCTAGTTGCTGCAAGCGGGGACTACTCTTCGTTGCGGTGCTTGGGCTTCTCATTGTAGTGGCTTCACTTGTTGCGGAGCACGGGCTCTAGGTGCCTGGGCTTCAGGAGTTGTGGCACGCAGGCTTCAGTAGATGTGGCTCGCAGGTTCTAGAGCGCAGGCTCAGTAGTTGTGGCACAAGGGCTTAGTTGCTCCGTGGCATGGGGGATCTTCCCAGACCAGTGATCAAACCTGTGTCCCCTGCATTGGCAGGTGGATTCTTAACCACTGTGCCACCAGGCAAGTCCCTCAAATCTTTTTTTTAAATGGCATTGGAAAAGAAAAAAACGTCAAAAATAAGTAAACAGCGTGGATTAGCCTGTTAATGAATAAAATGGTGATATCACTAACCTCCAGTAAATATTTTTGAAGGAAGAAATATATTTACTTTGGACCATAATTTTCCATAAATTCTATAACATTAAAAAAAAAAAAAAACAGGGGGACCTCCCTGGTGGTCCAGCGGTTAAGACTCTACGTTTCCACTGCAGGGAGTGAGGGTTCAATCCCGGGTCAGTGAACTAAGATCCCAGAAGCCAAGCGGCGTGGCCAAAAAAACAAACAAACAAACAAGAAAAAAACAAACAAACTAGGAAACTAAGTATAATTCATATTTAACTATATCTAATTCCACGCACCTTATATCATTTAAAACATGATCAGATGCAACCTACTGAATGGGAGAAACTACTGCAAATCATGTATCTGATAAGGGACTAATCCAAAATACATAAAAGAACTCAGACAACTCAACAGCAAAAAAAACCAATGCGATCAAAAAATGGACAGAAGATCTGCATAGACATTTTTCGAAAGAAGACATACACATAGCCAACAGTAACATGAAAAGATGCTGTACATCATTAACCATCACGAAAATACAAATCAAAACCACAATGAGATATCACCTCATACCTGTCAGAATGTTGTCAAAAAGACAAGAAATAACAAGTGTTGGTGAGGATGTAGAGAAAAGGGAACCACACTGTGCACTGTTTGTGGGAATGTAAGTTGGTGCAGCAACTATGGAAAACAATATCGAGGTCCCTCAAAAAATTAAAAATAAAACTACTATATGATCCAGCAACTCCTCTTCTGGATATTTATCAAATAAAACAAAAATACTAACTCAAAAAGATAAATGCATGCCTATGTTCAATACAGCGCTATTTACAACAGCCAAGATATGGAAACAACCTGACGTCTATCAATGGATGAATGGATAAAGAAGATGTGGTACATGTATACAATGGAATATTACTCAGCCATAAAAAAGGACTAAAAGTCTTACCATTTTCAACGACATGGATGAATATCATGGGTATTATGCTAAGTGAAGTAAGTCAAAGACAAATACCATATTATCTTACTTATATGTGGAATCTTTTAAAAAAAAAAGGCTCATAGGACAAAGAACAGACTGGTGTTTGCCAGAGGTGGTGGAGGTGGGGGGGTGGAGAGAAATAGGTGAAGGGGGTCAAACAGGTAAGAGAAAATCAATTAAACACAATTAGCATTCCCAAAATGATGGTATCAACAATCATTTATGGGGCTTCCCTGGTGGCGCAGTGGTTGAGAGTCCGCCTGCCGATGCAGGGGACACGGGTTCGTGCCCCGGTCCGGGAAGATCCCACATGCCGCGGAGCGGCTGGGCCCGTGAGCCATGGCCGCTGAGCCTGCGCGTCCGGAGCCTGTGCTCCGCAACGGGAGAGGCCACAACAGTGAGAGGCCCGCATACCGCAAAAAAAAAAAAAAAAATTTATAAACATTCAAAGGATCAGAGAATACTGAGTTTTCGATCTAGAAGGAAACAAACACAGAAGGAATATTTACGCGTCTAGTCCAACCCCTTTATTTTACAGATGAGAAAAACCAACCCACAAAGTTCTAGGAGACTTTCCCATATGCACAGATCTAAATGTCAAAATCTGGATTAGAAGTTTCCTTCTGGTCCAACTGCTCCTTTTAATATACCATGCAATAGGATACATTACAAAATACTATATTAAGTTTCTGGAACTGAGCTACTGAAAGAGAATTCAAAACAAAATCAGATTATTTAAATCTAAAAAATGAAGGTTTCTGGAAAGGAATTAATGCTAGTTAAACAAATGCTTAAATAATCTTTCCTGAGACAGTAAAAGTTTCAGGAGAGCTTCAATAAATCTGACTTTAAAGGCAGGAAGAAAGAACTTGTGAGAAAATGGAAGTGAACTCAGTCTCTGGGGGCCTATCAGAAGCCCAGAACCAAGGAAGAAAACTAGGTATGCTGCGATCAAGTCTGGCTGAACTGGCCACATGGGTCGTGGGACAGTAAATAATTAACCTACTCAGAGATCTATTATAAAAAGATTAGTTGGAGGTGGATGGAGAAAACCACCAAGAGGTAAGCAAAGCCAAATGATATGAGACTAGAGTCTTTATACCTGTTTCACCTAATTGAATACAGTATTCAAAACCATACTTTTTAAGCATATGAAAAGTTTCAAATCCCAATGGTCTTACCTTTATTTGTGGTAAGTGCCAATAATTCACGTGGAAAACTGAAATGTGAAATTTTACCTAGGGCATAGTTTTTTTAAAAAGACAAGACGAACTTCCCTGGTGGTGCAGTGGTTAAGAATCCACCTGCCAATGCGGGGGACACGGGTTCAAGCCCTGGTCCGGGAAGATGCCACACGCCACAGAGCAACTAGGCCCGTGCGCCACAACTACTTAGCATGCGCTCTAGAGCCCACGAAACACAACTACCGAGCCCGCATGCCACAACTACTGAAGCCAGCATGCCACAACTACTGAAGCCTGTGCGCCTAGAGCCCGGGCTCCGCAACAAGAGCCTGCACACCTCAACGAAGAGTAGCCCCCGCTCACCCCGACTAGAGAAAGCCCGTGCGCAGCAACAAAGACCCAATGCAGCCAAAAATAAATAATATAAATTAAAAACAAATTTAAAAAATAAAAAAAATAAAAAATAAGACAAGCTCTGGGATGGAAAGTAAGTTATTTTCTTTTCTGCTGCCTTAAGAGTTTCCAAACTCTTTTTTATAGAATACTTCCCAAATTTTCTATAATGAGAATGTGCAATTTTAAATGTCCAATACGTACTTTAGCCAAATTCGAATGATCAGCAGGCTTAAATAAAACTTATTCTAAACGATCTCTCTGCTGAGGTCCTCAAACACATGTTCAAACATTCCTTATCCAACCATTTATATGACAGAAGACTCCTTATTTTTGAAGTTTTCATCTCTCCTAAATTAACATTAAAAACAACAAAATTAGTAAACCAATGGCAACTCACTTTGAATGTTCCCATCATAGAAAACACTTTTTTACTACTAAAATAATAATAAAAATTAATTAAATATTTCGCTAATAAAAGAATCACACCCACCCTATTTCTCAAGAAGAAACAAGGGCTGCTATTATTTACTCTAATATTCGGACTACATGAAGAGCCTACCCCGCAACCCGACGAGCAAGCCACCGCGGGGTTTGAGGGTTTCCTCCCGCCCCTCCCTCTGGAACGATAAACTGCACTGACCACACACGCATCTGACTCTGCGTGAGTGACCCCAGTGAGACGCAAACAATAAGAAAAGACAAAGAGCCAGTCTCACCTGTGACTTTCCTGCAGTAAGTACAGTCAGCTTAAAGTTTCCCACGCGCAGGGTGCTGTGCTGGGTACAGGCTTTTTCAAAGCAAACCTGTCAGACCCACTGAGCAGCAGACTTGTGGCCTTGGCTTCAATGACACCATGCTCTAGGGGATCTAGCTGACACCCAAGTGACTGGGGGTGGGCAAGGAGCCAGGCCACCCCACGATCAACCACGTTCCCCTGCAACGACTTCTCCTTTATCCAACCCCCTCCCTGCACGCCCTTCCCCGCCAGGACTCCTACAAGCCAAACAGGAAGCGAGGATGCTTCTCACATCCGTGGAGCCCCCAGTGCTGTGCTTCCTGACAACCCTGACCCGTATGGTCACTTTCTTTCTAGTCCTGGGCCACCGCCAGCTGCTTCCACTTCAATTTCAAAACACAGGCCATCCCTCGACATGCATTCGGTCACTTTCCCCATTATTTCACAATTGTCAAGAGTATAATATTAAATACTAGGCAGCTTCTCCACGCCAGGCCCTGAAGTCTGAAGCTACTGCATCAGCAAAACAAGCACCATGTGACACTGAAATTATTTCATGGGCAAAACAACAACAAGAGGCATTTCTAGAGGTACCCTGCAAATGGATTCACTGCAACCTAAACATAACCACTCACACTGTCAGGCTGTAACACTAACTTAAGAGAAACAAACTTAACTGACTTTCGCACGTCAGAGGAACTGGGATCTAGAATAAGACACATCCAAAGAGATTTGTTTTTAACAGTTACTTAATCCTATTAAGGTATCGCTATTTGCCCAGCTACTTTGTGTTGACATGTGAAAAAATTATGTCAACGTTATTATTTCTAGAATAAAACGTCAACTCATTATAAGCTTTTTCACAGCTGCTGATTCGGAGAGATCATTCTCATTAGGACCAGCCCCTCTCCTCTGCATCACCCCACATACAACCCCAATCCCAGGCACGTTTAACCAAACTTACTCTCCCCCAGACATGAGCAGAAGAAATGAAGGATGCGGGGGGACTTTTACTGTATGCAGAAGGTACTGCCCCACCAAACTGTAGAAATAAATGACAGTCCTTTCGCTTAAGGCCTTCAGAATCTAATAAGGAGATAAGAGAAAAATTTACAACACAGCAAGTATTCTAAGTGCTACTGAGATCACAAAACTGCTGTGAAATTGTATTAGGGCGATGGAGGGTGGGGAGGGACAGGGCTAAGATTATTCAAGGAAGACTACCTGCTTGAGAGACAGCTGTGACCAGGTCACAAACCTACAAAGGCAAAGAGATAAATACCTTTTCTTTTCTTTTTTTTTTTTTTACGGTACACGGGCCTCTCACTGTTGTGGCCTCTCCCGTTACGGAGCACAGGCTCCGGACACGCAGGCTCAGCGGCCATGGCTCGCGGGCCCAGCCGCTCTGCGGCATGTGGGATCTTCCCAGGCCGGGGCACGAACCCGTGTCCCCTGCATCGGCAGGCGGACTCTCAACCACTGTGCCACCAGGGAAGCCCACCTTTGCTTTTCTTGATTGTCAATTTTGTAGTATCTCAGAAAACAGACTGAAGTTCTCTTTAAAGAATAAGATTGCAGGATACTTTGACATATTTAGCACTACCATGGGAGCGCATCAGAATGTATTCGAATATGAACACAGGCACATACAATTTTAACACTACTTTTGGAGCAATCTCATTTGGCCGGCCACTGATGTTTCCCTATCTGCCAACAATACACACACACCGCGTGTAATTAATGCACCTGAGCGGAAGCCCTAGCGAGAGTTCTGTAGTCTAAAATTCTTGAGATCAAAATCCCACTTACTCAGTGTTTGACTTGGCAAATCTCTCTCTGCCTCATTTTCTTAACCTGATTAGAGCATATATTAATACGTTTATGTGAATATTGTTTGTCTCTCTTAACTAGAATGTAAACACTATGAAAGCAGAGACTGTCTTGATCACTGCTGTATCCCCAGCACTCAGCACACTCTCTTGTGCGTAGTAGGTGCTAAATGTATACCTGATACACTTGAGCGGATGAAACAGTGAAGAGCAACACATCACTCCACAAACTCTAGACTTTGACAGTGAACTATGACCTCACAATCTGTGTAGCTCAGCAATCTGGTAAGATTATCACTTTCAAAGACTTAATTATCACATTCCTTTAGAAAGAGAATAATAACTGGCAGATCTAAAAATAATTAATCTACCTGATCCTTGGAAATCCTTTTAATACAGTCCCTTTCAGCTTCCCTGGTGGCGCAGTGGTTAAGAATCCGCCTGCCAATGCAGGGGACACAGGTTCGAGCCCTGGTCCGGGAAGATCCCACATGCCGCGGAGCAATTAAGCCCGTGCGCCACAACTACTGAGCCTGCACTCTAGAGCCCGCGAGCCACAACTACTTTGCCTGTGAGCCTCAACTACTGAAGCCCACGCACCTAGAGCCCGTGCTCCGCAACAAGAGAAGCCACCGCAAGAAGCCCGCGCACTGCAACGAATGAAGCACAATGAAGACACAACACAGCCAAAAATAAATAAATTTTTTTCAAAAAGAAAATTAAAAAAAAATACAGTCCCTTTAACATCAAAGGTTCCTAAAATATGAATTGTGCAAGAAAAACAAACATCCATTTGAGGACATGGACTCTTCATGATTCATTCTTCAGTGTGATGTCTTTAATACTGTAGATTTTAATCCCACTTGATTTCAGCCATTTTTATACTGTTCCTCAGCGTGCAGTACAGAATCTGCTTCTAAAGTATCTTTTTGATCTGATTCACCGCTCCTTAAAGAAAGGTATATGAAACCCTTAAATGGAAGATTGCTGGGGGGGGATCTCCCACATGCATAAAAAGGTCTGATAAGACATAAAACAGAAGGAAAGATTTCAGAAGTCTTTAATAACATCATCACTAGGCCCACGTGGTGAAAAATAACTTTTTTTCTGTGATGTCTCATACTTAAGATCGCAAGATGTAAGTCATAAGGAGCTGATAAAAGGAATTCGCCCCACCGTGTGGAAAACTGCTCCTTCTGACCAACCACAAAACACCAAGATTTAAACGCACCCACGTTTTGCTCAGCCCGGGACTTTTCCACAGGCATTAGCACTTTTCCCTTAAAGTCGATTTAAAAGCCCCAGTAAAACACAGACAGCAACCCTTGCCGTCAGTTCCTGTACAGAAACACTTCAAGCCACACACTGATGAGTCTGGGGCGTTCAAGTAAACAAATGACAGGCACGCTTAAGCTGCTTTGAAGATCAGCGTGGATTCCCAAAGACAAGATTGCCACCTTGACACGCGGCTGGAAACGGGAGAGCCTGTTCCTCTCAGGAGAAAAGGGGGAAATTTTCGACAGCACTTATTTAAAGTTTCCACCTTCACACACACCCCCTTCCCCTCGGCGCCGGCGGGGACTCGGCCTCGCCAGAGGCGCGGGGAGGAAACCTGAGCCGACTTCCGTGCCCTCGCGGCCGGTAAGGGGACCCTGCCTTCACGCCGCATCCCCTCGCCCGCCGAGGACCCTCCGGGCCCGGCCAGCCGGGCCCGAGCCCGCGAGCCGCCGGATGGAAACGCGGGCGCCGCTCGTGTGCTTCCATCTCCGGCCCCGGCCGGGCCCGCGGCCCGGCTCGCGCGCCCACAGCCCGGCGCCGCGGAG
>NW_006799055.1:2816080-2818265 GCF_000442215.2 Lipotes vexillifer | reverse complement strand
AGCGCGCGGGGGAGCGGGCTCCGCCGAGGCCCTAATGCCCGGCCCGCTGGCAGCTGCACTGCCCGGCGGCGCGCCCCGCCCACCCCCTCGCGGCCCCGCCCACCCCCCGCGCCGGCGCCGCCCGCTCCCCACGGATGCCTCCCAGGCTCCGGAGCGCGCGACTCGGGGAACTCCCGCGCCGGCTCCACCCCGCGCTCTGCCGGGGCGGGGCTCAGAGGGGCCACCGCCTCCCGCCCGCGGCCCTCGCGGTCCTAGAGCCCGGTCTCCGCGAGAGGGGCAAGAAGGGTGCTGGGGGCGACCAGCGTCAATCCTGGCAGGGGCTGACCAGCAGCCTCTACCAAGCGCGAGGGAACAGCTAGCCCAGACAGAAAACTGAAGGGGTGATCTCGATAATTCTGGGTGCGGTGGGAGGAAACCTGCTTCTGAACGGTTAAAATAGCCCAGGTCATCCAATGTCCCAAGCACATAAAATGTAAGGTGGTTTGTTTCTTTTTACATACATTGGGTAAACAACCTGGGTCAGAACACCGTAATTTCGCGAAAGACAAATTAATTAATTAAAAGTGAAAGAGGCAAAGAAGAAACTATATTTGGCTCCTTGAATTAAGAAAGGTAAATTATGGGGAAGGGGGCGAAGCTGATTTCCGCCTGCTTGTTGGCCATAAATTTAGAATTTGGTTGTAAGTATAGTATCTAAATATACTTGTTCTGAAAGTTGAGTTGCAAAATAGGGAAGGATCTCAGCCCAGCAGCGATGATGTTATTCCCAGGGACAAGAAGTCCCACAAGTAAGAAAAATGTCCTGTGAGAAATGCTGAAGCAGGCGGGATAGTTCCTATTTTCCGCTTTGATAAAATGCATCATTGCACCCTGTTCTTCGTGTCAGACAGCTCAGCTTCGTTTCTAACTATCTGAGAAAGAAGTTCAAGTTAGTAGAATAACTTTATAAATTATTGTATTCGAAAGCTTGTGATTTTTCACGATTGAAGAACTGATGGGATGCTTTTTCAGTTTCCCCCATTTCAGTGGGGCAGAAATGACAAATGACAGATGAACTCTAAAATCAGATATGCCTTAACTCTTCAGCGCAAAACATTTAAAACACAAAACATTCAAACAAAATTTAGGTGAAAAATAGATTTCTGGTACATGCATGCTGTTTCCATAGTGATTTCCATTATAAGCTTGCTTGGGGGAAACAAAATTGCAAACAGAATATAGCCAAGTCCCATAGTAGCTGGCCTGCTGCTCCAGGCACCTGCCTCCCTGGAAGCCGGGACTTGCCTCTTTGTCCTGTTACCCGAGCCAGTGCTAGAATGTGCCAGAACCACACATTCAGGTAGCTGGGGTGCTCACCTCCCCACTTCCCTGCCTAGACTTGGAAGTATCATCCACCTGAGTTGTTTCTTGCTATGTTCCATCCTGCTTAGACCTCCAGGGCGTGCCTGGGCCTCCTACCAGTGTTGCCATGCCCATGACAGACTGGACCCTGTCTGTCTCATCTATTTGGATGAAAGTCTAGTTGTCATTCTGTCCCGTCGAACAGGTCTAATGTGTCAGAATTTGAACCCCATCTCCATCTGGGCTGCCCACCAAGATCTCTCCTTGTCCATGGAACAGAGGCCACCAGCTTTATACATAAGTGTATGTAAGAACAAGGGCTTTTCTAAATGGATTTCTGGTAGAATTATCTGAAGTTGTGTTTAGTTGATGTTATAGCCATCTAAATTCACAGATGAGGGACTTCCCTGGCAGTCCAGTGGTTAAGACTCCACGCTTCCAATGCAGGGGACACAGGTTTGATCCCTGGTCGGGGAACTAAGATCCCCCATGACACGTGGCGTGGCCAAAAGATTTAAAATTTTCAAAAATTTAAAAAATAAGTTCACAGGTGGTAACACAGATCCTAATAGCAAACCTCCCAATGCCTCGCCTCCCCAGCGTTAAGGTTGAACGGAAAGGCACAAACGTAAAGAGAGAATCTTCCATGTGCTAGGTGCTGCACTGGGGTGTTTTTTTGTTTTTTTGTTTGTTTTTTACCATATGTAATGCAGATGAAGATAAGATATAGCTGAAATGTCACACGTGTGCCCCCAGAGCTTGAAAGGGATCATCTGGACTTAGAATACAGTTTTTACCTGCAACCGTATCAGCTTTACAAAGAGCTTCATTGTACGTAGGGAAA
>NW_006799055.1:2805102-2815892 GCF_000442215.2 Lipotes vexillifer | reverse complement strand
GGGAAAGATGAGTTTGTGTACAACTGACCTCTTTCAGGCCTTCCTGAGTGTATCAGCTACAAATTACACCCAGATAACTTCAGGGACCAAGCAAGTAAACAAATTAGCTCATTCCATTTGGTTAGCACGATGTTTTTAAATGGTTCTGTTTGAATAATTTTACACAATCCTTTAAGGTGCAGTTCCTTGCAAGCCACTTCATCTTTTCTGTTCTCTTCCTGTCTCCACTTAACCACTTGCCACTTCATATATTTCTGCCACCTCTCTTTTCCACGAAGCCATTTGGGTTTGCACCAGCTGACATCAATGAGTGAAATCCGGCCCTTGATGGGGCGAGGAAGGATGCGGTGGAGAGCGGGTGGAGAGGCAGGTAAGACAGCCACAGCGACAGGGAGTGCTTATCACGGAATTACGCGTGCACCAAGCTTTTCCTCAAATCCCCATAACAACCCAGTGGAGTAGGTGCTATTATCATCCCCATTTTCTAGATGAGGAAACAGAGGCACAGAGAGAACTTTCCCAAGGTTGCACAAGTAATAAATGATGGAACAAGGATTTTAACCCAGGTCCAGAGGCCACAGTTGTATCCACCCTGCTAACCCAGCTCAAGTCAAAGTGCCTCATTCTGATTCTAACAGAAGGAGGCTGAAAGGCACTCACTCCTTTGGGACCAGGTTACAGCTATAAAATAAATGCAGATACGTATTTCTTTGTCTCACTTCCCTCATCTGGAAAATAAGGGTAATGATTATGCCTACCCCAGAGGGGTGTGACAAGGATAAGACATGGAGACACAGTTAGAAAAGTGCCTGGCACTCAGCATAGACTGGAGAGCTTTGAATGGACATTCAGTATCAACATTTTAAAAGTCAGGATGGGCAAGTACTGCCCTCAGGCTGCCAGCTTACTCTCTCTGATTTAACAAGCCTCTGCTGTGTGCCAGTCGCCTGATTAGTATTTTAGATGCATTTTCTAATGTAACCTCCCAGGGCCCTTGGAGCTGGATCATTTTGTGCTCATTTTACCACGTTCACCATGGCCCTGCCCAGCCAGTGCAGGGCCAGGGGCCACACCCAGACACTCTGACTTGAAAACCCGGGGTCTCTCCCCTTCTCTACCCTGCTCGTTGACAGCTGAATGAATTAACCTTCTTGGTGGCGTTAATTAACATCATCCAGCTGTCCAGAGGTGGATGTTAATCAAAACAGTGATGTTCTTTTGTTGGTTTGAATCAACAAATCAGTGACTTACTTTTCAAAGCTGATTTCTAATTCAGATGAGTAAAGTCAAAGCATATGCCCTATGGATATATGACTCTGATTTGCCGGGCAGCATGGCATATAGCTAATGTATCTAAACCTTTGTCGTTATTTAAATCTAGGTTTTCAAAGAGGGCCAAAGGCACAGCCCCTTTACATTCTATTTAAAACTGAAAAATGAGTTCATTCATTAAAACAGATATCTATTGGTCATCTACTGATGATTAAGAGAAATCTGTGCGCTCAGGGAGTAGACAAATGAGTTTTATGGAAAATGAGCTGGGAGAATGGAGAACTAAGTGCAGTCAGCCCTGAGGCAGGTGAGACTAACCCTGCCTGCAGGAGGGACAAGCTGAGGACAGCCTCACAATCCAGAAGAATAGGATGGACAGTGGCGGGGGAGGGGAAGGCAGAGGGAAAGTCACGTGCACTGACCCATAGGAGCCAGAGGTACGTCTAAGGCTGCGGCACTGAGTGTTCTGTGGAGTTTGTGGAGATGAGTGTGGAATGTTAAGGGGACAATCTGACCCACAGGGACACCAGCAGGGATTATGGTCTCTGGAACCTCTACCATCATATCCATCAGTACTAAGTGGTAGAATCAACCTACCTGAAAACCTGTTTCTTGTTCTTCATAATCTCCATTTGGATTCCCACCCTGGAATTTGTTGAGGCTAACCATGGCAGAGAATCTCAAGGAGACATCAAACTAACAGGTATGTACCTGGGGAGAAAACCTTGACTTCCGGTGAGCACAGAGGTAAACTGGAATATTTTCTTTTGTACTTAGCTCCTCACTAAGCAGGGCCTGACTACAGGAGGCTGGGGAGCATCCTGGCTGTTTAGGAAAAGTGCAAACGTTGCAGAGCTTAACTTGAGAAGGGGATACCTTTTCAAATGCTTCCATCAGCCACCCCTTTCTTCTGTGAAAAGGGGAGAACAGAGAGAGACAGAGCCATAAAGCAACAACCCTGGATACAAACATGATCCATTCCAGTCATGTAATTACTCAGCAATGTGCATCTGAATTGCTTTTTTTTAGTCAACACATATCCGTTGAATACCTCCGACTCGTGAAGTCTTGTTGGAAACAGGGAACAAAGAAGCTTGCTCCTTCAAAGAGCGTGCCATCGGGACTTCCCTGGTGGTGCAGTGGTTAAGAATCTGCCTGCCAGTGCAGGGGACTCGGGTTTGAGCCCTGGTCCAGGAAGATCCCACATGCCGTGGAGCAATTAAGCCCGTGCACCATAACTACTGAGTCTGCGCTCTAGAGCCCACATGCCACAACTACTGAAGCCCGCGTGCCTAGAGCTCGTGCTCTGCAGCAAGAGAAGCCACCACAATGAGAAGCCCACGCACCACAATGAAGAGTAGCCCCTGCTCTCCGCAACTAGAGAAAGCCCGCGCGCAGCAACGAAGACTCAATGCAGCCAAAAAATAAAATAAATTTTTTATAAAAAGGAAAAAGGAAAAAAGCATGCCATCTAGTTGAGAGAGAAGACTTGTACACAAGTCACTTTAAGTACCAGTTGTGTGATTTATAGTATTATAAGGGTTCAGAGAAGAAAGTGATTGTTTCTTCTTTGGGTCATCCAAAATGCTACCCCTTACTAGAGAGTAGGGTCACCTGATCCAAAGGGAGAAGTTGGAAAATCTCAAAGAGTAACATAATTATATCCTTTAAGTAACACTTGCCTCTGTCTTATTCCTCAAGCACCGACAAGCTCCATGCCACCTCTGAGCGTTTGTTCTGGCCGTTCCTTCTCCCTGGAACACTCCCCCTCCTTTACAGGGTCACCTCCTCTGGCCCTGATGCCACCAGATCCCCTCCTCTCGTGTAAGCTCAAGAGAACTGGAACCCTATTTTAGAGCTCTGTCCCCAAGGCCTGAGAAAGGACAGTAAGCGCTCAATAAATAAATGTTAGTGAATGAACGGAAACGGATAAAACACCTACACTTTAAGTATGTCCTCCTCCAGAGCAAATAAAAACAGAAGAATCCTGGTACATAGAGCTGATTTATCTTGACTAACCAACACAAGGAATGTGAAGTCTCAGAAAGCGCTCGCAGATACTCTGCTGTTTCTCTGACTGCCTATCGTCTGGAGTTTCCCATTTTCAGTTCAGCATTTGCTCAGCTCTTGTAAGAAAGTTCATCAGGAAAAGGAAAAGAAAAGAAAATGTACTTTCTGGACTCCAGAAAGTCTCAGGCATCTGCAACTTCCCCAATCACAGCTCTGATTTTCTTTACTGTGCCTTTAGGATTTTTCCTCTGGAGACAGCTGCCCTTCATCCTGCCCTCTCCTTAACAACCCATTCTCACAAATGTCAGGGTGGTTTTCCTATATGATTTACCAGAGTTTAACCATACACTTGGAGTTTGTATTGTAAACGTTTGGCTCTAACTTGTGATTTTACTGCCATTTTTGCCTCTTCCCGCCCACCGGGCCTCCTGGGCACTTGACCTTGAGGAGCCTGCCTAGGGCACCTAGTACGGGGCAGCGTACCCGCTGGGGGTTTCCTGAGACACACAAGCTCTGTCATCACTTGAGACAAACAGGCATGGCTCCCACTTCTTCTTTTTAAAAATTATTGAAACAGCAGAGCATAGCAATGTTAAACAAACGCAAAAATTCCAAAATATATTTAGCATACAGAAACTCCTGTCAGACATACAAGAAACAGTTCATGGTGATTTCCCAGGATTGTGGAAGTGGGAAGTGAATTGGCGAACAAGATGGAAGAGAGAACTTTACTGCATACTTTTTATGCTTTTTGAGTTTGGAAACATGCAAATGTATAACTATTTCAAAAATTGAATTTTTTTTAATCTTAAATAAAAGACAGTTATGTGACAATATTTTTAAGTTACTAGGCACAATCCAAACCAAAAAAAATTTTTTTTAAGTAACTTAGTGCAAGCCTAGCTCAATTCTGGTCTGTCTCTGCCTAAATAGAACACACACTTGAACTCTGACACTTCCTTCCTTAGGACTCTGTTTGGGCTCTTCTGCCTTCAGACTCTGCAAGTTAAGCAAGATAACAGTCTCTTTACAGAAGGGCAAGCTTTTGTTTGCCTGCTTCAAGAGGGCTAGCAATGGGTGTTTCTCTGGCTCTGTCAAAAGGAAGAGGTTGTGGAGGAAATGAGAGATGGGAAGAAGGGAGGTGAGCCCAGAAAATCCTCTCTGTTCCTGGCGCTCCATCCTCCAGGCCCCAACAGAAAAGAGGTGAAGTGATCACAGTTCCTCACGTGATCACGTGATCAATGATCACACGACCACCATTACCCAACACCTGTCCACAGAACGGTCCTGTGCTTTTCCCCAGCACAGGAAGAGTGCTCATCTCCCCAGGCATTTTAACCTTTTCTGGGTGTTCTTGTAGGGCTTGTTTTTTTCTTTCCTTTAGCCTTTCCCAATTCCCTCTGGTCAATTCTACTAAGCGTGGTAGAAATTTTACTTTTCTTTCCTTTTAGCAACAGTTACACATAGGAGCAGATATATCTGCTTTCTGGCCCAAAACTTGAGGATACACAAACGACAGATGATACCAGAATATCTTTTAATAGGTCTTTCCAGGTAACAGGGAAACGCATGCCCATCTTTCCAAGGCTCAAGCCCAGGGCTGCTCCTTTTGACAGCCTGGGCACACAGTGTCCCCAGAGGAACTGTTCCTTGTCTTTGCTGCCTGTAAGCAGCAAGGAGCTTTTTATTTTAAGGATTCCACTGTCAATCATTACTAAGAAATAGGAAATAGACGACGAAAATAATAAATAAGGGAAAAACAGGTTTTATAAAGCTCTACGGTTGTTAGTAGTAGTCGACTTCTGAGATACCAATGGGCTTCAAGTTAAGAATTAGGGTGTCGCCTTGGCTGAATCCCTCCCCTCCACCCACAGAGGATATCCAGTCTGCGATCCTGAACAAGCCCTTTACCCTCTAAGCTCCAGTTTCCTTGTTATACGAAGGGAAGATCCCTACTTCATCAGGTTGTTGGGGAGATTAAATGAGATACTGCACATAAGGACTCAGAACCACAGCTGGCTCCCAGGATGAGTGAGATAAAAGAGAGCCTGGCCGCTTCCCTGGATTCTTTCCTCTTTTCTCCTCAACAAGATGATTCAGAACAGTGTATGGTTGCTTGATTCAAAGAGTAATGAATTCACAATAGCCAGATGTGGAAACAACCCAAGAGTCCATCAACGGATGAGTGGATAAACAAACTATGGCAAATGTATACGATGGAATATTATTCAGCCTGAAAAAGGAACAACATTCTGACACATGCTACAATATGGATAAGCCTTGAGGACACTATGCTAAGTGAAATGAGCCAGTAGCAGAAGGACAAATACTGTATAATCCTACTCACAGGAAGTATCTAAAATAGTCAAGTTCCTAGAGGCAAAAAGTAGAACAGTGGAAGCCAGGGGCTGGGAGGAGGGGGAATGGAGAGTTGGTGTTTAATGAGTACAGAGTCTCTGTTGAGGCTGTTGAAAAGGATTTGGGTATACACGGTGGTGATGGTTGAACAGGAGTGTGAATTGAACTGTACACTTAAAAATGGTTCAAATGGTAAATCTTATGTTACATATATTTTAGCACAATAAAAAACAATCATTAAAAAAACTCACCAAGGACTTACAGATAATGCCAGTGTTCCTTTATACGGACTTCCTTTGCCCTCTGGTCCCACAGATCACTTCAGTTACGTTGACTTGCCTCCAGATTCACCTCTTCTGCCACCCTTAGGCGCTGTCTTCTCAGCACTCCCAGGGGTCTGCCCGGGGATCCCTGCTCCATTCTGAAGCATGACCGGGATGCAGAGGCTACAAACACGCCAGGTATGTATGCCTGTGGCTCAACTTGAAACCAGGCC
The DNA here is from genome assembly GCF_000442215.2 of Lipotes vexillifer. Lineage (NCBI taxonomy): Eukaryota > Metazoa > Chordata > Mammalia > Artiodactyla > Lipotidae > Lipotes > Lipotes vexillifer. Next base: position 2,809,756 of record NW_006799055.1, on the reverse strand, counting down.
TCGGTCCCTGCCCCTCTGCCCGTCTGCTTCAGTGCTTCTCCTTCACAGGCTTCCCCGGTCTCCCCCTTTTCCACCTGTGCTGACCCTTTGGATCAAGTGACTTAGCTTTTGGCGTGCCCGCTTGGCTGGGCACTTGGCCCTGCGAGGTTCAGCTTCCTGTACCTGCTCCCCGATGACTCTGAGTCTGCCAGGCAGCTGAGTTCATTTTCTGCGTGTCCCCAGCAGGAGCCACCAGTCACCGAGGCTGGACACTTGAGCATCACCCGTCTCTGCTTTCCCTCCTCTGCCCTTCCATCAGTTCCACCTCAGGAACACCTAGTGTATGTGCTTCCTTTGGGACCCGCCCTCCCATCCCGCTTGAGATCAGGGCCCAACATCCCCTAATGAGCCACCGCACCAGCCTCCATTCTGGTCTCCCTCCTCTAGTCTGGGTCCCTCTGGGCCTCTCTCCCGGGGGCAGCCAGAGCTGTTGTCCCCAGATGCAAACCTGGTCGTGGTGCTCTGCTGCCGAGAAGCTCCACAGGTCCCCAGGGCTGCAGGACCAAGCTGAAGTTCTCTGCTTGCCAAGACAGGTCCCTCGCCTTGGCGCCCACCTGCCACACCAGCTCCTCCCCTTGGTGCCCACTTCTCAGCCCAACACACTGAGGTCTCCCTCTCCCCACGCGCTTCTGCCACCTCTGCCTTCGCCCACGTTGCTTCTCCCGCCAAGAAGGAGCACGTGGCCTGGTTTGCCCAGAACAGTCCCTGTTTACACCTGTTGCTCGGTGTAATTATTAATAGCCTTCCTTTCGCTCTCCAAAGTGGCCTGGCTTTTAGGCAACAAATTGTGTGGTCACTGCATTTGCCCTAATTCTTCACCTGGCAAACCTCTGCTCATCCTCCACGGTCTGCTGGATGTCGGAGGTGCTGGGAAGCCTTGCCCGTCTCCTGCAGGCAGTGCCCACTCAGCCTTCTCCCTTCAACTACATGACAGTGTTTATCACGGTGCACTGTTAGGGAATCGTCTGTCTCCCCCGCTAGACCCCTGGAGTCTTATGTATCTTCTCATCCCCAGCACTCAGAAGAGTCCCTGACATAAAGTAGGTGATCAGTTAAAGTTCGCTGAAGAGGAATGAAAAAGATAAATTCATTTATTAAGTGAGAACTACGTGCCCGGCGCTGTTCCAGGTGCTTGGCAAAGCAGATGACCATCCACGTCCTCATGGAGTTCACAGTTAAGGGGAGGAAATGGACAAAAGTTAGTTTCTGAACAGATCGCTGGCGGCGGGTAGAGGTATGGGATTTGCTTTGACTAAGCGGGCTCACCCCCAGAGCTGGGCTGTCCCCTTGAGGCACAAGGCTGTCTGAGGGATGAAGACCACCCTGGCCAAAGCAAGCATTCCGTCAGAAGGGAAGAAGCAAGGAACAGATGCTGGGTAAATGCGTCCATTTGGTGGGATTAGGGGACTGATCCACTTCCAGGCCACAGCTGCCTCTGGTCATGTCTTCTTTCCATCCTGTCAGCGTATCTCTGGGCAGTATGTTTAACTCGTTTGAATGTAATTCAGAATGTTATCATAAACTTACATTAAGCACCACTGATGGTCATTTTTAGTCATCATAATATCAAATCTGTACGGAAATATTCCCAGACAGATTGCTCCCATTCAAATATTAAAATAAACACAAATCAACAGACATGAAAATGGCAATATGGTGTATCCCGTGGACATAGTTGCAACAGCAGAAGGCTCTCAGGGCACAGTAATTACCAGGCCAGACCTCTTCAGGATTAGGCCTACCCTGGAAAGCCCTAAATACCTTTCCTCCTGGGTCTACTATTAAATGGCCTGAGAAAGGCTCAATCCTATAACCAAAGCACATAAAAGAAATTTTCTTCTGTCTTTTTTTTTTTTTTCCCTTCAGAGATGACGGAGCAACAGTTTTGTGGATGAGAATATCAAGTAGGCGTTTTGATGATGCTGATAATGAAGTTGGTTGCAGAAAATGGGAGCTGCATCAGACAATACCGAATAAATTATTTTGTGCTATCTCCTTTTAATGCCTGGGTTAAAGCAACCCAAGCCGACTGCAGTTCCGCAACACTGTGTGAGTGCTCCAGTGAGGCAGAACCCTGCACCATCCAGCGATCCATCACCTGTTTGAACCTGAAAAGGTGTCACTCTTAATCTGTGCCTCTTCATTCCATGCCTCCACCCTAATTTAAGTAATTTTCCTGCTTCCAATACTGCAGCAGATTTCTTCCTCCTTCTCTTTCTTTTCTTCTTTTTCTCTTTTTTATGAAAATTTTCAAACATATAAAAAAGTAGAGGGAACAGTAAAATCAACCCAATTTACCCATCACCCAATTTTTCTACAAAAAATTTACATATGGTAAAATGCATGGATTTTAAGTGTACAATGTTTTGATAAATGTACATACTTGTTTAACTGCCACCCCAATCAATATATAGAACCTTCTCATCACCCCAGAAAGTTCTTTTGCCATCCCCTAGTTTGGCAGTTATCAATACATAGCCATGCTTGTTTCATCGGTGTCCCTACCCCTGGACCCTCCAGGATGATTTTGAAGTAAATCCAGACATCATATTATTTTATCTGTAAATATTTCCTTGTATTTCTTTAAGAGATCACCAAAATATTATTATCACACCTAAATGAACAATAACTCCTCCGGGCTTCCCTAGTGGCTCAGTGGTTAAGAATCCGCCTGCCAACGCAGGGGACTCGGGTTTGAGCCCTGGTCCGGGAAGATCCCACATGCCGCGAAGCAACTAGGCCCATGTGCCATAACTACTGAGCCTGCGCTCTAGAGCCCACGTGCTACAACCACTGAAGCCCATGCGCCCTAGAGCCCATGCTCTGAAACAAGAGAAGCCACCGCAATGAGAAGCCCGTGCACCGCAGCGAAGAGTAGCCCCCGCTCACTGCAACTAGAGAAAGCCCGTGTGCAGCAACAAAGACCCAAAACAGCCAATAAATAAATAAACAAAATAAATTTTTAAAAAACAATAATTCTTTAACATCAAATACACAGTCTGCATCCACATTTCCCCAGTTCTCTTTCTTTTTTTTTTGCGGTACGCGGGCCTCTCACTGCTGTGGCCTCTCCCGTTGTGGAGCACAGGCTCCGGACGCGCAGGCTCAGCGGCCATGGCTCACGGGCCCAGCCGCTCCGCGACATGTGGGATCTTCCCGGACCGGGGCACAAACCCGCGTCCCCTGCATCGGCAGGCGGACTCTCAACCACTGCGCCACCAGGGAAGCCCCAATTCTCTATTTTTTAAAAAAATATTTATTTATTTAGGCTGTGTTGGGTCTTAGTTGCGGCATGCGGGATCTAGTTCCCCAACCAGGGATTGAATCCGGGCTCCCTGAATTGGGAGCATGGAGTCTCACCCACTGGACCACCAGGGAAGTCCCTCCCCAATACTCTTTTAATAGATTTACACTTGGTCTCTTCACTTTTGATCTATTCCATTGATTTTGAAAACCACTCCAGATGAACATTTCCAGTCCACCATCATGAATACCTACTGTGTGCTCCTTAGTCTAGCATACCTGGACTCCGTATATAACTTTCCAGTTTAAATTCCAATCTTCCTCCTCACCCAGCTATCCTTCCACAAAAGAAAAATAGCTTTTGTTTGAATAAACCTGTTTCGCCACTGCTGAGAATTTGATTATGTGTCTCTCCTCTGTACCCTGCCCACAAATGTTCATTAAATAAATGTTTGCTGAACACCGACTAAGCACCAGGAACGAGCTAGTAGCTACAGAATAGGTAGTGAACAAGATAAATATAGTTCCTGCCCTCAGGGAGATCATGGCATCCTCCCCTCTCTACCTGTTGGAACCCCGTTTACTTTAAGGTAGAGTCCAAATGTCACCTCCACTGTGAAGACTGCCCTGATCTCTTCAGGCAGAAGTATTCTTTTGCTTCTCTAAAACTCCTGCTTTGCTCATTTGTTCTGCTTCTAGCCTACGTGCCACATAAGGACTTTGAACATAAGACATGTAGACATAGTTACTTCGTCTTTGTAATACTTTCACCATCTAGTGGGAACACAGTGAATGAATGAATGAATATGTTAAGACTAGTTATTTTAAAAACTGCCCATGTACTGCTAAACCTGAAACAACTGTTTAAGGAAACATATCTGACACGGTTTCAACTCGGCATAGGTGACTGCAGTGCCTTGAGGACACTTGGGGAGAAAGTTCATCTACAAAGCAACTGGCAATTGGCCTGGAGATTAAGAGGATGTACCCTGAAGTCTTGTCATCTTTTAGTTATTTTGTCCCATTATAGTATGTTTCTGAACTTGGCACAGGGAATTAAAAAGCTGATTTTCTATGGTCGGAAATTCTTAAAAATACTTCTCTGTCATTATAAAACTTTGAAAACATGTAAAAGCATGAAGAAAGAAATTAGAATCATCCATAATCCACCATTCAGACAAAAATCACGGTTAACATTTTGGTGTATTTCCTTCCAGTCTTTTTTGTCTGCAGTTTGAAAAGAGTCTGCTCTGGAGTGCTGGATCTCACTCCGGTGCTGAGGATGGGCGGACTTACGGAGAACATTCTGCTTTCCGTATTAAAGCAGCGCTGTCTCTGTCGCCTCCACGTTCTGCCTTTCGTCGCCGATGAC
>NW_006799055.1:2774837-2805092 GCF_000442215.2 Lipotes vexillifer | reverse complement strand
CCCTACATTGCGTTCTACCTCTTCCCCCACTGAATGCAGAGTTATGGTTTTGTGATCCTACTTTGGGTCTTCACTCAATCTCTGGTCCCCACATCATGTCCCTGATCAGGATCTCAGAGCCCTGTCACTTCAAATCCATTCATCGCACCTCCTTGACTCTGAAACCAAGTTCCTGGGCCAGATCTTGTCTTTATCATACTTTTGCCCCACTTGTAAGCATTTTCGCATGGCATTAAAAAGACTCTGTAAATTGAATGGTTGCATATTATTCTCTTTTATGTTTGGCCATAATTATCCTAACCATCCTTCAATATTGACCTTACGTTAGTTTCAATTTGCCACTATTGTGAATAACATTCCAATGAATATCTTTGCAAATACATCTTTAACCATATATCAGATGACTTTCTTAGGTCAACTGTACAGAAACAAAAGGACTGGCACAAAATATTTGATACATATTGCTAACTTGATTTCTAGAGAGTGTGCAGACTTACACTCCCACAGCAGAGTATCGTGTGTCTTGTTGCATTGTTGCCAACCTTGAGCATTATTGTCAAAATAGAGAACAAAAGGGAATTTTGGAAGAAAAAGAAGATTTCTCAACCCGATCAAGAGCATCTGAGGTACAGTAGAAACTAACACAATATTGTAAAGCAACTATACTCCAATAAAAATTATTTTAAAAACTGAAAAAAAAAAAAAAAAAAAAGAGCATCTGAGAGATGGACTGGGAGTTTGAAAAAAAAAAAAAAAGAGAATCTGAAAAATGTACAACTAGCATCACAGTTAATGGTTTCAGACCAAATCCTTTCCCCCTAAGATCAGGAACAAAGCAAGGCAGTCCACTCCAACCACTTCTATTTAATGGTGCATTATTTTAAAATATTTGCTTATATGAGATATTTAAAAATCACTGTGCACTTTAATTTGCATCTCTTTGTTTTCGAGAGTAACTTTTCTTAAGTTTGTTAGCTATTGGTAACGCTTCTTTTGTGAATTATGTATCTGAAGTCTTTGCCCATGCTTTTGTTGCTGTCCTACGGTTTTTTAAGTTATTTGTATGAGCTCTCTATATTTTTGTCTTAAATATTTATTTTTACAAATTTGTAGTTTGCTTTTTTTGAATGCCACATTTTTGCAATACGGAATTTTTATTTTTTAATAGTGATCAAAACTATAGAGTTTGTCTCTTTTTAAGTTGTTCTTATGCTTCACCGTTTCTTCTTACAATTGCATGGCACTACAGAAACAATACTGCTTCCATATTCAAGAACTAGTTAGGTAGTTCAAAGCCCTATAAACAATTTTCCTATGAAAAGTAGTTCTTATATCCTGCAACTGATATTATTTGTGTCGTTATAGTGCATCAACATGAAAAAAAAATGGCTCAGAGAATCTAATTTGCAATATTGGTTCAAAGTTACAATGTGTAGGATTTATATTCAGCTCTGAGTCATGCTTTTATCTATAATTCTCAATTAAAAAGATGGTGAGGTTGATTATTCAAGAAGCCAGAAAGGAGCGTAAAAATTTATGAAAGAATTTCACAAGGATAGTTTAATTTGGACTGAAATTTCACCTTACTAATTGTTCAATGTGGAAATGAAGAGTTTTCTCCTGTTCAAGAATAGCTAAAGGAGAATAAGTAAGAATGGTTATTTTCATGTGTCATCAATTAATAGTTTATTGACTATATTGAGTACTGAATTTTCCAAAGGTTGTTAGTCTTATAGGGGATGATTTTTTAATGTTAGTCTGTTAGTTTATGAAAGTGACACTAATGAATCTTTCATTTGACTTTATTTGTAGCTTAAGTCATGTATAATATCTCCAGGTCAATAGCTGATAAATTACTGTATTTTTTATCATACTTCATATTCTATTGTCTCATAATGAGTTTGGATGTAAGATGTACCTCAGAGTAATTACTTTCCAGAATTAATATCAGCATGTGATGAATAAGATTTTTATGACATCAATATTCTCAACATAAAACAAAGGGAAAGTCCAGGTGAAGCAATTTAAGAGAATAATTCAGACGAAAGAACAAGAAAGAATCCTGGATTACTGAGCTTCAAAAAGAATGCATCTATCAATCACAATTTCAAAATACATCAGTGGAAAGAGGAATATTGCACTACACAGCACTGCTGAAAGGCGCTCTGAATTTGGAAACACACAATTTGAGCCCCTAGCTACCTTGCCTGCTCTGCTTCCCCTATACCAATTCACTTCAGCCTTTCTAGAATTTGCTTTCTGTCCCAGCACAGCGCCTGCATGGAGCAAGGACTCAACGCATGGTAACTTTTATGGACCCCTTTTCGGTAGGTCCTTGGGGAACAGAATCAATGCTCATATGCCAGGAGGGTGGGCTGTAGGGTCAGGCTGTGGGATGTGACCTTGAGCATGGTTATTTAACCTCCGGTTGTCAGTGTACTCTCATTTAAAGTGAAAATAAGAATAGCATCCTAGGTTTATGTCAGGATTCAATGAAACCAGGCATACCAAATACCTGGTATACAGTAAGCATTTGGTACACTTGAGCTGTTCATACACAGAGGAGAGAAAAACACAACCAGCTGGATATTCTCTGTCTGTATCATCCTCTGCAAGTGAAACAAAACAAAACGAAACATATATAAACACATTCTAAGGGCCGCTTAATCAGGTTTAGCTTCATGAAATAAATAAATACCCTCCCCCACACACACACATACACACCAGCAGTTTAGGAAAATAGAATTTAATTTCTCTCACACACTAAATAAGCCGGAAGGTAGCCAGGGCTGCTCTAACCAGTACGTGATCATCTGGATCCGGGGGCCTTTCGTTGTATTGCTCTCCATCCACAGAGAGCTGCCTCATGGCCCTGGAGGGATCCCTACCATCTGATCTCCTTTTCCAGGCAGTGAGAAGGAGAAAGTGGGGGAAAGGGCCTGCCCTTACCCTTTAAAAATATTTGTCAGTAGTTGTATCCAACACTTCCATTAACATTCCATTGGTCCGAACTTGGTCTCAGAGTCCCATCAAGTTACGAGGGAGCCTAGGAAACAGTCTTTACTCTGAGTGGTCATGTATCCAGCCAATAACTGGGGGTTTGAGCACAAGCAAAGGAGAGAATGGACACTGGGAGGAAAACAGCCCAGCAGATAACAGGCTGGCTCAGAGCAGGAAACAGAATGATAATATTTAAGAGGAATGAGGGCAACCCCCCAACTTTATGTATTTGCTTCCTTATTTGTTAGGGCACAGTTGTCAGTGGTTTGCTTCATTGTGTTTTATGTTTTAATCCTAAGAATTATGAAAAGGATTACGGTCTCAGCCCTCCTGGAAATGCTTACCAGAAGAGTATCCAATCCATTCCGACCTCAGCGCTTAGCGAAGAAAAGCGCCTAGGAAGGATTTCGAAGAAAAGCCACCAGATGACTAACTGCTCAGAATAAGACCTAGGACGGACCTTTAAGGAAGGAGCGTGAGCCAGCCAGGGAAAGAAACGGCTAGAGGGTGACTAAATAATGATCTCCTGCTACCCAATGGACTCTGCCCCAGAGGAGAGGGGAGAGGAGGAGGAGGCAAAGGAGGGCCAGCTGTTCATCTCCGCTGAGACTGGAGAGAAGGGAAGAAGCAGAAGTGACTTAGGGTGACCTGTTAAGGAGAAATGTGCTGACCGGGCGGGCGGCTGTCAACACACCGCAGGTGGAGATTACACGCGGACCTCTCCGAACTCTGATATATTTGCATATGCTCCTCCCCGAAGGCGGGGTTGGGGGCAGGAGGGGAGGGGCACAGGTTGAGGGCGGGTGAACCACTTGAACATCAATGGTACCCTCTCCCGTGCCTCGGTTTCCCTCATGGAATAACTCTGTTTCGGAGTTCAGAAAAGGGATACTGTGTTGATCTGAAAGATAAGTTCTGGTTTTGCATGTTTATACACAATAACTACACAATGTCAGTATCTTGCAGATTAGATCCTACAAGGAGAGAGGAATGGATTTTTTCCATGCTTTAAGATATCATTTTAAGAATTATAGTAATAATACAATGGCTTTTCAGTCAAGATGGTACAGCAAGGTGCATTTCATCCTCTGTGAAAACAGTAAGCAACGCCAAACGAAATATACACAGAGGAAACTTTTTTTGAAAAAGATAGAACATGACACAGAAATAAGACAATTACCCATTAGGAGAAGAAAGAGAAAAGAAACGGTAAGAGCCGAGTGGGACCTGGGCTGTGGGTCTCAAAACAAGCAGTGGTGGCTGAGAATCTGACTCCTATGGTGATGAGGACAGAAAGTCCCACCTGAGACTAAAGACCAAAGCCATGGTCACTGCTGAAGCCAGGCGCTGGGGTACAAAACCCCCTTGCCCCCTTTCCCTTTCCCTTCTCTAGATCCCACTCCGCAGGGGGAAGGGGTTTCCCTCCGAGCTCTCCTAAGCTCTGTAAAAGGCGGCCACCCTGTGAGGTGAGGTCACCACGGATCTGCAGGTCTTTCTGCTTCTCTCCCTATTTCCCTATTTCTGTTCAAGTTTGCCATTGTTCTTACATCTTCATTCTGTCCTACAACTATAATTAAGTCTTTTGTGCTCTGTACAGAGGTTCAGTGCAAAAACAAGTGATGTGACTGAACCCACAGAAAAGTATAGTGTCATGACACCTGCATCATGATTAAAGACTTTTCTAAATTCTCTGTATAGCTCAAAATCACGTTTTCATTAGCTTCCTGTTCGGATCACGACTAGCTTGTAAGCATTTGCTTTGTTTTCCCCAGTTTCTAGTTTCCTTTTGTGTGTATGTGTGTGTGCGTGTTTATATGTAGTTATTGAAATATCCTCACTTTGTCATTAAGTATTTCCAGGTTCCTAAATATTCAATGTGTGTAATGAAATCTATTTTCTTCCTAAAGACATCTTCTTGGAGGGCTTTTACTTCCTGTTTTAATCTGAACTGACAGCTTTCCAGGCCTGTTACACACATGACCCCCTGTTCTTTTCAATGATTTCCTAGGCTGGTTCCTGGGCTTCTGGGATTCACACCTCCCTCTTTCTTGGATTCCTTCTCCCTTTGGGAGGAGCACATCCTTGATTAATTTTTCCAGAAGGGGAATATGTAGAGATAAACTTTGTGAGTGGTTAACATTTTAATTTTATCCTCACATTTGCTTGTCTGATTGGATGTAGTTTTAAGTTTGGGGGTCGTTGCTCCCCTATGTTTTAGTAAACGATGTCACTTTAGATATTTCTGATTCTAATTTATTCCTTGTTTCCTATGAGAGACTTCTTTTCTCTCCTCACTGCAAAATTTAGCGTTTTTCTTTTTAAACTTGGCATTCTGGACCTTAATCAATATACATCTCTGTGTGTGTGTGTGTGTGTGTGTGTGTGTGTGTGTGTGTGTGTGTGTGTGTTTAATTCCTTGTCTTTGGTACTAGTCAACTTTTTCCATCTGAACACTTCAGTTTTTTTCAGTTCAGGGAAATTATCTTTAGTTATTTCTTTAAATACTTTCTTTTCATTCACTGTTCTCTCCTTCCAAAACTCCTATTAGATAGATATCGAATCCTCTATGCTTCTTAACTTTCCCTCATTTTTGCTCCATATTTTGGAATATCTCTCTGTCCGTATCTTCTGGATCACTGTTTGATCTTTTACTTCACTCAGACCTTCTACTTTTGAGTTTTCATTTTAGCAATCATGTTTTTAATTTTTGAGAATTTTGAATTTTCTCAGGGCTCTTTTTTCATGGCCATCTGTTCCTATTCTTCTTTTCAATGGATAAATAGTCTATCTTTTGGAGTTTAGATTAGAAAGTTTTTTTTTTAAGTGTTGTTTCTTCTCTCCCACTCTCTGAAACGATGTGTTCTACTTGTTCAAATTGGTCTTTCACAGCATTAGTTGCTTTTAAACCTCTTACGATCTTTGATTGGCATGGCTTGGCTTAGGAATGATGGGATACATTGATTTTTACAGGCAACTTATATGCGTTTCCGTTGCAAATAGCTATAGACCCATTTACCTGAAAGGTCTCTCCCCCACCCCGCTCCCACCCTCCATCCCCACCAGAACCGGGGGCTGGCTAAGAAGTCTGTGTAAACGGGTCCGTCCCCTTCACAGGCAGGCTCAGAATTGTGAGAACCAACAGGAATCCCCTCTGATAGTGGAGACCTTTACCTGGGGCTCCGTATGGGGGTCTTAGCCCCTTGCTCTGCCTCAGTCTGCTGCCCCCACCCCTTCACGTGGGATCTCCGCAGACACAGCTTTTACACTGTCGGAGTCAGGACTCCCAGGGCTGCGGCCCCAGCAAGTGGTGCTTCTCCAGATATTTCATGGAGGGGAGGGACTAACTGTCTGAGCCAGTCTACAGATGGCCCTTCAAGTCGTCACTCCTTCTCTCCCAACTTGCTGACTCCAAGTCCTGGAATTGCTCCAGGGCTCTGCCAGGAAAAAACAGCCACTAATTCCATGGTGGTCTGGAGTTATCATTTTGTTCTGCTATGATCCACTTTCTATCCACTTTCTATCTTCGATAAATCTTCTAAAATGTCTTGTCTGAGGATGGTGCTTTCTTGTTCTCAAGGCTCCCACGTCTTTCCACTGTTTTCCTACAACCTTTCCCATTTCCCTGGGATCTACTCGGCTCTGGGCTTACAAGTGGGAAGAAGACAGACATGGTCCCTTTTCTCGTGGGGTTTATGATCTTGAGTAGCTGAACAGACAACTCATGGCATTAGCACAGTGTTACAGGAGGGATTCCCTGACCAGGTGAGAAAAGGCCTGCAAAGGAAAGGATGTTTAAGCTGAGATCTGAAGGATGATCAGGTTTTCTGTCGGCACAAGAGGAGGGTTGTGGCCAGAACAGAAAGGAAGGAGGAAACGCACTCTAGCCTGAAGGAACAGCATGTGAAAATGTGTAATCCCTGTAGGCGAGGGTGGCCAGCACCTAAGGGATCTATCTATACGTGTCCTTATGCCTCATGGGACAGGATGGTCCCAAACAAGCTGCCTCTGAGAGCTGCCTGCCTGTCCTAAGATGGTTCCTTTCCTGTGTTTTTCTTTCAAAGGACAAAGGGCATCAGGGTCTATAAAGGGTTTCTGCTGGAAATGCTTATGCATATTATCTCCCTAATTCTCTCAGTATCCCAGTGAGATAGGCATTATCAATACCAGTTTAGAAGTAAGGAAATTGAGGGTCTGAGAGGTTAAGTAACTTGTCCAAGGCTAGTAAGTGGTAATGCTGGGATTTTAATCAGTTGAGGAATCACTAAAGTATGCTTTTCTACAGCAGGTACCAATGTCTTTTTTCCCCCAATTTTTAAAACTGTAGTAAAATACACGACATACAATTTAACATCTTAACCGTTTTTAAGTGTACAGGTCAGTGGCATTAAGTACATTCATATTCTTGAGCAACTGTTTCCTCCATCGCTCTCCAGAACTCTTTTCATCTTGCAAAACTGAAACTCTGTACCCATTAAATAATAACTCCCCATTTCCTCTCCCCCTAACCCATGACAACCGCCATTCTACTTTCTGTCTCTATGCGTTTGACTACCCTAGGTACCTCATCTCATTGGAATCATGCAGTATTTGTCTTTTTGTGACTGGCTTATTTCACTTAGCGTAATGTCCTCAAGGTTCATAGGTGCCAATATCTTAATACCCTGTACCTCCTGATAATCTCCAGAAGGAAGAATGTGCACCAACTTGAGCGGAAAGCAGGAGGAATTAGGTTGTGATAAAACTCGACCTCATTAAGGAGACTGTTGAAACACTGGTGTATCAGCAGAGGACACTAGAATTTTCAAAATCTCAAATCCTGCACTCGCTAGCATATAAGATCTCTGACTCCATTGTATATTAAATAGTCAGAAAGTGCATCCTGTCCTGGCAGTCTAACTTTAATCGGTTTGATCCAGAAAGCTTCCTGCCAAGTGGCATGACTCCTAAATTCTATTCTTGAGAAAGGACCCCTCCCTTAACATTGGGGCAGGATCGAATTATTCATTCATTTATCTGGTGTGTACTATGTCATGTTCCAGTATGGTGTCTGGTTTCCATTTGCATCTCTGACCCGATCTCCACCTCCTCCACTCTGCCTGTGTCCCATGGGCTGACCTGTAGGATTGGCTTTCAGTTGGACTTGGGTAATTGGAGGCACCAGCAGGAGAGTGGAGACCAGGTAGCAAATTTATTACCCTGGCTTTCTCTCAGCAGGGTTGCTGTGGGTTGGCTGCTCAAAAGGCAACACTTTCGGGCACCTAGTATGCACCTAATTATCTGGAAAATGCTTTCACTATGCCCTTTCTCTATCAGCAAAAAAAAAAAAAAAAAAAAAAAAAAATTAAAAGTAGTTTGCCTTCATGTGCCAAGGATAGCACTATATCTTAACTGTCCTGCCTTAGAGCTAAATCAAATCCTGCTATCGTAATATAATCTGGAGGGAGCGTGCTTGTCTTGCTATTCTATGGGACATGGCGCCGGCCCATTACACTGATGGCATTATGCTAATTTGATTTGGGGAGCGGGAGGTGGCAGGTGCCTCAGGTGCATTGGTAACACGTGGACTTCAAGAAGTTGGGAGATAACCCCCTGGGAAGTCCAGGGCTGCGACATCACTGATGGTTCCAGGGGCCCAGTGGTCTGGGGCATGTTGGGGTGTCTCCTACTACACGGGAGAGACAGTTGCTGCATCTCGCCCCATGTGCCACATAGGAGACACAACATGTAGCAAGTTTAGAGGCAAACTAAACCATATTTTTCTGTGTGCCGCTCTGACCTAATTACTGGGTATCTGACAAGGCTACTGGTTTTGAGTGGGCACAGGATATGAAAGAGGTTCAGGAACAAATCCAGGCTGCGTTACAAGCAGTCTGAGCAGCAGACCCAGTGGCGTGGAAGGATCTGAGGCAGACAGAGATGCTATCGGGGGCTCCTGGCAAGCCCAATAGGACCCAAGTAAAGTCAACTGCTGATAACTAGTTTTTCAGTTGAAAAGCAGCTCCTGGACTGTTGCAGAGCCCCATAGGGACTGAACATTTGACCCTGGGTCACAAAGGACTATGTGATTTAAACTGCCTATCACGCCCGGGACATGCCCAGCAGCATCGTTGTAAAGTGTGAATGATACATTGAGACCAAGCTCTGCAGGTCTGGAAACCACAAATCAGTCAGTCCAGCCTCCACGGTACCTCTTCCTACTGCTTGACTGCCTCTCAACACATGCCGATGGCCTGATGGCAAGTTCCCTGCAGCCACATACAGAGGAGGAAAAGCGGGGCTGGATTTATTAATGGATGCACATGGTAGAGTGGAACCAGACAGCAGGGATGAGCCACTGAGCTGCAGCCCTGCGCAGGGATGGCCTGAAAGTAGGGAGGGAGAGGCGGTCCCCCCAGTGGGCGGAACTCCAGGCATTCCTTCTGGTTTATTCTGTATGGAAGGGAAGGAGGTCTGAGGAATGCCATCCATCCAACTCATGGCCAGTGGTAACATGTTCACCACGTTGATCGGGGACTTGGAAAAAATAAATTGTCTGCTTAGTGACAGGAGAGCTTGGGGAGAGACGTGTGGCTGGACTTTTTGGAATGTGCACAGAACGTACACAGGCTGCCAGAATACAATTCCACAGACTGGGAGGCTTAAACAACAACCATTTATCTTCCCACAGTTGTGGAGGCTCAAAGTCCAAGATCAAGGTGTCATCAGGACTGATCAAGGACTGGTTTCTGGTGAGGCCTCTCTCCCTGATTTATAGAAGGTGGCCTTCTCTCCATCCTCACCTGGCCTCTCCTCTGAGCAAGCATAGAGGGCTTTTTGATGTCTCTTGGTCTTTTTTTCCCTTTGTTCCTCATTTTTGTTTATTAAAATTTTTTTCCAGCTTTACTAAGCTATAATGAACATATAATTGTCCTCTACTTCTAAGGGCAACAGTCCTATTGGATTAGTGCTCCACCCGTATGACCTCCTTTAACTTTAATTATCTCCTTAAGGCCCTGTCTCCAAATACAGACACACGGGGGGTTAGGGTTTCAACACATGGATTTAGGAGATACAACGCAGCCCAGAGCGATAATCAGGTGGTCAAGATGATGCACCCTGTGGATGTGTGTAAGTCTCTTCCTCGCCACCCACGTGCCTGCTCCATGGGCCCATGAGCAAAGGACACATGAGGCGGGGGTGGAAGCTGTGCACAGGCCAGTAGCATACTCTCTCTCACCAGCGCTGGTCTGGCTCCTGACAAGGCTGAATGTCCAATCTGCCAGCAGGTGATCAACACTGAGACCCTAAAATGGCACCGCTCCCCAAGGGGACCAGCCGGAGACCCCTTCCATCACGGAGGGGCCAGAACCAGCCTCAGAGAGACAGATCTTTGCTCCCATCAAGGATTTTCCTTCCCTGCCCCCAGGACTTCTGCCAGCCCCAACATTCCTGAACTTAGAGAATGTCTTATCTATCACCATGGTGTTGCAACTCAGCATCTCCTCCCCAAAGAAGATGCATTTTCAGAGGCTGTCATTTGCCAGTGGGAGCTTGGCCATGGAATTCACTGGCTTTATCACATGCTTCATTCCCTAGAAAGAGATTGCTTAATAGAGGGGCCTGCTGAAGACAGATATGGTGACAGCTGGAAGGCAAGACCCTGCAAGGTGGGTACCTGCCTAGTGGATGCAGTCAGTTCCCCAAACCAGCAGCCAGCATTTGGTGCCACTGCCCCCATAACCGGACTGCAGTGGTCTGGGAACCAAGGTAGGGGGATAGGAGTGGCCCTTCTCACTATGACACCAAATAACCACCAAAAGAAGACCTGCTTCCTGTCTGACCTTGGATTTATGGCCTAGGAAGGATATTTCTGCAGGGAACACATAGTTCCATTCAATTGGAAGTTGAAATCGAGTCTGACCCTCAGCTATTTGGGGCTCCTCATGCATGAGAACTTTTAAGATCTACTCTCTCAGCAACTTTCAAATATACATACAGTGTTATTAACTATAGTCACTGTGATGTACAGTACATCCCAGGACTGATTGATGATTGACTGATTGTGGCCGCACCGTGCAGCATGCAGGATCTTAGTTCCCCAACCAGGGATCGAACCCATGCCCCCTGCAGTGGAAGCATAGAGTCTTAACCACTGGACCTCCAGGGAAGTCCCAGGATTTATCTATTTTAGACCTGGAAGTTTGCACCTTTTGACCACCTTCACCTATTTCACCCACCCCCACACTCATTTTCAGGTTAAAGTGGGAACAGAATCTTAAAGACCTGTCCCCAACCTCCTGATCCAAGATGTAGCAGAATAGCATGCAGGATGGAAGGCAATTCCGGCTCCCCAGAGCTTCTCAAACTTTAATACTGTTACATGTCATCTGGCGACTTTGTTAAACTGCAGAGTGATTCAGCAGGTCCGGGTGGGGTTAAAGATTCTGAATGATAACAACGGTCCAGGTGACGTTGTCCTTGGGTCTCACTTTGAAGTCACACAAGGCTGTAGCTCTGTGATTCACAACCTGTTACAGTTTAGGCTCATCCGGGGGCTTTTAAGAAATACTAATGTCTAATCCCCTCTCCTAGAGATTCTGATTCAATTCACCTGGGGCTTGGTTTTGTTTTTTTTTTTAAAGTCTGCCATATGATGCTAATAGTTCCTTAGAGGAGTGTTTTTAGGACCAAGTGACACAGTTGATTATTTCCAATTCATTAATGATGCATTTTGAAACAACCTTTCATTCAATCATCCATTCATTTATTCAACCTCCAACTCTATGACTGAATGTTCCATTTTAAAGAAATTATGTCTATGACTTCATTTTTCAAATAATTTTTAGCATTTTCTAGAAACACCTACATTCTTTATGCTGGATTTTCATTGGGTTACTACATAATGACATTAAACTCTGAATAGCATCCTTCCCACAAATTTCACACTAAGCTGCTCCTTTTGGAACTAGACAATAGCAAAGGAGAACAAAATTAAAAAGCTTAGACAACGAAGAAAAAAAAATCTACCTTCAGTTTATATTTTATTAGAGGTGACTTGCCAATCTGATGATAGGTTAAAATTATCCAGAATAAAAAAAGAGTGAGTAGCTCTACAAAAATCTTCTTTGTTAATTTTTAAGCACTTCCCTAAGGAGTTATGCATATAACTAAAATTCTAGGTGACTTCATCCAGAGAGGCAGACTTTGCATCTATTCAATGCATGCAGGAAAGAAGGTAGAAATACTGTTTCAATCTTGCTATGAATGTCCGTATGGATGTGGCTCCTTGGGTGCATGTGCGGAAGCGGTTGTAGGGTACGTACTAGTAGAATTGCTGAGTTATAGGGAATGTGAACATTCAACTAGCAAGGTATTATCAAATTGTGTCCGAGCGGTTGTATATATTTATCATCCCACCAGCAGTGTGTAAGAGTTTCTACTGATCTTTGAGACTTGTGATTATAAGACTTAGTTTTAGCCAATTCAGTGGGGTTTATGTGGTATGTCATTATAGTCTCTTTTTGCATTTCCTTAATTACTAATAAGTGGAGCAACTTTTTGTATGTGTACTCACCATTTGTGTTTCTGCTTCCTGTGAAATATCTGTTTTCATGTGTTTGGACCGTATTCCCATTGGTTGGTTGTCTTTTTCTGTTTGTTTTATACGATTAATCTGAATACTACTTTCTTCTTCAGCTCTGTGTCTGCAAATACATACTCCCAGTTTGTAGATTGTTTCTGCACTTTCTTGTTGGTCTGCTGATGAACAGAAGTTCTTAATTTTAACACAGATTAACATAGTCAATCTTTCCAATTAGAGCTTTCCGTGTCTCGTTGACATACTTCTTTCTTACACAGAGGTTAAGAAAAGATAGTCTCCTGTTTCTAAATGCTTCAAGGTCTTACCTTTTACATTTAAGTGTTGAATCCTTCTGGAATTACATTTCGTAAGCCCACTCCTATGGGCTGATTCACACGTAGAAATGATGCCCACAAATTCCCCCCAGAAGAAATTGCCTGGTATCTGCTCTGTAGCTTATGAAATCCTCCCCTTACACACATGAGTCTGTCACTTCCCTGCAGGCCGGGATCAGGAAAAACCTGGGGAGCCTTACAGTCATAATTACTTCAGCCCAACCTGGTAGAGTGAATTAGTTTCTTAGTTCCCAATCCTAATTGATCTGATAATGGCAGTAAACGTAAAAGGAAATTATAAAGCTAAATACCGAGCAACGCCCACCCCCACCCCCCACCAAAGAGTACTTTTAAGCCTCCGTACCCTGCATTTGGATAACCATTAAAAGAACTTTCTGTAAAAAGAAGAACACTAGTTACTCCTATATAAGTAAATTAGCCAAATAACACAAAATGACCAATTAAAGATACGGAATTTAAAAACAACAGCCAACTCTGCAGTCAAATCCATACCTCAGCGGCAGGAACTTGACCAAGGAGGGATGCCAGAGGCCAGCACTGCTGACACATTGCTCTGTTTCCAACATGATGGAGCACTTCAGACGGCAGTCAGGAGAAAAGTCAAGCACTCTGCACTCCGAGAAAAACCAAACATTACAGGGTCATCCTAACTGGTTCAGATCTTCCTCCAAGATACTAAAATATTGAAAATCCTATAAACCTGGATTTCCAAACAAAAACAGTTTAAAGCCTGATTTTGTTATGTTGATGTCTGAGAATATATTTGGTCTTTATAATCTCATGAGGGAGTTGTCTATAGCCACCATTAACAGACTAATGTAAACTTGGGAACCTTGATAACTGTGGTTTATTTGGTTACATACCTGTCCAGTTCTCTATTTGAGGAGTGAATCCCTCAGAAGTTTGACTTCCTTGTTCTCTTTGCAAGCACTTCCCTTTTAAGAACCTTCTGACTCTGAGTCCCCCCCTTTGCCTTGTTCAGTTGAATTCTTTGTTTGCATTTTGATCCCCTTTCTCATTTGGTAGTCCAAGCTTTCAACAGGATAATGTTTCTTTGTTCACGGCTCACCCACACATCTCTCGTTTTGACTGGGTGCGTTTTCACTGACGGTTTACACAGATCCTCCTGGATACCGTTCAGAAACAGGCTCTTGGTTTCCTCTGGAAGCAACTATTCATGGACATGTCTTCTCGGAAACATACAAGAGGAAACCTAACCACACTTGTAATGGTACCTCTTGGGTTTGTTCCGGGTCCATCCTAAGCAAAACCTACCACTTAGAATTAATGACTTATTTTAGCAATTTCTATCCTAAGGCTTCCTTATCAGGGAGAAAAAACAAAACAAAACCCGCTCAGTATTCCCAACCTTATAAACCCCTTGCCATAACAGAAGAGCTTGGGCACACGTAAGCCAACAGTTTTCTCCCATTTGCTTTTCATTTTAGGAAGAGTTTACATGTTTTCTCGGGATGGCTGTGGCCAAACGGCAGCATTTGTAGCTCACTTGGGAGGGACCTTCATGGGTTCCACATTCTCACCCTGTCCTGGGATCCTAGGACAGAAGGTTAATGCCAAGGCCCTGAGGTAAACACAGTTTTGAATGCGTATAGATGGAAACCATCAGAAGCATCCCCAAAGGAAATGGCTTTCGGGTCAAAACCAGGAAAACGCTCGCCTTCTGAAATTTTAAGGTTCATGGGTCCTGGGTTGGGATAACGGCAACTTTTTATCCTCTTCTGAGGCTCCCAACCCAGAATTCAAGCTCTAAAGACACGGAGAATGTCCCTTGACAAGAGGCGGACTCCACGCAGACGCCACCCCATGTCAACCCTCCTCCCCGTTTCCATCCAACGTGGCAGCCAGAGCTGAAGCGGAGCCCAGGACACAAGCAGCAGAGAGGAAGGAACGTCTCAGCACTCTCCGTCGGACTCAGCAGGACACACCACAGGTCGCAGAGAGTCCAAGCGAGCTGGCGGTGGCTGGATCCAGACGGAATTTCAGCATCGTGCGGTGCGCGCTTCGGCGCAGGCACAGCACTCTGATCTCAGCCGCCAGCCTCCGGGGCTGGGCTGATCTGGATGCTCTGTGTCTGAGGCATATCAAGACACCGTGGACAGCTGAAAAGCCCATCCTGATTCTCTCTTACCAAATGCCCGAGGCAGGTGGGGCGTGAGTTATGTCTGCAGGATGTCAAACAGGGGTCTTCAAAAGAGTCCAGGTAAAAGGACGGATTGATCCTTTTCCGGATCTGCTCCCAGGTCACATAAAAGTTCACCATCCCAGGGCCCGTGTCCAGTGCTGAACTTTGGAACCTGTGAAGACCTTCACCAAGTATCCCAGTGCCAGGTTTTCCTGGATTTACTTATTCCAGGAAAACTGAAAACCTTCTAGGCAGATGAAAAAAGCCTTTGGTCAGTCTTCTGCACGCCCGAAGAGTGAAGGCACCTGAGGCCGAAATTGCGTCCATACCTCAGAGGTGACCCCGCACAGGGGGCCGGTCAGTGCCTTCCAACTCAGAAGACTCACAGCCAAACCTGAAGGGATCTGGACTGGATGCTACTCTTTTATGGGGACCAGTAATATCACACTCACCTCACCCACTCTCTCCTTTGGGCAGAAATCAGTGAAAACAGCAGAGTAGAGAACCCTGAACCTTCATCCCTCAACAACAGCAATGAATAAGCTGGGAAAAATTGCCACAACGAACTTCTCCAGCACTCTAGAATCTAATTCTTAAAACTTACAACAACAGGGCTTCCCTGGTGGCGCAGTGGTTGGGGGTCCGCCTGCCGATGCCGGGGACACGGGTTCGTGCCCCGGGCCGGGAGGATCCCACGTGCCGCGGAGAGGCCGGGCGTACCGCAAAAAAAAAAAAAAAAAAACTTACAACAACAAGGGGAAAGCTTAATGAAGAAAAAAGCTGAATTTTGGTAAGACAGCTCTGTGGCATTTTAAGGTGCCTTATTACCACCCTGACTCCCCAACACAGCTACACACTTGAGGACAGAAGCCTACTTCCCCGGTGCAGGTTACTGGTACCAGAGAAACCAATACTGACCTTATTCTCAAAGAATTGTAGTTCTGCATTTTGACCTGTATGGTAGCTCCCTGAAAGATCTGTTTAAGGGCTTGCCCAGAGCTTCCCCAGGGTTAAGGCAGCTTCCTGGGTGACATTTGCCAAAAACATTTAAAGACAAATGTATTAGCTGCTGCCACGTGCAACAAAGGATAACAATTAGGTCAAGCAATAGAAAAACCAACAATCCTGGGAAAAAAAAGAGGCTTGAGAAGGGCACACTTCAGGGAATCAAGGCTTTGAAAAGTTTCCATGTATTCCAGGGCTCTGGAAGGCCACATGGAGGCCTGGTCTCGACACGTGCTCAGAAAAGACCTGAGAAGGCTCAAAGCTCTCAGCTCCGGTTGAGCCACAGGCTCCCTGTGAGCAGGAAGTACATGGCCTGGGTGGCCACCAAAGGAGCACCGGACACAGAGCCAATCTGAAAAGACCGAAAAGAGTCTTTAGTGCCTTGTTCTGGGTTTTTCTGGTTCCAGGCATTTAAGGAAATTTCTGCCAAACCACTATCTGACCACTAGTGGAAAAGGGACTTCAGTGGCCACACATTACAAAGAATATGCTTTAAAAATTAGTTCAGAAAAGTCATTTAAAAAACAAGCAACATTTATATATAGAATAGATAAACAATAAGGTCCTACTGTACAGCGCAGAGAACTATATTCAATATCCTGTGAAAAACCATAATGGAAAGGAATATGAAAAAGAATGTATATGTGTGTGTGTGTGTGTGTATATATATATATATATATATATATATATATATGTATATGTGTATATATATATGTAATGTGTATATCTATATATATATAGATATATATGTATAACTGAATCACTTTGCTGGAATTAACATAACATTGTAAATCAACTATACTTCAACAAAAAATATTGATAAAAAGAAAAATACAATAAAAAACAAGCAATTTGTTGCTTGTTGCTTGGGGAGGGGGGAAAAGCAATTTGTTGCTTGGGGAGGGGGGAAAAGCAATTTCCAGAGTTGCCACATTACAATATTAAAAAAGTCAAATTTTCAACAAAAAATTACAAGGTGTGCAAAAAAAGAAGAAAGTATGGCCCATTTACAGGAAAAAGAAAATAAACTGTCCTTGAGGAAGCCTAGACATTGGACTCTGGACATTGGACACTGAGTCAGAAAAAGCTTTAAATTATCTATCTTAAATATGTTCAAAAGGCTAAAGAAAACCATTGAAAAACAACTAAGGGAAACTAGGAGGATGATGTCTCACCAAATTGAGAATATCAATAAAGAGACAGAAATCACAAAAAAAGGAATCAATTTAAAATTCTGGAGTTGAAAAGTATAATCACTGAAATGAAAAACCAGCCTTCAGCAGTCAGAAGAAAGAATCTGTGAATATGAGATTATCCAGTTTCAGGAGCAGAAGGAAAAAAAATGGAAAAAATAAACAGAGCCTAACAGGTCTGTGGGACATGATCCAAAACACCAACTTACACTTAACAGAAGCCCCAGAGAAAAGGGCAGAAAGAATGTTGGAAGAAATAATGGTCAAGACAGCCCAAATTTGGCGAAAGACATGAATCTACACACCCAAGCTCAGTGAACTCCACGTAATATAAACTCCAAGAGATTCACACTAAAACACGTATAATCAACCTGGCAAAAGTCTCAGACAAAGAGAGAACCTTGAAAGCAGCAAGAGAAAGACAACTCATCCTGTACAAATGATTCCCAGTAAAACGAACAACTGATTTCTCATGAGAAATGATAGAGGCCAGAGGCAGTGGATTACATTTAAAATGCAGGCAGACCTCGTTTTATTGCTCTTCACTTTATTGTGCTTGGCAGATATTGCATTTTTTTTACAAATTGAAAGTTCATGGCAACCTCCTGTTGAGCAAGTCTATTGGCGCCATTTTCCAACAGCATTTGCTCATTTCATGTCTCTGTGTCACATTTTGGTAATTCTCACAATATTTCAAGTTTTTTCATTATTAATATATTTGTTATGGTTATCTGTGATCAGGGATCTTTGATGTTACTATTGCAAAAAGATTATGACTCGCTGAAGCCTCAGATCGTGGTTAGCATTTTTTAGCAATAAAGTTTTTTTGTAAAATTAAGGCATATACATTGTTTTTTTAGACATAATGCTATTGCATACTTAATAGATTACAGTATAGTATAAACATAAGTTTATATGCACTGGGAAAACAAAAAATTCCTGTAACTCACTTTATTGTGATATTACCTTCATTGCAGTGGTCTGGAACTGAACCCGCAATATCTCTGAGATATGCCTGCACGGAAAGAGAAAAACTATCAACCAAGAATTCTATATCTGGCAAAACCATCCTTCAAAAATGAAGTAGAAATTAAGACACTCCCAGAAAAATAAAAACTGAGGGAATTTGTCAGTAATAGAGCAGCCCTAAAAGAAATGCTAAAGTGAATCCTTCAGGCTGAAGTGAAAGGACAATATATGGTAACTTGAAGCCTTACAAAGAAATAAAGAATAGCAGTAAAGGCAACTACATAGAAAAATACAAAAGCCAGCATTATTGTATTTTTGGTTTGTAACTCCTTGTTTTTTTTCTACATTATCTAAAAGACAAATGCATAAACAACAACTAAATATCTATGCGAATTAGCACACAATATAGAATGATGTAATTTGTGACAATAACAACATAAAAGGGGGTATATAAAAACATATATGGAATTACATAGGAGCAAAGTTTTGGACACAATTGAAAGTAACTTAGTATAAATGCAAACTAGATTGTTATAAATAACAATGGTAATTGTAATACACAGGAGAAGCACTAGGAAAATAACTAAAACAAGTGAGTAAAAGAAATGAGAAGAGAATCAAAACAGTATAATAAAAAAAGTTAAACACAAAAGGAGGTGGGAATGAAGCATTGAGGAACAAAAATTATATAAGATGTATAGAAAGCAAATGGCAAAATGACCAAAGTCCTTCCTTATCAATAATTACATTAAATGAAAATGTATTAAACTCTCTGATGAGAAGGTAGAGATTGCCATAATAGATTTAAAAACATGATCCAACTATAAACTGTCTACAAGAGACTCACTTTAGATCCAAAGGCATAAATGGATTGAAAGTGAAAAGATGGGAAAAAATTCCATGTAAACAGTAAACAAAAGACAGCTGGGTAGCTATACTAATATAAGACAAAGTAGACTTTTAGAAAATAAATTGCTACAAGAGACAAAGAAACATACTCTATATTGATAAAGGGGTCAATCCATCAAGAAGCTGTAACAATTATATCTAATAAATGAGTTCCCAGTAAAAGAACTCCAAATATAAAACCTAATAAAAGACCTAATAAAATAGCTCCAAAGTATATGAAGCACCTAATAAAAGAGCTCCAAAATACATGAAGCTAAAATGGACGAAATTAAGTGGAGAAATAAACAGTGCTACAATAATAGCTGGAGATTTCAATTTTGAGGAACTGCCAAACTGTTTTCCAAAGTGGATTCACTATTTTAGATTATCATCAGCAATGTATTTCTCCACATTTTTCCACATCCTTGTCAACACTTGTTAATATCTGACTTTTTAATTATAGCCACTACAGTAGGTATAAAGCAGTATCTCACTGTGGTTTTTATTTGCACTTCCTTAGTTACTATTAATATTAAGCATCTTTTTATGTGCTTATTGGCCATTTGTTTATCTTCTTTTTAGAAATGTCTATTCAAACCCTTTGCTCACTTGAAATAAATTGGGTCTTTTTATTATTGTTGTTACAGTTGTTATATTCTAGATATGAGTCCCTTATTAAATAAATGAGTTGCAAATATTTCTCCCATCCTCAGGTTTTTTCACATTCTGGAAAGTATTTTTTGAAATGCAAATTTTTAATTTTGAAAAGTCTAATTCATAATATTTTGTTTTACCTCTGTGCTTTTGGTGTTGTATCTAGGAAATCACTGCCAAAACCAGGGTCACAAAGACCTTGTTTTGTTCTAAAGTTTACAGTTTTAGCTCTTACGTTTAGGTCTGTGATCCACTGTGAGTTAACTTTTGCGTATGGTACGAGGTTGAGATATAAATTCATTTTTTTGCATATGTGGATGTTCAACTATCCCAGAACCATTTTTAAAGACTCCTTCCTCTCCATTGTGTTTTCTTGGTAGTTTTGCCCAAAATCAATTGACCATAAATGTAAGGGTTTATTTGGGGCCTCTTAATTCTATTCTATTCATCTATAGTTTATCCTTTTGCCAGTCTCACACTGTCTTGATTACTGTAGCTTTGCTTTAAATTTTGAAATGGGGAAGTGTAGGTCCTCAGACTTTATTCTTCTTTTTCAAGATCATTGTGTCTATTCTGAGTCCTTTGCATTTCCATGAGAATTTTAGCTTGTCAATTTCTATCCTCCAAAAAAGGCCAGCAAATATTTTAATAGGGTTTGCACTGAATATGTAAACCAAATATTTTTTGCCTTTTAAACAATATTAAGTCTTTCTTAATCTAAGAACATAGGAAGTTTTTCCATATATTTAGGTCTTCTTTAATTACTTTCAACAATACTTTGTAATTTAAAATGTTTTAGTCTTGAACTTAAGTAGATTTATTCCAAAATATGTTAACTAGACTTATTGTGGTGATCATTTTGCAATATATACAAATATCAAATCATTACGTTATACACCTGAAACTAATATAATGGTATATGGCAATTATACCTCAATTTAAAAAAATTTATACCTTAAATTTTCCTGTAAGTACTGCTCTCATTGCATCCCATAAATTTTGCTTTATTTCATTTTCATTCATCTCAAAGTATTTTCTTTTTTAAAAAAACATATATTTATTTATTTATTTGGCTGCACCGGGTCTTAGTTGCAGCATGTGGGATCTTTGTTGCAGCATGTGGGATCTTTTAGTTGCAGCATGTGGGATCTAGTTCCCTGACCAGGAATCGAACCCCAGCCCTCTGCATTGGGGGCGTGGAGCCTTAACCATCGGACCACCAGAGAAGTCCCTCAAAATTAGAAGTATTTTCTAATTTCTATTATGATTTCTTCTTTGACCCATTGGTAACTTACAGTGTATCATTTAATTTCCACACATTTGTGACTTCCAAATTTTTCCCTTTTGTTTCCATTGCGTTTTGAGAACATACTTTATATTATTTCAATTATTTTGAATTTTTCGGGACTTGTTTTATGGTCTACTATATGGTCTATCCTGGAGAATGTTCCATGTGCACTTGAGATGTCTATTCTGCTATTGCTGTTTGAATATGCTATAGATGTCAGTCAGGTCTATAGCTGGCTGATACAGTCTTGCTAATTTTCTCTCTCATTGTGCTATCCATTACTGAGATGGGGTATTGAAGTCTCTACCTTTTAGTCCTGAATTTTATATTTCTACCTTCAGTGACCTTCTGTTTAATCTAACACTAACCTCAGGGTAATCTTTTACAAAAGTCAGATGTCACTCCTCTTTAAAATTCTCTAATGCCTTCCCACTTACCTCACTCAGAGTTCAAACCAAAGTACATACAATGCCTAGAGGTCCCCCACTGCCTCTCACCACATTCCATGCCATCTCCCCTCCTCTTTGGTCCAGCCCATTGCCAACACCCCACCTCCAGCATTGCTTAAGCATGTCGGACACTGACATCCACAGATACTCTTTGTCCACAGGATCTTTGCACTTGCTGCTCTCTTTGCTTGAGAGGCTCTTCTCTCAGGCATCTGCATGGCTTCCTTCGTCACTTTCTTCAGATCTTTGCTCCTTCTCAGTGAGGTCTTCTCTGATCACCCCATTTTAAATAGTAATGTCTCATCATTCCCCTTTCCTGCCTTTTTTTCCCTCCATAGCACTTGTCTACATCTGTCATAGTGTGTATATCATAACATAATCATGTAAATGGTATATTATTTATGATCTGTCTTTCACCACTAGAATGTAAACTTCAAGAGCACAGGGAGTTTTGTCTGTTTTATTCCTCTGTATCTCCAGTGTCAGATCAGTGCCTGTCACATAATAGGTGCTCAGTGAATGCATGCTCCATGAATGAATGAATGCCCTGAGTACTGCTGAGGAAACCAGTCAGCTGGGCAGCAGACTAAGTTGGATTCATTATCAAACTCAGGTGGACCCTAAACCCCAATTCATTCTGTTACTATAAGACTCCGCAACTGTGAAAGAGTTTTCTTAAAACTCCATTAATACTATTAAAATCCAATTGGGCCATCACGTTGCTTCCATCCATTTCCATCTTTTCCATCTCTATTTCCAAATATTTTTTGAGCATTTACTACTTGCTAAGTACTCGATACAAAGTACTATGCCTATAGTGACTAAGTCCTTACCTTTATGACGCTTACATTTAAATTTTCTGAAATTCATTGTGCCAAAGAAATCAGACCACTAACCCCAGAAATTCCTTATCCAGTTTACCCTCCAGTTTCAAATATCTTCTCCTAGATCAACTAAAATTAAATAGAATTCTAGCAAATTATTTAAATTGAACCTTACCAATCTCATGCATGTAAATCAGCTCTCAAATACTACAGAAACCAACTTTTAAGTATCACAGATTCGTGAAAACTAGTTTGAAGAAAATAATTGGCAATGGAATTGTATTTACAAAATGTGAAAGCTTTGTGAAACTTAGCAGCATTAAAACAATGTCTGACAAAGATTATTCACATAACACTTTTTGCTTCAGCTACAAGTCCCAGTGCTAAAACTTTTAAAAAGCATTTTGTATCAGTTATTTTGCAGAAGCATATTGATGTCATTGTGGTTCATTATAATGGTTAAAGTTATTGTCATTTTTTCAAAAAAGTCTATTTCAAAAATTCCTGGCATATATGAAACTGTAGCCAGAGTAATTTTTCTAATGGCTAAAAAGGTTGTAGTCTTTTGTCAGCAAGTACTGTAGTCAAAATATTTCAACCACAGATTTTTCTTCATTCCATCAGAGTACAGCCAAGCATCTGAATGACAGCAGAAGGTAGAGACAGGACACTGTGCTAGTCAGCAAAAAATTCTGAATCTAATCAGAGGACAGAGGCCTAATTGCTCACCTATTTCATTTGACAGCCAGAAAGACTGTTTTGAGAAAACGTCTGTGGATTTCTTTTTAAAGCATCTCCAAGAGAAATTTTAACAAGCATAATCAAGTGTGAGTTCCATACCTATCTGATTTTCCCACAAATCTGACCTAACAAGCAGTTTCACTGGAAATATAAGGACATGAGAGAATAACAGTGAAGCAAAATTAGTCTAATTACAGGATAAATGAAAAATCCAAGAACTTGAACTTCCATGGTGGTGCAGTGGTTAAGAATTCACCTGCCAATGCAGGGGACATGGGTTTGATCTCTGGTCCAGGGAGATCGCACATGCCGCGGAGCAACTAAGCCCATGAGCCACAACTACTGAGCCTGCACTCTAGAGCCCACGAGCCACAACCACTGAGCCCACGGGCCACAACCACTGAGCCCACACACCACAACTACTGAAGCCTGAGCACCTAAAGCCCAGGTTCCGCAACAAGAGACGCCACTGCGATGAGAAGCCCACGCACCGCACGAAGAGTAGCCCCTGCTCGCCACAACTAGAGAAAGCCCACATGGAGCAACAAAGACCCAACACAGCCAAAAATAAATAAATAAATAAATTTAGTTTTTAAAAAATCCAAGAACTTCAGTTCAAGACAATTCAGCAGTTGCCATTGCAATTTTGATAGGAATTGCATTGAATCTATAGATTGCTTTGAATAGTATGGACATTTTATCAGTATTTATTTCATTCCAATCCATGAGCACAGAATATCTTTCCACTTATTTGTGTCTTCAATTTCTTTCCTTAATGTCTTATAGTTTTCAGTATACAGGTTTTCACTTCCTTGTTTAAATTTATTCCTAAGTATTTTATTCTTTTTGATGTAATTATAAATGGGATTGTTTCCTTAATTTCTCTTTCTGATAGTTGTTAGTGTATAGAAATGTAACAGATTTTTATATACTGATTTTGTATCCTGCAACTTTACTGAATTCATTTATTAGTTCCAACATTTTTTTTGATGGATCTTTAGGATTTTTTTTGTACACACACACACACAGACATATATAAATATACATATGTAGTGCAATATTACTCAGCCATAAAAAAGAAAGAGATCTTACCACTTGTGACAACATGGATGGACCTTCAGGGCATTAAGCTAAGTGAAACAAGTCACACAGAGAAAGACAAATACTGTCTGATCTCTCTTATACATGGAATCTAAAAAAAAAAAAAAAGAAGACCAAGGTCTTAGATATAGAGAACAGACTGGTGGTTGCCAGAAGCGGGGGAAGGGGTGAAGGGTGGGAGAAATGGGTGAAGGGAGTCAAAGTGTAAAATTTTTTAAATAAATAAATAATAAGTAAAACAAATTTAAGGATAACTTAATCCACTGTGCTG
This sequence comes from Lipotes vexillifer, assembly GCF_000442215.2. NCBI lineage: Eukaryota > Metazoa > Chordata > Mammalia > Artiodactyla > Lipotidae > Lipotes > Lipotes vexillifer. The sequence continues at coordinate 2,780,651 of NW_006799055.1, read as the reverse complement.
ATTCATTTACACTTAGCTCATCAAAATGTATTTTGTTGTAAAATAGATAGCTAGTGGGAAGCAGCCGCATAGCACAGGGAGATCAGCTCAGTGCTTTGTGTCTACCTAGAGGGGTGGGATAGAGAGGGTGGGAGAGAGACGCAAGAGGGAGGGGATATGGGGATATATGTATATGTATAGATGATTCACTTTGTTATAAAGCAGAAAGTAACACACCATTGTAAAGCAATTATACTCCAATAAAGATGTTAAAACAAATAAAATGTATTTTGTAAGACCGTCTATTATCCAAGAAATCTTTTGAACCTTTTTAAGACAAGTCTTTTGTCTTTGAACCAGTGAGTTCTAATTTTCCATATGAATGACGCTTGTACCTGGAAAGATAGACGATCAGTTGATTTTCAACTTAGATTCTTGAAATTTTAAGTGAAATGAAAACTTGATATTCTGTTTATTGATGGGGCACTGAATAAGGTCATTAAAAAAAAAAAATTTCTCAACTCAGGTCCAGATAGCCATATAATCAATCAAACAGGGTTAACAAAAGACGTGAAATTTGTCTGTCACACATTTCCAAGTTGTGCCTTACTGTCTAAACATAACTAGGTCTCCATAAATCACTGCAATGTCTTTCCCAGCTCTCACTTCAATACTTTTTCTGTCTGAATACTCCTGATATTTGATTAGGTTCTTCCTCATGCTGCTCTGGCCTTAAAGTCTAGGGCATTTGAAGATATTTTAGAAGCTGGAGCAAGAAACAGGATTTGAGAACAGAAAAATCTGGATGCAGATAATGAGGATCTGAGTTACGGGGTTGAGATTCAGTTTGAAAGTCTAATCACATGGTCACAAGCTTGTTTATGTCTGTTTTCATGTAGAGAATCAAGTTCTGGAAGGGTACAATCTTTGTCTTACTTGATTTAAAAACAAGTTTATCTTCATTTTTTTCTGCTTCTCAAGCTCTCAAATGAAAATTTTCATTGAAAAAAGATGATTTTGTGTAATTATTCTTCACCATATGTTTTTCAATTATTCTTAGTATTTCTGTCTCATCACTTTGGCTATCATTACAGTGACATTTTCCTGGAGACAAAATTCTCATTATACACTTTCTGGTGTTTTTTTTTTCTATAACAATTTAATTTCTGAACTCACCCAAACTTCAGCTATTTTTGCTTAGGATTGAGTCTACATGCCAAGGGTCTAATGTATTTTTTTTTCTTTTTTTAACATCTTTATTGGAGTATAATTGCTTTACAATGGTGTGTTACTTTCTGCTTTATAACAAAGTGAATCAGCTATACATATACATATATCCCCATATCCCCTCCCTCTTGCGTCTCCCTCCCACCCTCTCTATCCAACCCCTCTAGGTAGACACAAAGCACTGAGCTGATCTCCCTGTGCTATGCGGCTGCTTCCCATTAGCTATCTATTTTACATTTGGTAGTGTATATATGTCCATGCCACTCTCTCACTTCGTCCCAGCTTACCCTTCCCCCTCCCCGTGTCCTCAAATCCATTCTCTACGTCTGCGTCTTTATTCCTGTCCTGCCCCTAGGTTCTTCATAACCATTCTTTTTTTAGATTCCATATATATGTGTTAACGTATGGTATTTGTTTTTCTCTTTCTGATTTACTTCACTCTGTATGGCAGACTCTAGGTCCATGCATCTCACTACAAATAATTCAATTTCGTTTCTTTTTATGGCTGAGTAACATTCCATTGTATATATGTGCCACATCTTCTCATCCATTCATCTGTCGATGGACACTTAGGTTGCTTCCATGTCCTGGCTATTGTAAATACAGCTGCAATGAACATTGTGGTACATGACTCTTTTTGAATTATGGTTTCCTCAGGGTATATGCCCAGGAGTGGGATTGCTGGGTCATATGGTAGTTCTGTTTCTAGCTTTTTAAGGAACCTCCATACTGTTCTCCGTAGTGGCTGTATCAATTTACCTTCCCACCAACAGTGCAAGAGGGTTCCCTTTTCTCCACACCCTCTCCAGCATTTGTTTGTAGATATTTTGATGATGGCTATTCTGACTGGTGTGAGGTGATACCTCATTGTAGTTTTGATTTTCATTTCTCTAATGATTAGTGATGTTGAGCATTCTTTCATGTGTTTGTTGGCAATCTGTATATCTTCTGTGGAGAAATGTCTCTAGGTCTTCTGCCCATTTTTGGATTGGGTTGTTTGTTTTTTTGATATTGAGCTGAATGCGCTGCTTGTAAATTTTGGAGATTAATCCTTTGCCAGTTGCTTCATTTACAAATATTTTCTCCCATTCTGAGGGTTGTCTTTTTGTCTTGTTTTCATTATATATTTTCTACACTAGAAAATCCTAATTGGTTCTTATTTGAAATTGTCCTCCTGCCAATACACCAAGACAAAGGGCAAATCCGATGGAGTTGATTGATACTCAGAGTTTCCAACTAGAGCCTCACTCATAAGAGGACAGATTCATGTTTCCTCCTAGCTTAGAAAATTTGCCCTGCTGGAGTTAAAATGCCAATGTCTCCTGAAAACCAAAATAAAACAAAACGTATACTTTGTTAATCTGCTTCTACAGGGAAAAATACAAAAATGAAAATAGAGATGTGAACTTACTTTAATGACCGAAAGTTATGGGTTTCTCTTAGTAGTTTACTCAAGCCTGGTGCAAAATCATATATCGGTTTCATTTTAATGTCCATTCCTGTTCATTTGTTGACCTTATTTTCTAAGGCTATTGGATGGCTTTCATTTCTCTGAGTTTTTAAAGCTGTTATCCATCTGTACGCCTTTACATACGCAAAAATACTTTCTGCCTAAAGTAACCTTACTACTTGTTCTCTGGTCAAAGTGTGACTCCTTCATCAATTCAACCTCCTTCGTTTTTCATCCAGGGATGAAGCTTCGTTTTTCATCCAGGGATTCTTCTCTCCCATGCCCTCCTCTAATCTAGGCGCAGTGGGTCATCCACAGAACACCCACACTGCTCAACTCTGTCGTCTGCTTTTCCACTTACAGTAGTCTAGCATCTTCCTCTTCCACCAAGCTCTCTGTGGAGTCCTTGAGGGCAAGGATCTTGTTTTATTCATTTTTACAGTCTCATTATGCACTTCAGTACCTTATTTAATCTAGATGCTTATAAATATTGAATGAATTTTGAGTTTTCCTACTTTCTACATTTAATTTACTTCACATTTCTTTAAGTTTTAATCCTTTTCTTATTCTTTTTTACATTAACGATCTCAAACTGGAGGTAAATTGACCTTTAGACACTTAGGAAACCACTTTGGTTTTCAGATCTGTATGATAGAACTAATGACACAAACCTACTTTAAAAGCCTGCAGTAAAAATAAATGCCTTACTCTCTTCAGAGGAAAATGGTAAATAAATAAAAATAGAGGTTCACTTTGGAAAACCATTTGGCAATTTTCTATGAAGTTAGAGATACCTTATGATCAAGCAACGCTCTAGGTATCACCCAGAAGAACAGAAAACATATTCACAAAGATATTTATGGCAGCTTTTTTCATAGTAGCATAAAACTGAGAGGAAAAAAACAAATTTCCATCAAGAGGAGAATGTAAAAATAAATTGTGGTAAATTCATATAGTAGAATACTACTTAGCAATACAAAATAAAATAAACTACTGGTACAAGCAACAACATGATTGAATCTTAAAAACACTAAGTTGAAAACAAGAGCCAGACAAAAAGTGTACATACTGTACAGTATCATGTATATGAAATTTAAGAATAGGCAAAACTAATCAATGGTTATAGAAATCAGAATGTTGGATTGTTCTAGTTGGGGAGGGGATCAGCTGGGACAAAGCACAGGGAATTGTTAATGGGAATGGCAATATTCTAGATCTTGATTGGGGATATTGGTTCCAAGGCTATATATTTACATTAGTCAAAAATCATCCAAATGGGATTTCCCTGGTGGCACAGTGGTTAAGAATCCTCCTGCCAATGCAGGGGATACTGCTTTGAGCCTGGTCCAGGAAGATCCCACATGCCACGGAGCAACTAAGCCTGTGCGCCATGACTACTGAACCTGCACTCTAGAGCCCATGAGCCACAACTACTGAGCCCGTGTGCTGCAACTACTGAAGCCTGCATGCCTACAGCCTGTGCTCTGCAACAAGAGAAGCTGACGCAATGAAAAGCCCGAGCACCACAATGAAGAGTAGTCCCCACTTGCCGCAACTACAGAAAACCCGTGTGCAGCAATGAAGACTCAACACAGCCCAAAATAAATTAATTAATTTTTTTAAATGTACAATATTGTGTCACTAATTGAAACTGTAGCATACTAATGTTAAGATGTTCACAATAGGGTAAACTAGGTGCCAAGTATATGGGAATTCTCTGTACCATTTTTCTAAAAAAATTTTTTTGCTAAATCTAAAACTACCCTTTAAAAACTATTAATATTTATTAATATTAATTAAAAATAAATTATTTAGAAAATATTACAAAGTATAGTGATGAATAAACAATCACCTCCCATGTACTCAATAACCAGCTTAACATTAGTCAAAATAGTTAAAGCCTCCTGTATACCCCTTTCTTTACAGTCCCCTTCCTACCAGACAAGACCACGTTTCTAAATTTGATTTTCATCCCCTTGTATTTCTTTTTTTTTTTTTTTTTAATAAATGGTTTTTGTTTTTTTTTTTTTTAGATGTTGGGGGTAGGAGTTTAATTAACTAATTTATTTTTGCTGTGTTGGGTCTTCGTTTCTGTGCGAGGGCTTTTTCTAGTTGTGGCAAGCGGGGGCCACTCTTCATCGCGGTGCGTGGGCCTCTTACTATCGTGGCCTCTCTTGTTGCGGAGCACAGGCTCCAGATGCGCAGGCTCAGTAGCTGTGGCTCACGGGCCCAGCCACTCCGCGGCATGGGGGATCCTCCCAGACCAGGGCTCGAACCCGTGTCCCCTGCATTAGCAGGCAGACTCTCAACCACTGCGCCACCAGGGAAGCCCCCATCCCCTTGTATTTCTTGACTACTTTCACTACATATGCATATATGCCTAAGCAATATATAGTATTGTTTTGCATGTTTCAAAATTGTACGTGTATTAATTGTCCTATTATGTATGTTCCACTTCTTCCTCTTTTTGCTTCATCACATTTGCGGGCTCAGTCTTGACTTACTGGCATATAATATTCCACCGTATGAATACCCCATAATGGGTTTATGCTCTTATTGGTGGAAGTTTCCAACTTTTTGCTTCTATTCCTAGCGCTGTTGTGGATATCCTTGTCTACATAGCAAAGTTCCCATAAGATAAGCAGTTAGGAGCGGAATGCTGGAATTTGGTATTTGCATATTTTCGGTTTCACTAGATTTTGCCAAATTGCTTTGCAAAGTGGTTGTTAACAGGGGTACGTACCTACCAGCAGGTGCGTAGTGTTTTGACGCATTGAGGGGAAAAACGTTTGAAAGATATATAAACCGTACAACATGCTTTCTTCACCATAATTTTGCTTTTGTGCCCACGTAACCATTCCCACAAACTGAAGTTCGGAGCACAGAAAAGAGCTCAGACAACACAGGATCAGACAGCTCCGATGCCCTAGGACGCAGGCACACGCCCACTTCCCCCGTGGCGTCTGACGCAAGGGCTGACGTCAGCACGCTCGCGACGTCTGCGCCTGTTTGACGCCCTTGAAGGCCCCTGTCCGGGCTGTCTGGCAAGATCCAAGTGTCAGCTTGTGTCGTTCGGTCACCTCTTTTTCGCAAGAAAGGAAAATATCCTCAGAGGTTCTTCTGCTTCTCAGAGACGATACCCTTACCCAGGAAAGAGT
>NW_006799055.1:2753782-2774701 GCF_000442215.2 Lipotes vexillifer | reverse complement strand
AAAGAGTGGCTGTCGGCCGGCTTTTTCTCAGGCAGCGCCGCGGGCAGCCCGCAGGCCCTTGTAAGGCGCACGCGCGCGGCGCCGCCTCCTTCTTTTCGGCCGGAACCGCCATCTTCCAGGTACTGTAGGCGCGTGGCTCCCGGAGCCTCTTGTCCCTCCCCCTGTCCTTCAGGTGTGAGTGTCAACCCTGTGGCCGCTGAGGCCGTGCATTGGAGCTCTAGGGAGATCATCTAGCCAGCCTGGGGCCCGCTGGCCTGGGCGGTGGAGCTGTGTCCGTCCAGACGGCGCGGCGGGCGCGGGGCCGGGGACCAGGCTGCGATGCCGTGGGTTTGCGGGGGGGGACAGGCTCTGGAAAAACGAGGCCGAGGCACCGTGGTGAGGTGGTTCTGGTTCATCGGGAAAGGAGTTCGTCCTTCCAGCGTCCCCACGGCTTCAGCCCGCCTCTCCTGGGCTTTCTCGGATCGGCTCTGGCGCCGCGTGGCCGCTTGCTTTTCCAACGCCTTCAGTGTGGCATCTTAACCCCTGTTGTAGGACCTAAAATGTAATGCTCTGGGGTAGGGGCTTCGGGGCAGTAGGAGCGGGTTGAGAACCAGGCGCCGGTTTTAATCTCCCCTGAGAGCTGGGTGTGTGTGTGAGAAAGTCGGGGGTCGTGGTCGGAGAACTGCAGAGGTGCCCCTGAGTCGCTCTGGATGAGGAAGCCCAGCCCATTCGTCGTTGACGTGGGAGATTTCCGGTTCTCTTAATTCTGGCCCGGGACCGCAGTTGGAGAAAGGGAAAATACTTTGTTTGCCACGGGTATTGTTTTGTTCATGCCAGGGCAGCAAGTGTTAAGCGAAGGGATTCCTGAATAGCTGTGTCTGATTTAGGCGTTTAGGGGGAAAGTTAACTGAATAACCCCTTAGTCTGAGTTTTGCATTTTTGTGTCTAGTTTGTAGCAGCCAGCTGCCAGAGTTGAGGAAACAGCGGGTTGCGCCCCCGTAATGGGTCCCATTTTTGGTAGTATTATAGACTAAATCGTCATTGCTTGGGACGTTAAGTATTGTTTTTAAAAACTCACTCGATTATATGTGTATTGGGTCCTGATGGATTTCGAACTCGGAAAAATGGGTTTAGTGGAAGATCCCACATGCCGCGGAGCAAGCAAACCCGTGCGCCACAACTCCGGAGCCTGCCCTCTAGAGCCCACGAGCCACAACTACTGAGCCCACGAGCCGCAACTACTGAAGCCCGCACACCTAGAGCCCGTGCTTCGCAACGAGAAAAGCCCCCACTCGCTGCAGTTAGAGCCGGTGCACGACAACGAAGACCCAACGCGGCCAAAAATTAAATAAATAAATTTATTTTTAAAAGAAAAGGAAAGGACTTATATTACTGATTCTGTCACTTTGTGTCTCCGTGAAGTGAGTTGAGCTGCAGAGCATGTCTCCTTGTTTATGAACTTAAGGGGAGTTTATATGAACTTAATGCAAATGTAGCCATGAGAATTAAAACAGTACTTGTACTTGATAGATTCTTCTCACCATTTAAAGTGAAGTGTGCATTCGTTGTAACAGTGGTTTGGCTTTGATGGGTTAGCTGAAACATTTTTCGGTCTCCTTGCCACACAGGTTATATGAAAAAGGTACTTAGGAGTCAACTTTTCTTTAAGGTTAAGATGTAATAAATTGAGAGGCTGACTTACATTAGAACGTTGTCGACAACCTAAGCTGGTCTTTGGTGTATTTTGCCTTGTGGTAGGAGTAGTCAGCAATGGTAGTTCTGCCCTTGGATGATCTGAGGCAATTAAAACCATTATTTTGACCTTTTGGGAAACAAAGTGAAAGGTTCAACTCAGTAGCCTGTACGTGAGTTCTTCGGCAATGATAAAGTACTGTTTACTAGTAAGCGCTTTGCATGTGCTAGGAATTGCTCAGTGTTTTGTAGATATTACCTTAGTTGATTATAAAAGTGTTAAGACTGTTTCACATATGAGAATCAGGGTTTAAATGTTTTGGTCTCCCAGCAGGTAAGTGGCAAAACCTATGTCAAAATCACGTCAGTGATTATAAAGCCTTCTACCTCACATTTTCTGGTAAACAACTGAGTAATTAGATATATGAAGTGAGTTAGAGATTTTTGACAGTTAATAGGTGCGGTATTAGAGAAATCCGTAGGTTGATAAGAAAAGGGGTTTATGTATAAATGCAAGACTGAGTTTTGTCGTGCTTTGCAACAATAAACTGCCTTCTAGTTGGTAATTCCAGTGTTCTTGGCAGTCTAAGCTGGGTTCTACAGATGTAGTGTGGCAGAAGTCCTGTTGTGTTGTTACATTCTAATAGGGAAAATAATTGGTTTGGGCTCTAAAATCCAGTTCTTCTTAGGAGTTTTAGGCAGTTTTGGTAGAAATCTTGGTAAAATTACTGTTTCTTACCGTTATAAGAGCTGTTGATTCGTGAGCCAGCTTTTTAGGTAGTTGCCTAATTCTCGAGTTGCTACTGAACTTAGTGCATTTGTAATTACACATTGTTTGGTTAAAGGGGCAAATGTCAATTTTGCAATTGTATTTGACTGTTTCATACTTTCTGGTTTCAGTAATTCGCCAAAATGACCAACACAAAGGGAAAGAGGAGGGGCACCTGCTACATGTTCTCTAGGCCTTGAGGAGGGGCACCCGCTACATGTTCTCTAGGCCTTTTAGAAAACATGGTGAGTAGATCCATCCTCCTTGGGAGCAAGCGTGGCATACATTTGTGTTTTATTACCTATGTGTTGTCGTTCATATAATGTGTTCTTAATAAATGGCATTAATGAATCAGCATCTACCTAACATTTGTAATAAATAAAAAGCATGAATTTTATATAATGGTTCTTAAATTGTCGACTAGCAAGGTTTTAAAGTACACGTAACTGCCAAAAAGTAGTGTGTGTTGAAAGCTAGTAAGGTTATGTATTTCTCTTACTCTTGACTTTTTAATCTTGATATTGACTGTATTGGGGTTTTTTGTTTTTTTTGCAGGAGTTGTTCCTTTGGCCACATACATGCGAATCTACAAGAAAGGTGATATTGTAGATATCAAGGTAAATTATAAAATTGGGGAAATAACTACAGAGTAACATTAGAAGTTAGTAAAGTGTTTAATATTAAAATCTGAATAGGGTGTATTGCATCTTTTTATCTTCCTAATCGGGGGGAAATCCATTTCCTGAAAAAGCTCGTGAGAGTATAGAGTAGCTATTTTATGTTACATTTTTATTTTTGTAATAAATTTTTTTTTTTTTTGGCTGCATTGGGTCTTTGTTGTCGAGTCTTCGTTGCATTGCACGGGCTTCTTTTTGCAGTGGCTTCTCATTGCAGAGCTTGGGCTCTAGGCGGGCAGGCTTCAGTAGTTGTGACTCACGTGCTCTAGAGCGTAGGCTCAGTAGGTGTGGCGCACGGGCTTAGTTGCTCTGTGGCATGTGAGATCTTCCCAGACCAGGGCTCGAACCCGTGTCCCCTGCATTGGCAGGCGGATTCTTAACCACTGCGCCACCAGGGAAGTCCCTAGAATGGCTATTTTAATTTTACTTTAATAAACAAGAGTTTTAAAAGTGCTATTCTTGAGTCTAAGAATTTTCTCATTACTTGTTTTTAACAGCTAGTGGAAAAATTAAGGGGGGGAAATCCTGTGAATTTGTATTTAAATGTGTCCTGGCACTCTAGAGCTTAATGATGATTGTCTTTTTGATTGCTTAAAGCAACGTGAAAATGACATTTCACCGGCTCTGAAAGCTCTTGAGTTGCCATCTAAAGAAAAAAAAATCTTGGAATATCTTAGTTACTTTGGATTTAAATGGAGGGGGAAATTGCTGGCATAACATTTATCTCCTTTCTTAACAGGGAATGGGCACTGTTCAAAAAGGAATGCCCCACAAATGTTACCATGGCAAAACCGGGAGAGTCTACAATGTTACCCAGCATGCTGTTGGCATCATTGTAAACAAACAAGTTAAGTAAGTAATGTCATAGTTCTTTGTGCCTACTTAGTATTCCCTCACACCCCCCTTTCACTTTGCCAGTTGGACTTATGTCTTTATTGGTCATTCAAGTGGGGCAAAGGAAATACCCTTTTAAAACTCAAGCAAACTGGGTGTTTGTCTTGTAACCTGTCAGAGGAAACAAATTGTAATAAACTTACTGGAAAGTCTTGTGAGGTTTGTTAGCTAAGCCGTTCTGGTTTTCACAGTGTAAAAAGTTTAATAAGTTGTAAATTTTATTAGCGGTCTGGTTTTGCTTAAATTATTTGGTATTTCAGAGTCTGTCACCTCATCAGAAGAGAGCTTAAAAGTGGGGGTGTTTGGGCTTCCCTGGTGGCGCAGTGGTTGGGAGTCTGCCTGCCGATGCAGGGGGTGTGGGTTCATGCCCCGGTCCGGGAGGATCCCACGTGCCGTGGAGCGGCTGGGCTCGACCGTGGCCACTGGGCTTGTGCATCAGGAGCCTGTGCTCCGCAGTGGGAGAGGCCGCAGCAGTGAGAGGCCTGCGTACCGCAAAAAAAAAACCCAAAAACAAAAAAGTGGGGATGTTTTCCTCAAGGCCCTATTCAGTAAGATTTAATAAATGATTATAAATTTGCCATCACCTTGTTGATTTATCAAGTGGGTAAAAAAAATATTCATGGTTTAACTAATAAATGAAACTGTCAAAAGAATTCTCTGAATTTTAGCTGTGCTTTTGATGCACTTAAGAGTTTCTTCTCTCTCCAGGGGCAAGATTCTTGCCAAGAGAATTAATGTGCGTATCGAGCATATTAAGCACTCTAAGAGCCGGGATAGCTTCCTGAAACGGGTGAAGGAAAATGATCAGAAAAAGAAGGAAGCCAAAGAGAAAGGTACTTGGGTTCAACTGAAGCGCCAGGTGAGTGCTTGGCAGGGTTTCTTGGTATTATGTACATTATTAGTTCTGGGAGCACTTTGAAGTTGAGTTACAGTACTTTTCATAATTATTCCCTCGCCTTTTTTTAATAGCCTGCTCCACCCAGAGAAGCACACTTCGTGAGAACCAATGGAAAGGAGCCTGAACTGTTGGAGCCCATTCCCTATGAATTCATGGCATGATGGGTGTAAAGAAAATAAAAGACCTGGACTGTATAAATGTTTCTCTTAGTTGAGTAGAAGTGTGTGACCCCCTTCCCCAAACAAATATTTAAAGCACATTTTAATTGTGTCCGAATTCAGTGGGTGACATCTTTTTACTTTTCAAATTTAGTGGTTTTTATTCCTGAAAGATGTGAGGTAGTTTGTTGTGCAGGATACTCAATTGGTTAATAAACTGCTAGATATTACTTACAAAATATTTGTACTAGTTTGAAAATAGTCTCTCAAATTCCTATGAACAAAGGATTTAAAATGAATGAAAGTTATCTGTTATATTATAATTAAGCTCAGGAAAAGTTGATGCTCATAATTGCATCATAAATTAAGTAGCTTGTGTTTTGAGTATCAGGTACTTAACTTTGAAGCCTACCATTTAAATATACATGGTTTAAAGTCCCTTCCTGGTCCTTGGTGAGTTACATGTCAGTTCTGAGTTGTTCAGACCTTTCATGCAGCAGGGCTCAGAAAAGTGTTACAAACTAGAATACCTTTTTTATATAAACCGGGTAAGTATTTATATAGCATCTAATATGTTATGTGGCATTCTAAGCACTTTACATAATGTACTCATAAAAAACTTGGAATAAGTTTTGTTTTGCTCATTTTACATGAAAGGAAGCTGAGGCACAAGTAACTTGCCCGAGGTTACAGGTGCATAGTGTTGGGCAAAGATTCAAACCCAGGCAATCTGGCTGCATAATCGGATTTTAGTCATGAGTTCTATATTGCTTCATATTAATAGGAATATTTTAAAGCTACTTTGTCTAGTTGGAACACATTTTAGGTTTTGTTACTTCCTGGATATTTTTAATAGGATGTGGTAGACATCCAGCAGGGAATTGATCACATCACATCGCATCGCCCTGCCTTCAGTATTCTGTGATAACACCTGTAGCAAGCTTATTTAAAATGAAAACCTTGACTACTCACTTGGTATTCTGTCCCCACTATTAGACTTGAGGACAAGAACCTGTTTATAATTTTAGTAAACGCTGTGAATAGGTTAAAACCCAATGTTAGTGGCTTTCAGTTTCATCTAGTGAAGTGTGATGGTAATAGGGCTTGGAATCCAGCAAACCCTGGCTTTGAATCTTGGATTCCTAACCTAACTCAGTAAATGGTGGTTATTAATTGCCCTCAGAGATTCACATCTAGTGGTAGAGGGTTATGTTTAAACATGACTGTGTTGGTCAAAAGAAATTGTTTACCAGCACCACCACAGAAAACAAGGAAAACCTTATAAACTGCATCAGTTGGCCTTCGTGTTCTGTGTTTTTCCATCTTAAGTTACCACTTATGCGCCAGGTTGAAGACACTTTGCATATTTAAAATTCTATTTCATGAGTATCTTTCATAGCCGTTGCTTCATTCCTGCCCCTTTAGGCACATTTTGATTTCTCCTGTAAACTATTAAAGCAGCTTCAAGGCATCATGTTTATCGAGCCTCCTGCTGTATTGCATATTGCTTAACCTGTGTCTCTCTAACCCATGGTTTAGTTGTTCAAGGTACGTGTAACTAGTCTGGTTCCTACTAAATTGTTTTTCTCTTTATTTCTGTTTTCCTACGTGATGGCTTTAGCTATTAGGAAAATTGTGTTTATGGAACTGTTCTTTATTGCCCCAGTTTTGCACATGCACTTGCCTTTGCCTGAAATACCTACACTTTGCTTTGTTCGTTTGATGAAATTCCTGCTTGTCCACTCACCTTGAGTCATAGGTGAACCGTCCCTGATTAAAGCATTTTAAGGAGAGGAATGAAAGTGCTTGGAATCAGAGATTACTTCTGATTTGGGTTGGTGGAATAAATTCCCCCATATTTTTGTGTGTTTGCTTCTCACACACAGTGTTTATAATTTTTAAAAACTTCTGCCTTCCTCGCTAGACCTGAGGTTAGGGACTGTGCCTTATATTTTGTACTTCTAGTGCCTGGCACATAATATACACTCAGTAAATGCTCTTTAATGAGAAAAGCACTGTTTTTTTTTTTTAAGACATTTTCTACTTTATGTTCAGTTTTATTTTCCTATGTACTTTATAAAACTATAGTGTTTCTGAATTTTGAGGGCTCACCAACCATTTTGCTCAGGAGTAATTGGGATTATTAAATCCTTCATGTGGAAAAATCAAAGAGACCTCAAACATTTCTTTGTTCGTTCTCCAGCCAGTCATGCTAACCTTGCTGTCTGTTGCTGCTTCTGTAAAATGAGGGTGTCATCTGCAAGTACGGATTGGACTGAATGATTCCTAGAGGTCCCTTGCGTGCTTTGAGTCTGATTCCATGTTTAACTGACTAAGTGAAAGGAGGTATAATTGTGACTTGTCAAAAAGGAAATGGTGGTGTAAGATACCTCAGTTCAGGAGGGCTGGTGAGGCTGGACATTGGGAAAAGGAAAGGCTGCAAACAGGACTGGCTAAGGGGAGTTATTCTTAGGGCAGGTAGTCAGAAAATGTGAATGCTTCCATCTAGTGTATGGTGCAGCAGTTTTCTAAAATACTATCAATGGCAATGCTATGTGAATATGCATGACGCTTTTTTTGGATTTTTAAAGATGGGTTTTCACACATGCACAATACTGAGTTTAAAATGTGTTTTCCAGATTCTTGGTTCGTTTTGCTTGCTTTCCTAAAGGGTTGTACCAGTTAGCACTCCATGAGTGAGTGAAAATGATTGTCTTGGCACTCTCTTCAGCATTGATTATTATAATTTAGTCTTTGCTAATCTGGTGGGAGAAAATGTTGCGTTATTGAATTTGGCTTTTCTTCGCTTCTGGAACACATAACCTGGTTTCCTTTTACCGCCACTGCAGTCTTTGCTGGACCTTTCTGACTTGCTGGACTGTCTTTCTGACCTCCAAATACTGAAGTGCCTTTATTCACACATTCGAAGCCCTATATCATCTGCCCTCTACCTACTTTTCTGACCTAATCTACCACTTCCAGCCCCAAAGTCAGATTCAGTAAGTTATGAGATATTTGGAGGCCAAACACCATTAAGGAAGTTACAATCTAGGAGGAACAGTACAATCACAAATCCTATTTAAATCAAGGCAAAATAAGGCTTCAAGGAGTGTAAAAGGACAGTAAAGGGGAAAGTTGATGTTTACAAGGCTCTTGTTTTCACTGATTTTTCGTGGTTTCTCGTTTGCTTGACGCTTTCCACGTACTGCTTCCTTGGCTTCAGCTTACAGACTAGTGAAAGCCAGCAGAATAAGCAAGGAGCTTTTCGTTTGTCTTCCTCATTCTTTTGTAGCTTAAATTCCCTCTCTCCCACTGCAAATAATGGCTTCCGCCTACACCACTCTAATGAAACTACTCCTAGAGGTTACCAAACACCTGCTAATTAAATGTAGAGACCTTCCAATTTGGCTTTATCTCCCTGGTATTTGTCGGAGCCAACAGCTTTTTTTTTCTGCCATCACACTTTAGCCAGGTTCCTCTGCCTGTCTGACTCCTTCATCCCCCTTATTCTGGATTTTCCTCAATGTTCCACATCTGTCGCTCCTAAGTTCTTTCTGGGTGATCTAAGCCAGTGGTTCTTCAAGTAAGTTTCCCAGCTCGCAGCATCAGCATCTGGGAACTTGTTAAAAATGCAGACCTACTGAATCAGAAATTCCGGGGAGGGGGCATGGGCAGCACTTAACAACAAGCTCTCTGGGTGATGGAGATGCATGCTCCAATTTGAGAACCACTAAATTTATGTCTAGCCATCTCTAATACACTTGAGACTCAATTTCAGAACTCACTTTCTCTGAAGCTCTAGATGTGTATTTCCAACTCCCTCTTGGGCACCTCCATTTGGTGCAACTATTACACAGATGAGCTTGGAAGGTTTTATTAGCAGAGAGATGAATTAAATTGAAACCCTTGAGATTTGACTGATGTGTGTTTGCTGATAAGATTACGTGCCTGCCTTGAAATGCAGGTCGTTTAATGAGTAACCATCACAAAGTGTGAATTTATAAATTAATCCCTTACTGTACAGTTCCCTTTTCTCACATTTACCAGTGAGAATGAAGAAAGATATTCTAACTATAAAACTTTTCACCCTGTTCTTAAGTTAATAAGAGCCATGGTTGGGAATAAGGCTGTGTGGCTTCTTGAACTTTCTCTTCTGATCTAGCCAGGTGTCTCAAGGCCTGTTCATGTTCAGTTGAACCCGATCCGAAGGGCTGAATAAACTACATCACACTGAAATTTGCTTCTGAACGTGTGGCCAAAAAGCCCCCCAGATTCCTGTATCTTCTGTACTCCCATCAGGGTAGATTTGCATTTTTCTCTGCACTAGGATGGGAAAGATTCTAAATATAAACACTGGCTAACGTTTAGCAGTAAGCGTCGCTAAAATATAAGAAGTTACGTTTATCTTATTTTTTGAGCACAAGAGAAGTTTAAGCTGAATTTGATTTGAGGTATGAGTGTTTATAGCATATTCATCCCAGCCCCACTTAAAGGAAAACATTGGTATTGTTCAAGCAAGAAACCTTCATAGAATCTTAGACAAATAGCTTAGTTATAAATGATAACAGTGAGGCAGCATCTGCAGCTGTTACTGCTGAGCTGGAGAAAGTGTGTAGAGGCGTGAATAAGCAGTCCAAGGTTGTGTATTGTGACTTTTTCAATAGCAAAGGTGAGTGGTGAGGGGCAACTAACTGATGGGCCATCTCTCAAAGGCCCTCATGGGAAAGGCACAGAGAACCCTCTCAAAACTTTCCTAGCAAGAGTGCAGTTTGTGGAAACCATTTGAATTGGGAAAGAAATGCCACGGGGTGCTCTTTGCTGTCTGCAGAATGAGATGATGGCTTAGCCCAAGTGAAGATGTGATTGGATATTTGCTCCTGAGAAAGAGCAGAGTTCAGATTAATTGCTCATGGCAGATGAGTAAGTGAACAGTTTGAAGATCCTTGAGAGTAGAGACCGTCTCCTGTCCTTCGGATGCTCCTAGCTCTGGCACTTGCATATACTAGGGCCTGGCTCAAGAACAGTTCAGTGGCGTTCCATAGCCTCCAGATGATTCCTTACTGAGGCGTTCATTGCCATCCACAGTCTGCTCCCAAACCTTTGGGTCATCTACTATATACTCACCTTTGAGACTGCTTGCTGTATGCTTCCTGCTTCTGCTCGTGCTCTTCCCTCAACTACATAAGACATCTCTCTACCCTTGTGTCTCCATCTATCAAATATGCTCAGGGACCAGTCTTTTCCTGATTACCCACCCCCCACTTCAGATTTCTAACAAGTTTCAGGTGTACAGCATTATAAATCAACATCTTGTGTACACTACAGTGATCCCCAAAGGTACAGATACCATCCATCAGCATACATTTGACTCCCTTCACCCTTTTCACCTACTTCCCAACCTTCCCCTCTGGTAGCTACCAGTCTTGTTCTCTGTATCCATGAGTTTGTTTTTGTTTTGTTTTATAAGGTTCCATATATGAGTGAAATTATTTGGAATTTGTCTTTCTCTGACTTATTTCACTTAGCATTATGCCCTTGAGGTCTATCCATGTCACAGATGGCAGGATTTCAGTTTTTTTGCAGCTGAGTAGTATTCTATTATACATGTCACATCTTCATCAGTGGACACTTCCATATCTTGGCTATTGTAAATAATGCTACAGTGAATATAGGGTGCATGTCTTTTCAAATTAGTGTTTTTGTTTTCTTTAGATAAATACCCAGAAGCCGAGCAGCTGGGTCATACGGTAGTTCTACTGTTTTTTGTTTGTTTGTTTGTTTATTTTATTATTTTTGGCTGCGTTGGGTCTTCGTTGCTGCGCGCGGGTGGCATGTGGGATCTTCCTGGACCAGGACTCGAACCCTTGTCCCCTGCATTGGCAGGCAGACTACACCAACCACTACACCACCAGGGAAGCCCAGTTCTACTGTTTTTTGAGGAACCTCCATACTGTTTCCATAGTGGCTGCATCAATTTACATTCCCACCATGCACAGGAGTTCCTTTTTCTCCACATCCTTACCAACATTTATTTCTTATCTTTTTGATAATAGCTATTCTAACAGGTGTGAAGTGATATCACATTGTGATTGGTTTGCATTTCCCTGATGATTACTGATGTTGAACATCTTTTCATGTGCCTGTTGGCCATCTGAATGTCTTTGGGAAAATGTTTATTCAGATCCCCTGCCCATTTTTTAATCGGATTTTTTGTTGTATGAGTGCTTTATACATTTGGATATTAGCCCCGTACTGGATATATGATTAGCAAATATCTCCTCCCATTCATTGGGTTGCCTTTGTGTGTGTGTGTGTGTGTGTGTGTTTTGTTTGTTTGTTTTTTGCGGTACGTGGGCCTCACTGTTGTGGCCTCTCCCGTCGTGGAGCACAGGCTCCGGACGCGCAGGCTCAGCGGCCGTGGCTCATGGGCCTAGCTTCTCTGCAGCATGTGGGATCTTCCCCGACCGGGGCACGAACCCGTGTCCCCTGCGTCGGCAGGCGTACTCTCAACCACTGCGCCACCAGGGAAGCCCTGTGTGTGTATTTTTAAGTATAGCTGATTTACAATATTAAGTGTACAGCATAGTGATTCAATATTTTTATAGATTATACTCCATTGAACGTTATTACAGGGACTTCCCTGGTGGTCCACTGGTTAAGACTCCACGCTCCCACTGCAGGGGGCTCAGGTTCGATCCCTGGTCAGGGAACTAAGATCCCACATGCTGCGCGGCACAGCCAAAAGAAAAGTTGTTACAAAATAATAGCTATAATTACCTGTGCTGTACAATATGCCTTCATATACATAGTAGTTTGTATCTCTGCCTTTCTGTTTTGGTGTCTTGCTGTGCAGAAGCTTTGTAGTTTGATGTAGTCCCATTTGTTTATTTTTGCTTTTGTCTCGCCTTTGCAGTCAGATCCACAAAAACGTTGATGTCAAGGTTATTGCCTATGTTTTCTTCTAGGATTCTTACGGTTTCAGGTCTTACATTCAAGTCACCAATCCATTTTGAGTCAGTTTTTGTCTGGTTTCAGGTCTTACATTCAAGTCACTAATCCATTTTGAGTCAGTTGTCTATGGCGTAAGATAGTGGTCTAGTTTCATTCTTTTGCATGTTGTGGCTGTCCAGTTATCCCAACACCATTTATTGACAAAACTGTCCTTTCTCCATTGTATGTTATTGGCCCCTTTGTCGTAAATTAATTGTCCATATATGTGTAGGAAAAAGAAAGACATTCAAATTGGAAAGTAAGAAGTAAAACTGTCATTGTTTGCAGGTGACATGGTACTATACGTAGAAAACCCTAAAGACTCCATTAAAAACTGTCAGAACTAATAAATGAATTCAGTAAAGTTACAGGATGCAAAATCAATATACAGAAATCTGTAGTGTCTTTACACTAATAAACTATTATAAAGAAAATTTAAGAAAATCCCATTTACAATCACATTAAAAAACAACAAAACTTTAATTCATCCAAGGAGGTGAAAGACCTGTACACTGCAAGCTGTAAGGTGTTGATCAACGAACTTGAAGAAGATGCAGATAAACGGAAAGATGTTCCATACTCGTGGGTTGGAAGAATTAATATGGTTAAAATGTCCATACTACCCAAAGCAATCTACAGATGCAGTGCAATCCCTATCGAAATTCCAGTGGCAATTTTCACAGAATTGGAACAAATACTTCTAAAATTTATACGGAACCACAAAAGATCCTAAATTGCAAAGCAATCTTGAGAAAGACAAAGCTGGAGGTATCATGCTCCCTGATGTCAAAGTATACTACAAAGCTATAATTATCAAAATAATATAGTATTGGTATAAAAAGATCAGTGGAACAGAGTTGAGAACCCAGAAATAAACCCATTCAGATTAAATTCTCTCTGTTGCAGCTGTATTGGAGTTCTGAGCGCATCTGCTTTGTCATTGCATTTACATGAGCAGTGTTCTCCATCCTACTCTCCACAGTGCCAAGATTTGAAATCAGGGGGGTTGAGATGCCCACTGTTGAATGGCTCTATGAGTAAGTGACTAAACTTGTCCAAACCTCAGTTTAGGAGATATTTTACCAATTTCACAGGATTGAGATTAAGGAAGAATTCATTGAGAATTTTTTTGGTAAACTCACCAGTGATAGATAAACGGTAATTATTTTAATTAACTTCACTGGGGGGTGGGGTGTCTGTGAAGTCAGGCAAGTCTTACACGTTGTTGTCCTCAGTAAATGTTTGATAACAGAAAGCTGTCGTTTATGTTCTGTACCAGCGTTTAACAGCCTCGCAAAGAGTAGAGTTTCAGTCATTTGCTGAATTAAAGCAGGGGGCTGGTAGAGGAGAGAGGTGTCATTTTTATACCGAGGACAGTACTCGAAGGCAAAGTCTGAGTCTCCAGCCTCAATATTCAAGGATGTAGGATAGACAGGAACGGTAGTTGATATTGGATGATGGATGGTGGTAGGAGAGACATTCCTGAAGTAGGTATGGGAGGACCCCTGGCAAAGTTTTGCCTGAGGGCTAGAAATCAAGCTTTTGCTGGTGAAGGGTTAATAGCTTTCCAAGCCTGACATTATTTGCATATTACTAAATTCTACCCTTCACAGTCATTCTAAACACCCACGGATTTGTGTATTCGTATCTGCCTCCACATTTCTATTATCTTTTTATATATATTTTTTTCTATTATCTTTTTAAAACCACTTCAGCATACCTGTGTCATACTACTTGCACCACAATTTTACATAACTGGATACAAAGAAATCCAAAATGAAATAGAGCACAAGCAGCAATTTAGGCAAAGCTGTTTATAATTCTACAGTTCAGTAACATCTGCATAAAGGGCCACGGATGATCTTGGGTATTTGCAGATGCAAAGAGCTTTCCAAGGAGAATGAATAACATTTTGAGTTCTGAGCAAAGGTGCACTGTACGTGCAAAATGGAACATAGCTGTCACCAGGCAGAGAACAGTCTTAGGAATCTTCCTATGGGGCGACCTTAACCTAAAATGATCTTACACCTGACAGGGAATGTAAGGGAATGAGGTGAGGAGATAAGCCCACGATTCAGCCAAGAAAGCGCTCTCTTTTCCCTTGTTAAGTTCTGCATTTTAACTTCAGGAAAGTGAAGGGTGTTTGGACAGATCCCATTGACTGCTGCTCAACAAGGATCCCCTCTTCTGTTGCTGGATTTCTAACAGGGTAGCAATGTGTGTGGCCTCCAGGGAGGAACTGATCCGAGCTAGTCCTGGCAACCCTGGTATTCTCCGCTAGGTACACGAATACACTCGTTCCCAGCTTCTCAGTTTTGGCCACTGAGATGTAAGAGTCTGCTGGGTTCTTCTGAGGATTATTTTATTTCATAATAAAAAGAGACGAAGAGGGTCCCTCCCTCCCTTCCTGCTTGGATGAGTACTTGATGTTTAGTGAAGCAGGAGCCATTTTGTGTTCAAGAAGGAGAGGCCAAGAGAATCTGAAAGGCAACAACCCAGGCCCCTGTCACTGAACTGCTCAAGGACCCCTGGAACCTAATTGTTTCAAGGTTCTGTAAATAGTAACTATCTTTATGGTGACTTTTCCCCAGTCAGGAAAGGAGGTTCCGGGCTTCAAGTCATTCCAGTCAAACTGAAGTTGAACAGAAGGGGACTCTGCCTTGTGCTGAACCAAAGGACAGTACAGATGTAACAAGGCAGTTCAGCTCAGGACATTCCCTGGAACGCTTTCTCCTGAGAGCTGATTGCTCTCAAAACCTAGGTATTGGGATAATGGTTACACATGTGACTTCCGTCTTCTCCAGTTCACACAGTGAAGACACCATTCAGAAAGTCTGTCAGTGTACTAACATTTATTAAAGACCTCATGAGCCCCAGCTGCCACTATGTGCTGGGCACTAAAGACACAAGCTAGAGGCCCTGCCTTCTGGGAGAGAGACATGAAATAAATATTCCACCAGAAAGTAATGACAGTTGGGATCAGTGCTGCCTTAAGGGTGCCCTGAGCGTGAGTAACTGGGATACAGGGGTGGGGATGGCAGCAGTGACCAGGGGAGGCTCCCCTGAGGGTGGGGCAAGGAAACCAGTCACCCTCTTCCTGGTCTGCTTCAGGGTTCTTCAAGTGAGAAGCAAAGAGAGCAGGAGGGATGGAGAGGATGAGATACCAAGAAATGGAGGCAGAAGAAATGATGGAACTTAGTGATTAATTCATGTGGAAGCGAGAGGGGTTAGAGTCAAGGCCTCTCAGTGGCCAGAACCGAGAGCTGGGTACGAGTGTTCAGGGATCTGGCACACAGGTCGCTGGCTTGGGCTACTGGGTGGATGGAGGCACATTTGCACACTCATCAGTGTGGTCGACTGCAAAAACGGACCTCTTTTCCTACCCCTCTCTGCATCCCAGCCCTTTCAAATGTGGCTTTGCAGCTCTCTTCACCAAGGAGTGGAGTGCACTTCCCGCCCCTGGAATGTGGGCTGGCACCACGACTTGCTTTGGCCAAGAGAAGGCAGCAGGGGTGATGGGTTCCTCCCCGGAGCCTAGGTCTCAGGAGGCCTGTTAACACTTCCACTCACTCTCTTGGAACTCTGCCCCGCCACCATGATCCTGGCCAGCCTTCTGGGTGAGGAGAAACATGTGGCTCTGCCACTGCCCCTCCCACCACCGCAGCCGGCAGCCAGCCAGCTGCCTGAGGACACCAATCTGGAGCCACCAGCCAGCCCCCACCCCCGCCCCCATCGCCCCTAGCCCGCTGCCACCAGCTCTCTATGGATGCATGGAAGAACGAAAGCCTGCGGCCAACATCAGCTGAGCCGGGCCTGGATTAGGATAACCACTGCACTGACCTGCAGACTGGTGAGCAACCGTGAGGGATTGTGGTTTCAAGGCAGTAAGTTTCGTGCAGTTTGTCAGGCAGCAAAAGCTAACTGATAACCAAGATGGAAGAGGGTGAGTGAGGGTGGGGCTGTCTAAGAGGCAATTGGACCTGTGAGGCTGGAGCACAGGAGGCAGAGGCCTGAAGGTCTAACCTGCAAGGACAGAATCCCAAGCCTTTTTTGCCTTGCCACTGTGGGCTCCCGAAACCCAAGACTGGCTGGATTTTGCTTTTGTGTTCTCTTCCTCCCACTTCCACGCCCACCCTAAACTCCGCTTTACACTTAGAAATAAGTATTTGAATGATGAAGCAAAGGCGTGACTCAAGTCATAGGACGGTGTTTGATGGGGGATTAGTCCGGAGCCAGAGCTCTCAATTAGCTTATTGAGTGTTCGCTGATGAGTCAGCTCGGCCAGCACCAAAAGCCAGGGGCTGAGCTCGGAGGCTAAGCTGTAGACAATGGCTGTCCCCAAGGGGCCTTCACAAATCTGGAGCAAAGTCACAGTGTCTGCAACTCCCTTATAGTAATACTAAGTCAGGGCTCTTTATCCTAATAATGTCATCCCTCAGCACCTTTCAAAAATAAAAAGGGCAACATTCGCCAGGAATTTATCCTTCCCATTGTTGCGGAAACGTCCGACCGATTGCATTTTTCCTTTCTTTCGTCCCCCAGCTCATAATTCTGATGTCTCTCATAATTCCGGTCTCGCCTCTGCAGGATGGAGGGGGCCGCCAGGGCTACGCAGGCACAGCGGAGGCCGGATCTCCAGGGCCCGGAGGCCGGAGCAGCGTAGGCCCCCGGCAGAGCGCGTCAA
The DNA here is from genome assembly GCF_000442215.2 of Lipotes vexillifer. Taxonomy (NCBI): domain Eukaryota; kingdom Metazoa; phylum Chordata; class Mammalia; order Artiodactyla; family Lipotidae; genus Lipotes; species Lipotes vexillifer. Next base: position 2,757,960 of record NW_006799055.1, on the reverse strand, counting down.
GCGGGTACGCGCGCCGCGGTGACGGTGCCCTGGGCTCTCCGGCTCCGCCCCCTCCGCGCCGCTGCTGGAAGGGGCGGGAAGAGGAGGAGCCGGAGGCGGCCGCGGGGCCCCCAGCGCGCCCAGCCCTTTAAAAGTCGCCGGCTGGGCTCGCCGCACCGGCGGCCGAGGTCCCCGCGCACCGGTGTCCCCGCGCTCGACCGCGCGCTCCATGCGGCCGCCCACCATGTCCGGACACTTTCTGCTCGCGCCCATCCCCGAGTCCTCCTCCGACTACCTCCTGCCCAAGGACATCAAGCTGGCCGTGCTGGGCGCCGGCCGCGTGGGCAAGAGCGGTGAGTGCCCCGGGGAAAGCGGGGGCTCCCGGCGGAGGGGAGGGCGCAGGGGGGCCCGGACGTTTCCAGGCCGCTGCTGGCCTCCCCCCGCCAGCCTGCTTTCCCGCCGCTTCCCCGGACCTTGCACTCCTGGGCCCTCGCCGGCGGGCACCTGTTGGAGAATGGGTGCCGGTGCGGCGCGTAGCGCACCCCCGGCCGCACCCGCCCCAAAACCCGCGGAGGCCGCGGCTGCACCCTTGCCCCTGCGGAGCCTGAGGATGCAGGCAGCATCCGCGGTACTGCGGCCCGTCGCGCTCCCATTTCCCCGAGACGGTCCCGGTTTGACCGTCTCGTCCTAGTCCTTCAGCTGATTTTCCTTTCCTTTTCAGCAATGATTGTGCGCTTCCTGACCAAGAGATTCATTGGCGATTATGAGCCGAACACAGGTTAGGTTCGTTTCGTTCTGTTGAGGCTGCATGCTCTGATTTTCTTTTTCCTGAGGAGAGTGTGAGAATTTAAGACTCAAGTCTCCTTCATTCTCCAGGCAAGTTGTACTCGCGGCTCGTGTGCGTGGAGGGAGACCAGCTCTCCCTGCAGATCCAGGACACTCCCGGGGGCATCCAGGTAAGGACTGCCAAGAGCAGGCGGCTCCTCCGCTTCCAGACGCCCGAGCCAGGTGTCTGGGCACGCCTGTTATGCGTTCAGATGGAGGGGTGTGCCGTCCCCAGGTGGAGCCAGTCGTTGGGGTGTTAGAAACCGTCCACGATGGGGGGGCGGGGAGAGTGGATTGTTATAGAGGCCGCCTTCTCTTGTCTGCCACCTCGGAAAGGGGAAGAGATGCTTAGCTTCTCTTCGCAGCCCTGGCCGGGGCATCACTGGTTACACGGGTCTCACCACTTCTGTCAGGAGCAGCTCAGCCTTGGAACCCGGAACAAAACTATGGGGGTGGGATTCTGGAGAGGGTCTTCTCCCCTAGCAAGGACTGCTGAAGCGCTCCTGTTTCTCGCTGTTCCTCTCAGTAATTCCAGTCAGATAACCCCATGGCAAGCAGTCAGGAATGTAACTTGATTAACAAGTTACTAATTGCTCTCCCTTCTAGGGAGGAAAGGTCTTGTGGAAGAACAGAAAGAAGGAATTTGTTTCTGTAACATTCTCAAGAAGGACATGCTAAAAATATTTTTATGGGTTGGGGAATAGATATTTATCTTGGCTTATTTTCAAAGTTCTGTTTATTCTGAGCTAGTTCCCTAAAAATTGCGCCATCCTGAGTTGAAGTTCTCATTGAAGTCATCACGGACTGGTTCATCACAGGCTACCTGCCAAGCAAGGGGGTTAAAAGTAATGTGTCGGTAACAGCTAATAAAATAACCCAGGCAGGGAGCTTGCCTGAGAATTGGCTCTTTCCATATCAAAAGCCTCCTTCTGCTGAAGCTGGGTAGAATCTGAAACTGTGTTTAGTGATTTCTTTTTCAAACCTTTTTTTCAAGGGTGGCTTTGATGTTCTTTCCAGTTTCTCCCACCGAGGGCTTCCTTGATCCCGGCTCACTTTGCTCTTTTCAGGTCCAAGACAGCCTCAGCCCGGCGGTCGACTCCCTGTCCAAGTGCGTGCAGTGGGCAGAGGGCTTCCTGCTGGTCTATTCCATCACGGACTATGACAGCTACCTGTCCATCCGCCCCCTGTACCAGCACATCCGGAAGGTCCACCCCGACTCTAAAGCCCCCGTCATCATCGTGGGCAACAAGGGGGACCTTCTGCATGCCCGACAGGTGCAGACCCGTGATGGCATCCAACTGGCCAACGAGCTGGGCAGCCTGTTCCTGGAAATTTCCACCAGTGAAAACTACGAAGATGTCTGTGATGTGTTTCAGCATCTCTGCAAAGAAGTGAGCAAGCTGCACAGCCTCGGTGGGGGGAGGAGAAAAGCCTCCATCATCCCCCGGCCACGTTCTCCCAACATGCAGGACCTGAAGAGGCGCTTCAAGCAGGCGCTTTCCTCCAAGGCCAAGGCCCCCTCCACCCTGGGGTAGACCCATCTCCACTGGATGGACTCGTCCCCTTTTTATCACGCATTCATGCAGCTGAGAAGACTGGGGGTCACCCTTTTTAATCACACATTCAGAGTTTATTTTTATACAAACTATTGGTTTTCAAGTGTATGTTTATTTCTGAAAATTCAAACGGTGATTGCCTGGAAGTTGGATAGAGTTTTTTTTTTAATAAAAGATTTTTTAAAACTAACTGCTAGCCACTTTTCCATTAAAGGCAAATGGCAACATTGCTCCTTGTTTTTAAACGTCTTTTTATAGAAATCATACTTGCACCAGAGCCCAGAACTGCTCCAGGCTTACCCCCAGTCTGAACTCTGATTGGTGGCTCCTGCGGGGAGGGGTTGATGCAGAGGGAATCTGGTGTGGGAGAAAGGACAGGCTGTGGGGGAGAAAAGGGATTTGAGTAACTGCAGGATGTCTTTAATTAGGGCACTTTGCCCCGGGCATGAAACTGACACCATGTGATTTTCAGCGGAAGGGGTTCATTGTGCACAGATGCTAAAAAAATTATGACATGAATAACATTATTAGTTATCGGTGTAAATGGGAGTTTATCCTCTCCACCAGTATTAAAAAAACAACCCTCCTTCCAGCATTCCCATTGTCAGTAAGTGCACCCTCCCTGGAGTTGCCCAAAAATTCTCCATCCCTCTCTGACTCCTTTACCCTAACCAATGGCGCACCCGGTCTGTCAATTCTCTCTCCTATTTTTCTCTAAAGCATCACTTTGCCTTAATCCAGGCTTTTACAGCTCTTGCCTGGATGGGCAAGCAAGCGTGTGGGCGAGGCTCTGGTTTCTTGGCTCTAAATCTTTTGTCACACCAGGACAACCTTACTAAAACCAACCCTGATCATCTTATTTCCATGACTGAAAAAACTCAGCTAGTTTCCCTTTATCTGCTGGATAAAATATAAATGAGGCATGGAATCAAGATTTGCCACCTCTCCACACTCATCATCCCCTCCTTCCAAAACACATGCACGCGCACACGTGCGCGCGCGCGCACACACACACACACACACACACACACACAAGCTCTGACTTTCTCAGTCTTCACCAGGTACTTTCATGCCTCCCTGCCTTGGCACGAACCACTCCCTTGAATATTTTGTCCTATTCTCCACCGAAAAGATCTTTCAAGTCCCAAGTCACATGCTACATTCAACTCCTGGGGTGCCTCCTCTGAGTCTTCCTCTATTCCTGTAGCATTTGTGTTATAACCCAACCTTTTCATGAGGCTATTTGTCACCCCCATTGGAAGGAGCACTGCTTGAGGGCAGTCGTTGCATTTTATGACTTTGTATTCCAAGCTTCTAGCCCAGTGCTTGCACATAGGCTGGTAGGTTTTCAGTAAATATTTGATGAATAAATGAGTGACTACATTGTTTTTGGTGCCAAGGACAACCATGGCAGATTACAATGAAACAACTTGCCACTTCTGCAGAACGAGGACAGGAAGTGTTCTCAGTAGTTGAAGGGTCTTTATTAGCAGTGACAGGAAATGACACATGCAGCTTCTGGCCACTGCAGACCATTACCCTTGACTGTGTCCAGACCTGTGATGTTAACCCCACCCTTCCCTATAGTTGGGGGGTGTCTAGGCAAAATGCCATAAAGGATTAATAATGTTAGATAATTCACATCTAAAGGTGTATCCAAATAAGAAAAAATGTATATTTTGGATTCCATTATCTTTTGTTGTTGTTTTGAGGGGATTGTTTTGGATTCCACTGTGTTTTAAAACGTACCTAATTCTCCTTGTTCTTTGCATACTCTCAGCACAAAAGGAGTTCTTCCCATCAACAGCCATTCCTTCT
>NW_006799055.1:2753049-2753772 GCF_000442215.2 Lipotes vexillifer | reverse complement strand
TTCCTGCTTCCTACCACCCATCTTAACACTGAGGCGTGGACATGAGAGCAACTGGCCCTCCTAACTGCTACCACGCCCATAGCGTGCCCAGGTGGCACCGGTGCCGGGGCTCTTCTGCCCTCAGCTGGGCCCTGAGCCAGGTTCTTTCCTCCAGAACCAGGAGGACAGAGCCTTCAGAGCCCTGGGTGTCATTATATTGCTGACGGGGGCAGAACTCCTGAAACATTAGGCAGAACATTGAAAATGTAGGTGGCTGTGGACAGGACAGTCTATGCATTTTCATTTGGTAGGTTTGCCTTACCGCCAAGGTGTCATCATCAGTGTGAGGGTCACCTCCATCCTCACAAGGGGGGAGCAACTACAGCATCCTTGGTCTCTCTTCACCACCACCCCGCCCCTGGCCATCGTCACTCTGTCTTGAAATTCCTGAGTCTCTCCATTGGCACCACCCATTCTCCTTCTGGTCAGGGCTCGGCTTTAATTCTGCCCTCCAACTGCAGAATGATTTAATTCATGTGCCTATCAGTGAGGTTCTAGAAGAATGGACGGGGGCTTCCCTGGTGGCGCAGTGGTTGGGAGTCCGCCTGCCGATGCGGGGGACGTGGGTTCGGGCCCCGGTCTGGGAAGATCCCACGTGCTGCGGAGCGGCTGGGCCCGTGAGCCATGGCCGCTGAGCCTGCGCGTCCGGAGCCTGTGCTCCGCAACGGGAGAGGCCACAACAGT
>NW_006799055.1:2746396-2753039 GCF_000442215.2 Lipotes vexillifer | reverse complement strand
AAAAAAAAAAAGAACGGACGGGATCCAAATGGCTCAACTGTACACATGCTGCCGTCATGGTTTACTTCACATGCGACCTATAAAAAGCAAACTCGAATGAGGGAAAAATAAATCAATTAGAACAGAAGGAAATACATTTGTTTTGTTCATGCTGAGGTGAAGGGAAGTTCTGAAGTTTATTAATATCCATTTCAAGAAATGGATTAAAATAAATAGCGTGGAAGGTGGCAGTGAACAAAAGAGCAAATAGGAAAGACCAGATGACTGGTTAGTCATGAATGTGGGGCTCCAGTAGCTTTTTGCCCTTGTATGTGTTGCAACTTTAACTTCTCATTATGCAAAGTTACCAATTCAAATTTACAGTGGGAAGATACTTTGCGTGATTAATAATTTATTCTTACCGTTTGATCTGTCTCCAAAAGGAGGGGCATTTTGAAAGACTTTGTTAAAATTCGTTTCAAGCTACTTTGACACTCAATGAGAAAGATGTGATATAGGGGGAAAAAAAATCCCCAAACAATTATCTTCCAAACACCATTAAGTTAGCCAGAGCTCAAGGAGGAGTGAACTGATGTAAGTGATGATTGGGTTGTGATAGCAGACATCTCAGCATAGAGTAGAAATTTGCTGAACCCGGATGAAACATAGTCACCCCTCATGTTTGGATGCCCTCGGGTACCTCCGTCCCAGTAGAAAATTAACTTTGTTAGGGCCAGACGTGTCCACCTCCAATTCAGCTCCATAGCACCTGTGAGACTCTCCCATACGTGACAGCATCCCCAGAAAGATATTCTGGGCACCCTCTATCAAACTGTCAAAGGTGGCTCTTTTCCTCTTGGTGAATTGGAAAGAGAATGTTCTCCAGAGCATGGCTATTTGAACAAAATAGATATCATCCCTTTCTTAAAAAATTTATTTTATTGAAGTGTAGTTGATTTACAATGTTGTGTTAATTTCTGCTGTCCAGCAAAGTGATTCAGTTATACATATATATACATTCTTTATTGTATTCTTTTTTTTTTTTTTTTTAATTTTTTTATTTATTTTTCTGCGTTGGGTCTTAGCTGCAGCACACGGAATCCTTCATTGCGGTGCACGGGCTTCTCTCTAGTTGTGGCGCCCGGGCTTAGTTGCCCAGCGGCATGTGGGATCTTGGTTCCCCGACCAGGTATTGAACCTGCGTCCCCTGCATTGGAAGGCGGATTCTTAACCACTGGACCACGAGGGAAGTCCCTATATTCTTTGTTTTACAAGTCTGTGTTCTTGATTAGACTGAGAGGTTCTTACTCGTCTCTGGCTGACATAATGATCAGCACATAACAACTCAAAATTTGGTCATTTGAATTGAGGTGAGACAAAGACTCGAAATATTTCGAGAGAGAAACATTCAAAAACTGAGTCAAATGCAAAGTAAAGGAGAAAGTTCTAGAGAAGAAAGTAGTTTGAGAGGATATAGGAGCACAGCCAGTGGAACAACTAACCAGTGTTTTGATCCAATACGAGAGGAGTAGACCTAAAGGAAACAGGCACAGAGATTGGGCAACAGTTATTCCAGAAATAAAGGAATTTTGGCAGAAGTGCTGTAAAATCAGTGCATACGAAACATTTTTTGCGGTACGCGGGCCTCTCACTGTTGTGGCCTCTCCCGTTGCGGAGCACAGGCTCCGGACGCGCAGGCTCAGCGGCCATGCCTCACGGGCCCAGCCACTCCGCGGCATGTGGGATCCTCCCGGACCGGGGCACGAACCCACGTCCCCTGCATAGGCAGGCGGACTCTCAACCACTGGCCACCAGGGAAGCCCTGTATTCTTTTCCATTACGGTTCATCACAAGATATTGAATATAGTTCCCTGTGCTCTAGAGTACGACCTTGTTGTTTATCCATTCTCTACATAATAGTTTGCATCTGCTGACCCCAAACTCCCAAGTATCCTCACTTTCGATTTCCCTCATCTCTTTGTGAAGAGCACCTCTGCAGTGACTCCCATGATTTCAAATTACCTACAGGTTATTGAGAACCTGCTTCAGGCAAGGCCCTGTGCTGAAGGGTGTGGTGTCTGGGTGACATTCCTTCTCTGGGAACTCAATCTAGCAAGAGGTCTGGGGGCCGCCTTGCGGGTGGGACTCTGGGGGGCTGCGAGGTGAAATAAGACACTGACGCAGATGTGACGGTGTTGACGAAGTTAGCGGGGAGTGCAGATCGCAGAGCTGAGCAGGAGAAGAGGCAAACACCCCAGAGACTGGGAGGAAGTGGCCTTCCTTCCTTTGCAAATTGTAAAGCATGATTTCCTCTGAGCATCGTTTTATGTGCGTGAGGACTAATGTGTTACACTTGTAAAACACTTACTGCCATTTCTTACCAGCATTCTCTATTTCAATCAGAAGAACAGGGACTTCCCTGGCGGTCCAGTGTTTAAGACTCTGCACTTCCACGGCAGGGGGCACGGGTTCGATCCCTGGTTGGGGAACTAAGATCCTGCATGCCCGGCTGTGTGGCCAAAAGAAAAAAAGGAAGAGTATTGTTAACGGCAAGGCTTACTTATATAAACAGATTTTGCCTGGAAACACATGGATTTGTTGGGTTATTTTTTTGTTTTTAATTAATTAATTTATTTGTTTTTGGCTGCGTTGGGTCTTCGTTGCTGCGCGCGGGCTTTCTCTAGTTGCGGCGAGCAGGGGCTACTCTTCGTTGCGGTGTTCATTGGCAGGAGCTCCTGAATGGGGGAAGGTTCACGTGATAGTGAAGGCTGAAAAGTTCCAAGATCTGCCTTCAGCAGATTGGAGACCCGGAAGAGCTGATGGTGTGACTCTGGTCTGAAAACTGCAGTCTCAACATCCAAGAGCAAGTATGCCAGCTTGAGCCCCAGAGGCAGGAAAAGATGGATGTCCCAGCTCGAGGCAGTGAGGCCTCTTACTCAAGGAAGGGTCAGCCTTTCTAGTCTGTTCAGGCCTTCGACTGATTGGATGAGACCCACCCGCATTAGGGAGGACAATCTACTTTACTCAGTTTACTGAATCACATGTTAATCTCACGTAGAAACACCCTCCCAGACACATCCAGAGTAACGTTTGGATACCCCAGGGCCCAGTCAAATTGACACATACACTTAACCACAACGAACAGTAAGTCTTAGGTGCACTTGCTCGTTTAATCCCCCCAATGATTCTATGAAATAGCTCATTATTATCATCACCATTCGACAGATGAGGATAATGAAGCTCAGAGAGGTTCGTTAACTTTCTTACAGCCTCTCAGCGGGCAAAGTGGCACAGCTGAGAGTTAAGTCCAAGTCTTTGTGATTTGAAAAACACTGTACTGTCTTGCTTCCCATGCCAATCATCCCACTGCGTGCACCCTCTGGAAGCTGCTACCATTCTCCTAATGAAGCATCTGACCTTGAATATTGCATGGTGTATCCATCCAGGCTTTCATTTACAAGCAATAGAAAAGACTCTGGCTGATTTACTTTAAAAAAAGGAGGGGGGGCTTCCCTGGTGGCGCAGTGGTTGAGAGTCCACCTGCCGATGCAGAGGACACGGGTTCGTGCCCCGGTCCGGGAAGATCCCACATGCCGCAGAGCAGCCAGGCCTGTGAGCCATGGCCACTGAGCCTGTGTGTCCGGAGCCTGTGCTCCGCAACGGGAGAGGCCACAACAGCGAGAGGCCCGTGTACTGAAAAAAAAAAAAAAGGTGGGGGGAGGTTTATTAAAAGGCTTTTGAGTTAACTCATTCACTGGGTGAGCTGACTGGTGAGCTGACAGCACCAGCTGCGGCTGCACAGCTACAAGGGAGGCCAAGAAAGTAAATAGCTGGCATTTTCAGCATCTGCAGTGGTAGGTGGTCCCTGCCTCCTACCCAGACCTGTAAGGCGAAGGCTCACTCCAGACTTTGGAAGGGGGTTCTCACACCGAGCAGTGGCAAAGGCCACTACATACATTGAATGATGATTGAGTGATGCAGAGGGGCTTCCACCTTCAAAGGTAAGCGAGACAATAGCAAAGGCAGGCCATGGCAGATCCTGGGGCTCCTTAAATACGAAACCCTAAGAATCAATACATATCTGACATGGGGGAAACTGGGGCTCTAAGACAGTCAGTAAACACCCAAATTCTGTTAGTAAAGAGAGTTATGTTATGGGTTGAATGTGTTCCTTCAAAAAATATGTCAGGGACCTCCCTGGTGGTCCAGTGGTTAAGACTCCACGCTTCCACTGCCGTGGGCGCAGGTTCGATCCCTAATTAGGGAACTAAGATCCCGCATAACACGCAGCACGGCTAAAAAAAAAAAAAGAAAGAAAAAAGATATATTGGTATCCTGAGCCCCAGACCCTCAGAATGTGACCTTATTTGGAAACAGGGTCTTTACCGAGATAATAGAGTTAAGATGAGGTCACTAGGGCAAAAGCCCTAATCCAGTACAACTGTGTCCTTACAGAAAGGGGAAATCTGGACCCGGAAGGACATGCACAGCAGGAAGGCGATGTGAAGAGGGGAGAAAGCCACGAGAAGAAGGCAGAGATTGGGGTGATGGGCCCACAAGCCAAGGAACTCCAGAAGCTGGAGAGAGGTCTGGAACAGATTCCTCCCTAGAATCTTCAGAGGCTGTTTGGCCCGGCCATCAACTTTATCTCACAGTCTACCCTCTGGAACAGGGAGACAATCCATTTCTGTTGTGTAAGCCCCCGGTTGTAGTGAGTTAGTAAATAGCTGAGCCCACATTCAAGCTGACTCTCTCTGCACCCAGAGCTGGGGCCCTACCCCCTATACAACTTGCTGCCAGGCACGGCAGAGCGGAAGGAACTACGACTCTGTATTCCATTCTTTTTATATATATATATACATTTATTTTATTTATTTATTTATTTTTGGCTGCATTGGGTCTTCATTGCTGCGCGCGGGCTTTCTCTAGTTGCAGCAAGCGAGGGCTACTCTTCATTGTGGTGCGCGGGCTTCTCATTGTGGTGGCTTCTCTTGTTGCTGGTCACGAGCTCTAGGCACGTGGGCTTCAGCAGTTGTGGCCCACGGGCTCAGTAGTTGTGGCTCGCAGCCTCTAGAGCACAGGTTCAGTAGTTGTGGCGCATGGGCTTAGTTGCTCCGCGGCATGTGGGATCTTCCTGGACCAGGGCTCGAACTCACGTCCCCTGCGTTGACAGGTGGATTCTTAACTACTGTGCCACCAGGGAAGTGCTTATATTCAATTCTTGAATTAGGATATGGGTTTAGTAGATGTGAAAGCCTCGAATGACAGCTGTCAAAGCCCATCCTTACTGAACACGGAATGTCTCTGATGAGAAAAGCTGCCCTCGAAAATAGAATGGCCTTGGACACAAAGAGATACCTGTGCCATTGTCCAAAGAGAAGGCTGTGTGTTCCTACCTGATGAGCCTGCTAATGTAGCATCTTTATTAAATCACACGAGCACACAGGTGATGCCCCAAGTGATCCACGCCCCCCAGCCAAGGAGACTTAGTAAATCAATGGCTCAGATCACGAGGCTCTCTGTGGAAAGCGCTGTCACTGACGTGGGGAATGATTGTCTTAATCCCTGCTTTCTCTTGCACGTTTCTGTACTGATGCTGTGACATCTCCTCCAGTGCAACCAGATCACCTCCAAAGAGACCACCTGCCTTCTAGTGAGACCCCTAGCTGACCACACAGGGCACGTTGTGGAAGAGGGGGGCGTGTGAGCTTGTGAGAGCCAGTCACCGGGGGTGGAGTGTTGGAGGAAGTCGCCAAGAAGATGTGACCTCTGGTTTGCCCCGACAGCTGGACTCGGGCAGCTTGAGGTCCGTCACCCTGTCCCCTGTCCTCAGAATGAATGTGCCCTCAGTTTGCCTTCCCTGCCCCCCAGGAGCTGCCCCAGGATGAAGCCTTGAGACAGTGACGTGGTGTTGAGACCATCTGGACTATGTATGTGACTGAGCCCAGTTAAGGCCTCTGGATAAACTTTTAAGATTCCAGAGGGCGGGGTGGAGATCGACTCATCCTGCAGCCGCCCAAGACAAGCCACGTAAGTAAGTCCCCTTGCTTATTGAACTTGCTGTCTGCCAATCTGCGGTAGTCTGCCTCTTCTGATTTCACCTGGGAAGCTCCGAGGAGGTTTGTGAACCAACAGTGCAGAGATAACTCATCATGATTTTGACAAGGGTCTAGTTAGTATCCAGTCATGTTCTTCTTTTTTTTAATTTATTTTTATTCACACATGTAATACAAAAAGATGTTCTCATTACAAAACTTCAACCAGTACAGATATAACTAAAGTTCCTCTTGATCACTATTCCCAATCCCAGGCCCTTCTCAGAGTGTGGTGGATGGCATTCTAGACCTGTTTATGGAGTTTCATTTCCCCTTTTCTCACCCAGTTACTGTCTTCTTCAGGAAAAGGAAATATTCGATTTGTCGAAGTTATAACAGTGGAATTTTTAGAGGCAAAAACCTTATTTATTTATATCATTTCTGTTTATTTATTATTTTTTAAATTAATTTTTATTGGAGTATAGTTGCTTTACAGTTGTGTAAGTTTCTACTGTACAGCAAAGTGAACCAGCTATATGTATACATATATGCCCTCTGTTTTGGATTTCCTTCCCGTTTAGGTCACCACAGGGTACCGGGTAGAGTCCAGTCATGTTCTTTTTTTTTTT
>NW_006799055.1:2742277-2746265 GCF_000442215.2 Lipotes vexillifer | reverse complement strand
CGGCATGTGGGATCTTCCCGGACTGGGGCACGAACCCGTGTCCTCTGCATCGGCAGGCGGACTCTCAACCACTCTGCCACCAGGAAAGCCCCAGTCATGTTCTTTATGGCATGTTTTCCCTCTGGCAGAAGATCCAGTCACATAATGTTATTCAACTATCATGTCTTGTCCGTCTCCTTTAACCCAGCTCTAATATTTTTAGATTCTTCCATCCAAAGCCCAGCATTTATTGGCAAAGGAGCTTTTAGAAAATAATATACTTCAAGTAGCATTTCAAATTCTCAACACAACCTACCTGAACAGCTTCGCTGGATCTTTCTGAGGAGATGGTGCCTCATCATTACTTTGGCACAGAGCAGAGCACTCTTGTTTTTCAATTTCATGCTCCAGAAGGTAAAAAAAAAATGAACACTTCACCAGATTCCCTTTACTGTTTCTTGGGTGCGCTGAAAACACTGAGTCCCATGAACAAGCAAGAAGGAGGCGCTGGGGGCTTCCCTGGTGGCGCAGTGGTTGAGAATCTGCCTGCCGATGCAGGGGACACGGGTTCGAGCCCTGGTCTGGGAAGATCCCACATGCTGTGGAGCAACTCGGCCCGTGAGCCACAACTACTGAGCCTGCGCGTCTGGAGCCTATGCTCCACAAGAGAGGCCACGATAGTGAGAGGCCTGCGCACCGCGATGAAGAGTGGCCCCCGCTTGCCGCAACTAGAGAAAGCCCTTGCACAGAAACGAAGACCCAACACAGCAAAAATAAATAAAATAAGTAAATAAGTAAATAAATATTAAAAAAAAAAAAAAAGGAGGCGCCTGACTGACAATTTTAGACAGAAAGGCCCTGGTCGCTTGAATGATCCGGCTGCATTGAACAGTTAGGACTTAGGACAGTTAGAACCACATCGGTCCTCACAACTCCCCATAGAGGGGACAGTTCAGCTGCCATAGACCCCTCTCTTCATTGTCCCCATCCCCAGTGCACTTTAGGAAGCCAACGTGCTCACTTGTGATTCTGTTTTAGGAGCACTTGGGGGTGGGACGCAGGGGCTTTTGCCATAGACACTCACCTGGGTCTCAGAGGCCCATCACAGGCCCCAGGGTCAGCTTCTCTTGGCTCCCAGCCATCCCAGCTTTGAGAAGAGGTATCTGTGTGAGTAATAATACTCATCCCGTGAATGGTTTACAAGTAAAGTCATTCAAGTGGTTACAGATTTAGATGCTCAAAAATAAGCAGTCACGTTACTTTCTCACAATGACATGCAAATCTGAACACCCACTAGAATGATGGTAAGGATCCAGGGCTACAGAACATTCCAAGTGGAGGAACACTTGTGCTAACTCTCGTCAAAGCAGCCTGTCAACGTCACTATTTCCTCCCTCCCTCCATCCTTTCCCGGAAGGAAGGATGCTGTGCCTTCCTCCGGTCCTTCTGCGTCCTCCTTGATCTCTTGCAGGCTGACTTCAAGCCTGGTGAAGGTAAGGGGCAGGTGGCGAGGTGGGGTCCTCCCCCATCAAGCATGGTCGAGTCTTACCTACCTATCTAGACTGGCAGCCCGAGTTTCCCGGACATGATCCTCTCTCGATTCCTGGAAGACCGTATCTACTCATCGACCCTAAACATGGTTGGTCTGTCCTGTTTCCTGGCTCGCATTCATGTGTTCCTTGCACCTGGAACTCCTGCCCATCAAGCTCTTAGCCTGTCTGCAAGAGCAAACGCAAATGTCACTTCCTCCATGGAGCCTCCTCTGATATCCTCACGCCTCCACCCTGGGCGCCGAGCATGTAGTAGGTGCTTGATGGATACTGTTAAGTGAGTGAGTAAATGAAGGAAAGAACGAACTGTTCACTGCCTCTGTTGCTCTTAGTGACACTGATTAGAGTCACAGAGTATTACAGCACAAGTGGGCGGGGGGACATCCAGGTCACAGGACAGCTGATGGCTGTCAGAGATCAGATTAAGTTAATTTGAATTTTACGTGTTCTTAGTCTGTTTGTGCTGGGAGGAGTTACATGGATATGGCTTCAAGAGACCACTTGGTCCTGATGAGGATGTGATCTTGCTGATGCTGAGTTTATTCGGGAACCAGAAGTCTGATGTTTGTAAATAGTCCTTTAAATGGAAGCATTAAGGGTAAAGGTTGTTTGCATGTTCTTCCCGAAGACTGTCGCGAGCCCAAGTGTCACATGATTGTGGTAGAGGCAAAACCGAGCTTCTCAGATCCTGTGAGACCCTACCCTGCGTGGTCCATGTCACAGGAGCCGGGCCACCTCCTGCCTCCACCCCTGCCCCCTACACTTGTCGGCTGGTTGAATGTTCTCTGCCCTCTATGGGGTCTCGGATGAGGCTTGGCTGAGGTCTTGGATGGCTTGTTCCATCCCTCCCATGTTGACCCCGGGTCAGGAGTTGAAGGGAACAGGAGCCTCAAGACTGACGGAGCTGCGCTTCTGGATCATCGACCCGCCGCCCACATGGTAGATCCCTAGAAGCAAAGGAATTTCCTATTGGTAATTGCCCTTTGCTTTGGTATAGCTTTCTGGAACCTTTGCATGTTTTTCACGGATGCTATCTCATTCAGCCATCAGAGGAGCCCTGTAAATTAGGCAGTGAAGCTGTTATTTCCACTTTTAGGAGGAAACTGAGGCTCAGAGAGATTACGTGCTTTGCCTACATAACCTGGATGTGGTAGCACGGGGACGGGAGCCTTGTTTTACTCACCGCTCCTGCGCTCTCTCTACTCCACAGGCTAGCTTGTGCAAACGTTAAGAGCTTTGTGCCATCAGCTGTCCTGTCACCAGCATTCAGTCGGCTTATCTGGTGATATAATATGATAATAGTATATCATAGCATGTGTAGTATATTTATATGTGTACTTATATGCTGCATAGAACTAGGCACGGTTTTCAGTAACGCTTTATGTGCACTGTTACCGACCCTTTCAAGTCAGGTCCCGGCAAGGGTCCTCCTGCTTGGTGTCACTTGTGCCAATAGAACAAGACTGAATTTAGGGCAGAAGCAAAGGAAAGCTTTATTCTTTGATTAAAGAACAGAGAGTTGCGACCCCCTCTCCAGAGCATAAGCTCTCCCCCCAGAAGGGCTAAGACTACAAAGACCTGAGCCCCTGGGGCGGGGGCGGGGGGGGGGAACAGTGAGGAGCAACACAGCGTCCACGGTGACCCCGGGACAGGGGGGCGGGGGGAAGGGGGCGGGGTTCTTCTGGGGCGCAGGCGCAGCTGTGCCGCTCCCGCTCCAGTGCCCTTGCAGCCTCTCTGCCCCCGGCCCGCCGCCGCCATCTTGGATTGAGCGTCACGTGAGGTGTCTGCGCACAGCCGGGAGCTGAGCTGTCGGCGTAGCCATTACGCATCGGGAACTCTGGAGTGCAGGGCCGGGTGCGAGGCCTCTGCACGTGGCCCACCTGTGAGCCAGTGACAGTAGACTCAGCACAGAGGAAAAGAAAAAAAGGTTAGACTTTATTTTATTACCCAGATTCTATATTTCTCCGGAATTGTGAATGGGCTTTGCCGGTGACATTAACACCTCACACCCTTCTGAGGTAAATCCTGTTTCCATCACTCCCACTTTACAGATGAGAAGACTGAGGTACAGGGAGGTTCAATAGCTTGCCCCAGTTTGCCTGGCTGGTAAGAGGCAGACTCGGAATTCAGGCCTAGGCTGTCGGGCTGCAGACTGGACTGTCTTAGCCGCGAAGCCATGCCGCCCCTCGTGAGCCGTGTCTGTGGTGGGAACACGCAGGCTGGGAGGCTGGCTGCTTGCCGCCCTGTCCACTTGTTGGAGGGGAGAGCGCGGGGGCCCCGGGGTAGCAGCCAAGGGCTCCAGACTCGGGCGCTGGCCGGAGCTCCTGGGCTGCGGGCCTTCCCGCCGGCATCGGGCTCCTGGGTCCCTCGTCCCCAGCACAGTGGACATGGTGGCCCGAGCTGCCCGCTTCCTCTGGCTCCCTGGTAGGCTGGCCCTGGGCTGAGGACCACCACATACG
>NW_006799055.1:2712769-2741636 GCF_000442215.2 Lipotes vexillifer | reverse complement strand
CGATGCTGCTGGAAGGCTCAGCTGCCAAGGATGGTGATTCAGGCCGGTTTCCTTGTGGTTTAGACCAGGCCACATGCATCTTAACGTTCCGCCCGATCTTTCTTTTTGTGTGTCAGACACTGTGTGCTGAAGAGGTTTTGTCAAGCTCGCGGGAACAGTTGCCGATGGGTCTCTGGTTGTCCTCCGCACAGATTGGCACTCACCGGAGGGGACAGGTCTCCGCGAGGCTGGGGACCTGGAGTGTGAAAAGCAGCTTGGATGTAGAGTTAAGCAGGCATGTTCCATGCTGTGCGTCCTCACCAGCCATGGACCCTGCGCAGTAGGAATAGCAGTAGCGTTCCTGGACCACTGGTTGTGGGGATGGTGACCATTTACAAGCTGCTGGAGGTACAGCATGGAAGAGGACACAGCTTGCTGCCTTCATCCAACCCAGCACAGCGCCCCACAGAGGGCTTCCTCCGTTGAGGCCCCCGGAGTCTTCCCTTGGCTTTTAGATGCGTCGGGAGGTGTGAACGTTGAAACTGAGAGGCCTGCAGAGTGTATGAGCTGATATACTGGGCCACTTGGATGCACCTTTTGAAGCTTGGGAAGAGATTGGGGGGCGAATGCGTTTGTCCAAAATGAAGTGCACATTGGGGGGACCAGAGGGAGGGTAACCGAGAATGGCATCAGGGTTGGTGGCAGAGCTGGGGGAACCAGGGGTGGGTGAAGGGGAGCAGCCCATGGCAGGGCCGAGGAGGAACGTCAGAGGCACAGGGGGAGCCAGAGGAGTGCACTGTCCTGGAAGTCAAGGACGGCTAGAGTGCCAGGGCAGGGGCGGTGTCAACAGCAGCACCTGCCAGCCACAGTTCGGCTCTTCTTTAGCAACGGTTGCTTTTGTTTTGCTAGCAGACTTACTTCCTCCTCCTGTTTCTTTTGAAATCAAGTTTGTATCAGGTTTCCTGTGGATACAAGGTGAAAGGTAAATCTCTCTCCTAGCTCTGAGTCTCTAGCCACTCCCCCGAAGCCAACCCTCTTTTACCCGTTCCGTGTATATAGTTCCAGAGATATTATCTCCCGTTACTTTTTTTGAAAAGCAGAATTGTCAACATATGCACCAGTTCACCTCCGTGATGCAATTGTGTTCAAGTCCCGTGAACACACACACACAAAAACCCAAATTCTGGTTTTTGTGATTTTTGTATCATTCTCCACATACTCTTTTAAATATTGCAAGTTTTGTATTATTTTCAGTGTAGATTAGGGTGGGTAGTTTGAAGCAGTATGTTCCTTTCTCCACTGGGCACTGCCACCAGGTTCTTGTTCATGTTCTTGAGGACCACCCTAGTTTGTAGTCCATTTGCAGAATGTGAAGATGGACACACGTGAAAACCAATGAACGACTGAGGTAGTAGCTGAGTCACTTGCTAATGTTCACAAGCATCATTCATTCGGATTCCTTTTCCAGGAGAGTCTCCTTTATATGATGGCAGGTTTAAACCAAGTTTAAACACATGAACACTTTAACAGGCATGACTGCCATATAAGAACGCAGGGCATGGTTTTGCTGACCTCACATCACAACAGGTGCTGGTTTCTGCCATTTGCACCTCAGGGACACCTCTTCCTGGGTCCTCCAGCCAGCTTCAGGGTCTTACTCTCCCTCCCTCACTGGGACCCTTT
Organism: Lipotes vexillifer; assembly: GCF_000442215.2. Taxonomy (NCBI): domain Eukaryota; kingdom Metazoa; phylum Chordata; class Mammalia; order Artiodactyla; family Lipotidae; genus Lipotes; species Lipotes vexillifer. The sequence goes on along the minus strand of NW_006799055.1, from coordinate 2,739,974 downwards.
ACAGAACTTTCTGCATGGATGGATAGAGCCAATATACCTGAGGTAGCAGAGTTTTCCAGTTTTTATTTTTTGGAATAGGTATATTTTCCTAAGGTTCAGAATTTTTTTTAACCTGTAAAAAGGCATAAAGTGAAAATCTTCACTTCGTTCGGTCCCTATTCACCTAGTTTGCACCCCCTCTACACCCAAAGGTAACTAACCCCTTGCACTACTTTCCAGTTATTTCAGATATGTTTCATTCAGACCAAGCTTGATGTGAGTCTTTTCCCCCTGGAATATGGATTCATTTGACAATGTCAAGTAGTTTAGCAAGAAAAACACAGCTATTGAGGCTAAATTTTGACTTTGAATTCAAACCAAAGATCTTATTGTAAGCCCTGTGGGTAGTATTTTTTGTACAGTTATAGAATTGGGTTCTTATTTTTACTCTGCTGGGTAAGCAGTTCCAAAATGTTCAAGTGTTAGCAATGTTCAAACAGCCTTTTGAACAAACTCAATTCACCCCAGGAATAGTCATACCTCTTGACTCAGTCCCTTGTCCTCAATAGACAGTCTTCGCATTAGATTGCCAAGGGGCATTTAGTGGCCCACGTTAGGATTCAGTAAAGTGCGTGAAACGAAATGTTGTGTACGAGCTCCCAGCTGGTTTGGGTGAGGCTGTCACTGTTCCGGTACAAACTGACAAAACACACAGTGATACATGGGCAAAAACATCTTCAGCCCCAGATCAGTGCCTGTGGGAGGAACACCTCAAGTAATTTAATTTTGGCTATTTAGTTTCACAAAGGGGGAATTTCAACAATGTTAAAATTGTCTGGGAAAATGGCAGCAAAACACGTCACACAAGGGAAGTATTACACAGAATGTAATGCAGACAGAGCTGGCGACGCATTGTAACTGGCGCTGAGGTCCAGCGAAGGCTGTGGACTGCGGCAGAGTTGAAAACCGTGTTGAAGGGCAGCAGAAGCAGCTGATGGACACCGAGGCATCAGCACAGCACAGAAGCAGGAACTCCAAAGGGTGTGAGTGTGTGTGCGCACGTGTGTGCTCTCCTGCCTCGTCTGCCGCTATCTCCCACCGCAGACAGCAGGGGTATGGACAGACCCCACCCTGGAGGCTGATGAGCTGAACCTATGCAGGCCGACCTGAGAGAGGGTCAAGGCAGAGAGAGCATCTTTTTTTAATTTTATTTTATGGATTTATTTATTTTATTTATCTTTGGCTGCATTGGGTCTTCGTTGCTGCGCGCGGGCTTTCTCTAGTTGTGGCGAGCGGGGGCTACTCTTCGTTGCAGTGCGCGGGCTTCTCACTACGGTGGCTTCTCTTGTTGCAGAGCACGGGCTCTAGGCACGCAGGCTTCAGTAGTTGTGGCATGCGGGCTCAGTAGTTGTGGCGCACGGGCTTAGCTGCTCCGCGGCATGTGGGATCTTCCCGGACCAGGGTTTGAACCCGTGTGCCCTGCATTGGCAGGCAGGTTCTTAACCACTGCGCCACCAGGGAAGCCCAAAAATCAGTCATTTTTTGTCCTGCTTGTGATTTAGTGAAGCCCTTGCCCCAGGAGAGGTAAGGAGAGCCTGCTGTTTCATCACGGGATTTTTGCGAAGTCCCCTCCCCACAAACCTCCCTCCCTATAAGTTTCTATTGACCTGGGATTCTGAGTTTATCGATTTCCTCCCTCCTCCCCCAGGCAGAGCTGGGGCAGCAGAAGACACAGCACACCACGGGGAGGACCCAGCTGGGAGGGTAGATGGAGGCTCAGTTGGCCTGGTTGACAGTCTTCCTTGAAGGGAAGCATGTCAGTTAGGAGTACTTTTGGCTACAGGTAATAGAAACTCCAAAATGGCAGTGGCTTAAATAAAAAAGAAGTTTCCTCTCATATTAAAGAAATCCCCAAACTTGGAAGTAACCCAATATCTTCAAGTAGGTAAATGGATCAATAAACTGTGGTATATCCAAACAATGGAATATTATTCAGCAATAAAAAGAAATGAGCTTTCAAGCCACAAAAAAAGGCACAGAGGAAACTCATACACATATAGCCAAGTGAAAGAAGCCAGTCTGAAAAGGCTCCATACTGTATGATACTAAGCATGTGGCATTCTGGGAAAGGCAAAACTATGGAGACAGTAAAAAGATCAGTGGTTGCCAGGGATACCAGGGGGTGGGGGAGGGAGGAATAAATAGGTAGAGCACAGGGAATTTTTAGGATGGTGAAACCATTGTGTATGATGCTGTAATGATGGATACCTGTCATTATCATTTGTCAAAACTTATAGTATGTACAACATAAAGAATGAATCCTGATGTAAACTGTGGACTTTAGTTAATAATAATGTTATCAGTATCTGTTCATTGATGGCGGCAAATATACCACACCAATGCAAGTGGTTAATAGCAAAGGAAACCATTGGGGATGTGGCTCTCTGAACTTTCCTCTCAGTTTTTCTGTAAACGTAACACTGTTCAGAAACAAAGTCTGTTAATTAAAAAAAAAAAGTCCAGGGTAGGCTACCTTGGGCTGGAATGGTAGTTCCATGGCCATCTGAGACCGAGGAACCTGTTACCTCTCTGCCCTTCTAGCTAGTGTGTAGCTCTCATCCTCAGGGTCCTCCTTGTGGTCCGGGATGACTGCTGGAGCACCAGCTATCTAAGTTACAGGCAGCAGGAAGGAGCGTCCCAGATGACCTAACTTTCATTTATTAATCTTCCCAGAGTCCTACCCAGTACTTGTGTTTGTATCTCACTACTCACATGGATACACGTAGCTAGGAGGGAAGCTGGGAAATGTAGTCTTTTCTCTGGATGTCTTTGGCACCCCTAGTGATACTGCACTTCTGTCACTAAGGAAAAATAGAAGGGGTATTGGGTGGCAGCTAACTGTCTCTACCTCAGGAAGGCACAACCTTTTTTTTTTTTTCCTGCACCTCGAAGCACGTGGGATCTTAGTTCCCCAACCAGGGATCGAACCTGTGCCCCCTGCAGTGGAAGCACGGAGTCCTAACCACTGGACCGCCGAGGAAGTCCCAGGAAGGAACAGCCATTCTTGGGAGCTTAGGGTTTGGCCTTTTAAAGAAGCCCTGTAGTTTCTCAGCAACCCTGCTTGGGGGACACTGCTGGGTCTTGCCCCGGCCTGGAGGAATTCCAGAAGGAAGCTGTGACTGATGGGGAGGAGTGTGAGGACTGCTTGACTGGGAGGGGCTGAGAAGGAACGCTGCCCGCCCCTCACCCCTTCCGAGGAAGGCTCACTGGGCTGCAGGCGGACATCACTTTTTCTGCCCTCATATTGGAGGAAGAAGCGGGATGGACCAAACGGTGACTCGGGTAGTAACACGAGTGCAGTGGTGAAGCCCTGGGCCTCCTCTTCTAGGGAAGGGAAGGCCTGCCTGTGTGCCAGGCGGGGTCTGGGGGCTAGGGCAGCAGGGCACGGCCCCTGTTTTCTGTGCAATGGGAAGCGGAGCCAACACAGGAACTCCCAGTTCCTTAAGGCAGGCTTGGGCATCCTCCCTAATGAATCACAAGCCCTCCCAGTAGAGCGGGAGCTGCTGGCAGCGCTGATGGGGCTTCTGGCCGACAACACTTGCTGTGATCTTCCAGGTGCGTCAGATGCCCTGCTAATCGCTTTAAATGACGGCACAGCACCGGAGGGCAGAGCAGCAGGCGAGGCTGTGACAGGGGAAGAGAGCAGGGTAGTCATCTGTGGAGACACTGGGTCAGAGCAGACCTGTGATGGGCGTGATGCATCTTTCCTCCAGCTTGTTAATGGGGCTAAAACCCCGTAACTGCCCACCGGTAGCTGCCAGTGTCAGAGCCGGCGTGGTCGCGGGGGACCCGCTGACCCTCCAGCCACATGTCGCGGGGCAGGGGTGGAGGGAGGTTTTCTCTGCTCCATCACCCTCTGCTGACCAGACCCTGGGACCCGGAGCCCCGATAAATAAGGTCGAACGTCTTTTTCTCTTCGTGTGCGCAGAAAACACTTGGTTTTAAAACCATTATATAATACATCCGCTTAAATATGACGTTACTTAACAGGATAGGGCCAGAGCCTCTTAGAAAATGGTTTTAGCCACAGCGCAGGAGCTGAAAACTGCAGAACAGAGGAAATTACTAAGTGGGCCAGTTTGTATTTATTAGTAGAGATTTTGTGTTTGTGTATCAGATGAGACAAAGAAGTTGAAGGTAATTTGGGAGAAAAGTGTCCATTATAAAAACTCACTATGGCAGAGTTTCTCTTTCTTTATTCATTCAAAACATACCTCTGAATATTAGCTGCGCGTCAGGCATTGTGTGGTTTTGCCGACAGGGACGGGAAGATAAAAGGGAGTTGAGGGCTGGGGTCACCTGATCACCGATGACCCGTCCTTGCTGGTTACTGCTGAGATGGTCATCATTGTGGACAGCCTGGCCGGCCAGGCCTCTGGAACATCTGGCCAGGCTGGAGAGTGCACCTTCCCGAAGATGCCCTGGCCTTTCCCCTCCGGGTCTGCAGCCTGGCTCCCCTCTACCCTCTTCCAGCCCGAGAGACTCTCGCTCTGACCTAGGAATAAAGGAAAGCCCGATTTTCACCACTTCGCAACTTCTGCAAAAGATCTTTTGGGCACCCCAAATCCTCTCTGCATTATAAAGATACAACCTGCATGCTTCTGATGACAGCATTATGTCTGTCTATGGAATCCTCTAGAAGCCTTTAAGGGCCTGGGCTTCTGCAATACTAAGCCAAGAGACTTGTAGGAAGTCTCTGCCTTCTGTCCTGTTGCATCCCTCATGGGGCAGATGCCGTTGTTGGCTACCAAACACCCATTTCAGCCTCCTTCTTGCAGGGCTTACAAGGGCGCTGCTGTAAGAGCACAAAATGGGAGGCCATTGAAGTGTTTTTTTAGATCATTTGTGCATTTCCAGTCATTTTGGCTGCAGTGTGATCACTGAGTCAGGATATTAACCAGAGCTGGGGCAAGCTTTGGCCCCTGCGGGGTCGTAGGTGAGTCAGAAAGATGCGTTGTATTCATTCATCAGGGGAAAACCAGGTTTAGGCAAAGAAAATACAGATGATTGTTGGAATTTATTATCCAAGTATTTGTGAGATTTTTGTTACAATTAACTCTAAATCCTAAATAACTTTAAAAGACATATCAAAAGTATCAATGCTTGGCAGGTTGATGACAAGATTATAATTGTTTTAAAAAGTGATTTTGGATAGAAAGGATGCTTCTCTTTTGTCTCCTGGTTAACAATGCTTACTGAATCTCATGTGGCCATCGGGCATGGGTAACACGTTAGCTGACGTTTATCTGGACTTAGTTAGCATTTATTCAAAGGGCCAGCTTGGGGAAATGCCAGGGAAGTGAGTAGTAGCTTCAAACCTCAAATCTATACACTGGTGGCCAGTGTTAGACACCCCTCTCTGCATTTTCTTTCTCTGGTAACTTCAGGCATGTGGCTGTACCTCTCTGGAGCTTACCGAGCCTGGATCTGGTCCCTGAATGATGTTTGTCTTTCCAGAGGTAAGGAAGACAGACACAGATGACAATGGGATGAATCTCAAAGAGACACAAGCAGCATTATGCTTGAATTATTTAAAAGCCTTTTTGTTGCTATTGGAACACTTTTAAACATCCTGCAGAGAGAGAGAGGAAAAAAAAAAAAGACAGAAGGGAAAGAAATTTAGAAACGAATGAGAACTGAATTGCATAGCAATAGTTCTAGCTGTCAGATCTGCCACTGCACCCAGGATCTTCCTTAAGAAAATGATTTCCCTTTTTATCACTCCATGTTACCATTTTTTTTATCATTCATTGTTCATTTTAAACACAGGCTGGGCAGGAAGTTCTGCCTTTTCCCATTTATCACTCACAAAAAGCTGTAGGCTATAGTGTCTTTTTGGAGGTTTACAAGAGGATGACACCAATTTAAGGCAATTTTCCAAGTCAATCTTAGGATAAGGATAAATCATCGTGAATGATTTAAACAAATGAAGTTTTACAGACTCATATACTTGAACAGTTTTTACAGGCTTATCTACTATAACGTTTATTTTTAGAGCAGTTATAGGTTCACAGCAAAGTTGAGCAGAAAGTACAGAGCGTTCCCATGTGCTTCCTGCCTCCACCTCCAACCTACAGAGCCTGCCCAGGATCACATCTTGCACTGAGTGGTACATTTGTTATGATGATGATGATGTTACATGTCCCCGTTATCAACCAAAGCCCGTTACATTAGGGTTCACTCTTGGTGTTGTACATTCTGTGGGTATTTTAAAAAGTATAATGACACATATCCATCATTATAGTATCATACAGAATAGTTTCACTGCTTTGAAAGTCTCCACGGGGGCTTCCCTGGTGGCGCAGTGGTTGAGAGTCCACCTGCCGATGCAGGGGATGCGGGTTCGTGCCCCGGTCCGGGAGGATCCCACATGCCACGGAGTGGCTGGGCCCGTGAGCCATGGCCGCTGAGCCTGTGCGTCCAGAGCCTGTGCTCCGCAACGGGAGAGGCCACAACGGTGAGAGGCCCGTGTACCGCCAAAAAAAAAAAAAAAAAAAGTCTCCATGCTCTGCTTGTTTGTCCCTCACTCCCTCCTAACTCCTGGGAACACTGTTTCTAGAGTTTTGCCTTTTCCAGAGTGTCACATAGTTGGACTCATACAGTATGTAGCCTTTTGGATTAGCTTCTTTTACTTAACAATATGCATTTAAGGTTCCTCCATATCTTTTCATGGCTGATAGCTCCTTTCTTTTTATTGCTGAGTAAATGTCATGATGGACCACAGTTTATTCATTCACCTACTGAGGGGCATCTTGGTTGCTTCCAAGTTTTGGCAATTATGAATAAAGCTGCTATAAGCATCTGTGTGCAGGTTTTTGTGTGGGCATAGTTTTCAACTCCTTCGAGTAAATACCAAAGGGTGAAATTGCTGGTTCTTTTAGTAGAGTATGTTTAGTTTTATAGGAAATCGCCAAACTGTCTTCCGAAGTTGCTATTACCACTTTGCATTCTCATCGGCAATGAGTGAGAGTTCCTGTTGCTCCACATCCTCGCCAGCATTTGGTGTTGTCGGTGGTTTAGGTTTTAGGCATTCTAATAGTATGCAGTGATATTTCATTGTTGTTTTAATTTGCAAGTCCCTAATGACTGTGATGTTGATCGTATTTTTCTATGTTTATTTGCCATCTATGTATCTTCTTTGGTGAGGTGTCCGTGCAGATCTTTTGCTCAATTTTTTTTTGGCCAGCTGTGTGGCTTGTGGGATAGTTCCCCTACCAGGGATCAAACCCAGGCCCCTGGCAGCAGAAGTGCCAAGGGCTAATCACTGGACCTCCAGGGAATTCCCTTTTGCTCAATTTAAATTCAGGGTTTTTGTTTTCTTATCACTTAGTTTTAAGAGTTCTTTGCATACATTGGATATCAGTTCTTTATTAGACATGTGTTTTGCAATTATTTCCTCCAAGTTTATGGCTTATCCTCTCATCTTTCATAGAGCAGAAGTTTTAAATTTTAATGAAGTTCAATTTACCAATTCTTTTCTTTCATGGATTATGCCTTTGGTGTTGTATCTATTATAAGTCACTGCCAAACCCAAGGTCATCTAGATTCTCTCCTTTGCTATCTTCTAGGAGTTTCACAGTTTTGCATTTTACATTTAGGTATATGATCCATTTTGAGATAATTTTTGTGAAGGGTATAAGGTCTGGGTTTAGATTCTTTGTTTGTTTGTTTGTTTTACATGTGGATGTCCAGTTGTTCCGGCATCATTTGTTGAAAAGACTATCTTTTCTCCATTGAATTGCCTTTGCTCCTTTTTCAAAGGTCAGTTGACTATAGTTGTGTGGGTCTCTGGGCTCTCCATTTTGTTCCATTGATCTATTTGTCTATCCTTTCACCAATAGCACAGTATTTTGATTACTGTAGCTTTATAGTAAGTCTTAATGCTGGATAGTGTCAATCCTCCAATTTTGTTGTTCTCCTTGAACATCGTGTCGGCTATTCTGGGTCTTTCGCCTCTCCATATAAACTTTAGAATTGGTTTGTTGATATCCACAAAATAACCTTCTGGCACTTTGATTAAGATTGCATTGAAAGTAATAAGTTTACATTTTTGTTGAGTCTCTACCTAGTAGTAGAATTGCTGGATTGTAGAGTAAACATATTTTAAGGTTTCATTCAGTTTATGTTCAGTTTTCCAAAATGGTTTTGCAAATTTACAGCTTCACCAGAAGTATGTGGGAGGCTGCGTTGTGCGCTATATCCTTGCAATATTTAGTGTTTTTCATTTTAGCTGTTTTAGCTGTTTTGTTAGGTGTATTATGGCATCACATTATCATTTTAGTTTGCATTTCCCTGGTGACTAATGAAGTTGAGTACTTTTCAGATGTTTACTGGCCATTTGGATACCCCCTTTTGTCAAGTTCATTCAAGTCTTTTGTTCATTATTTCTACTGAATATTCTTTTTCTTATCAATTTGAAGGAGTTTTTTTTTTTTTTCCTATTCAAAATGTGAGTCCTTTGTTGAGCATGTATTGCAAATGCTTCTTCCAATATGCAGGTTCTGTTTTTACTCTGCTAATAATGTCTTTTGATGAATAGGTGTCTTCATTTTACTATTTTCCAGCTCAACTCATTTTTTTCCTCTATTATCAAAGTTTTTGTTTTGTTTAAGAAATCTTTGCTTCCTTCAAAAATTGATTTCAGAGCAAAATTCAGTCATCAGAATGGGGCTGTGTGTAATGGTAAATTTATTTATTCACCTATCCGTTCGCTCCATAAATATTTATTTCCTGGTATATTTATATAATGGAATACTCTACAGTAATTTAAAATAAGTGAACTACAGCTGCATGTAATAATAAGAATGTATCTCAAAAGCATAATGCTGAATGACAATAGTAAGTCACAGCCCAGAGATAAACCCGCGCGTACAGTCACCTTATCTTTGATAAAGGAGTCAGGAATGTACAGTGGAGAAAGGACACCCTCTTCAATAAGTGGTGCTGGGAAAACTGGACAGGTACATGTAAAAGAATGAGATTAGATCACTCCCTAACACCATACACAAAAATAAGCTCAAAATGGATTAAAGACCTAAATGTAAGGCCAGAAACTATCAAACTCTTAGAGGAAAACATAGGCAGAACACTCTATGACATAAATCACAGCAAGATCCTTCTTGACCCATCTCCTAGAGTAATGGAGATAAAAACAAAAATAAACAAATGGGACCTAATGAAACTTCAAAGCTTTTGCACAGCAAAGGAAACCATAAACAAGACCAAAAGACAGCCCTCAGAATGGGAGAAAATATTTGCAAATGAATCAACTGACAAAGGATTAATCTCTAAAATTTACAGGCAGCTCATGCAGCTCAATAACAAAAAAATAAACAACCCAATCCAAAAATGGGCAGAAGACCTAAATAGACATTTCTCCAAAGAAGATATACAGACTGCCAACAAACACATGAAAGAATGCTCAACATCATTAATCATTAGAGAAATGCAAATCAAAACTACAATGAGATATCATCTCACACCAGTCAGAATGGCCATCATCAAAAAATCTAGAAACAATAAATGCTGGAGAGGGTGTGGAGAAAAGGGAACACTCTTGCACTGCTGGTGGGAATGTGAATTGGTACAGCCACTATGGAGAACAGTATGGAGGTTCCTTAAAAAACTACAAATAGAACTACCATATGACCCAGCAATCCCACTACTGGGCATATACCCTGAGAAAACCAGAATTCAGAAAGAGTCATGTACCAAAATGTTCATTGCAGCTCTATTTACAATAGCCCGGAGATGGAAACAACCTAAGTGCCCATCATCGGATGAATGGATAAAGAAGATGTGGCACATATATACAATGGAATATTACTCAGCCATAAAAAGAAACGAAACTGAGCTATTTGTAATGAGGTGGATGGACCTAGAGTCTGTCATACGGAGTGAAGTAAGCCAGAAAGAGAAAAACAAATACCTTATGCTAACACATATATATGGAATTTAAGGGAAAAAAATGTCATGAAGAACCTAGGGGTAAGACAGGAATAAAGACACAGACCTACTAGAGAATGGACTTGAGGATATGGGGAGGGGGAAGGGTAAACTGTAACAAAGCGAGAGGGGCATGGACATATATACACTACCAAACGTAAGGTAGGTAGCTAGTGGGAAGCAGCCACATAGCACAGGGAGTTCAGCTTGGTGCTTTGTGACCACCTAGAGGGGTGGGATAGGGAGGGTGGGAGGGAGGGAGACGCAAGAGGGAAGAGATATGGTAACATATGTATATGTATAACTGATTCACTTTGTTATAAAGCAGAAACTAACACACCATTGTAAAGCAATTATACTCCAATAAAGATGTAAAAAAAAAAAAAAAAAAAACCAAAACAGTAAGTCACAGAAGTACAGAGAATATATGATTCTAGTAATATAGAGTAGAATAATAGGCAAAATTAAACAACATGTTGGGTAGAAACTCATACAATTGTGGTAGACCCTTCAAGAAAAACAAGGGAATTATTGATATAAAAGTTAAGTGTAGGGCTTCCCTGGTGGCGCAGTGGTTGAGAGTCCGCCTGCCGATGCAGGGGACACGGGTTCGTGCCCCGGTCCGGGAGGATCCCACATGCCGCGGAGCGGCTGGGCCCGTGGGCCATGGCCACTGAGCCTGCGCGTCCGGAGCCTGTGCTCCGCAGCGGGAGAGGACACAACAGTGAGAGGTCCGCGTAACGCAAAAAAAAAAAAAAAAAAAGTTAAGTGTATGGGCACCTCTTGGAGGGAGGAAGGGAGTGTGGTCAGGAGGGGGCACACAAGGGCTTCTGAGACGTTGGTGAAACTCTGTCTCCTGTTTGTTGGTGGATCCACAGGTGTTTTTTTTACTGCGCTTACATCTGTACATGTACAGTCCATGCACTCCTTTGAATGCAGTCACAGTAATAAAAAGAAAAACAGAAGATGAGCATTTAGATTGAAGGGACACACCAAGTCTTAAGCAGAACAGATACGAATACGTCCTCACACAGAAACAGCAGAACAGAACGACAGAACATCAGCAGCCCAGAGAAAATCTTCAAAACCAGTAGAAAGTCACGTGCCTAAAAAGCCATGATACTTTGACTGACAGCGGACTTAGCAGTAACAGATGACAGCAGCTACCTGAATGCCACCTGCAAACTGCTGAGGGAAAAGAATTCCTTACCCGCAAATTATACCCGAGATCTCAGGTGCAATAAAAGCGTTTTAGTCATGGAGACCAGGAGAGCTTACCTCTCCCAAAGTCTCCATGTACCCGAGATCTAAGGTGCAATAAAAGCATTGTAGTCATGGAGACCAGGAGAGCTTACCTCTCCCAAAGCCTCCGTGGAAGAGCGACTGAAGGGTATTTCTCAGCAGAAGAAAACAGGACCGGAAGGAATGAGTTGGAGACCAAAAGTGAAGACAGGCGAAGAAACGAGTCAGCGCATTGGAAAATCCAGAGTAGCGCTCGCTGTAAAACACAAGAAAGCAAATCCAAGGAATTTCCATAAGTTGGAATTAAATAATACACATCATGGGCTTCCCTGGTGGCCCAGCGGTTACGAATCCGCCTGCCAATGCAGGGGACATGGGTTCGAGCCCTGGTCCACATGCCGCGGAGCACCTGAGCCCACGTGCCACAACTACTGAGCCTGTGCTCTAGAGCCCACGAGCCACAACTATGGAGCCTGCGTGCCACAACTACTGAAGCCCGCACGCCTAGAGCCCATGCTCCACAACAAGAGAGGCCACCGCAATGAGAAGCCCGCGCACCGCAACGAAGAATAGCCCCCGCTCGCCGCAACTAGAGAAAGCCCACGCGCAGCAACGAAGACCCCAATGCAGCCAAAAATAAATAAATAAATAAGATTTTTAAAAAATAAATAATACACATTAATAGCATGACTGGTGGTGTATAGCATGCAAGGATTGTGAGAGTTTTGCTTTGTTCTCTGGGAAGAGTAATATATTAACTCCAGGTTTTTGTTGAGTACACACAGTTTAGAGTTTTAATGGTAACCTCTAAGATAATAAAGTGTATAATTTTCAAACTAAAAGAAGAAACTAAGAGAATAAAAAAATATACAGCAGGTAGGAAATGAGCAAAAAGAAGCATGAAAAATGCATGATAAATAGAAAACTAAGATTTATCTGGTAGAAATAACTCCCTGTAATGAGCTATTGCAATAAATGCGGGCGGTTAAACCATATATTAAATTATATGCTAATGAGCAGATTAACAAATTAGTACTAATAAGAATTAATAGAATCTGGCTCTGTGCTATTTTCAAAGAAGAAAGGTCAAAAGTGAAAAGACAGTAAAGGATGTTCAGGCAAAACAGAAAGGGGGCATAGGAGGGGTTGCATGGGGTGGAAATACCCCAGGCTGACGGCCACCAGAGGGGAGTGGGTCAGGGGAGGCGGGGGAGGAGGCCTAATGAGGAAGTGATGTGAGATCTGAGGTACAAATAACAAGGGTGGGCTGCCACGTGCAGACCTTTAGGCAGAACATCCCAAGGGTCTTAAGGGAGGAAGAAGCTTAGCACGTTTGAGGAGCAGAAAGGTCAGTGAACTGCTGAAAGGGTGGTGTACAAACTACATCAGGAAGGGTCTTGGAGGATATTTGCATTTCATTTTTAGTGCAGTGAGGGTCAGTTGGAGAGTTTCTAGTAGGCGAGTTACATGATCTGTCTTTTAAAATATCTTTCTGGCTGCTGTGTACAGATTGCATTCTGGAGAGTTACAGAGAAGCAAGAGGGAAACAGGAAGGTCACTCAGTAGCCTGGAAAGTTATTCAAGAGAGAGAGGAGTATGGCTTGATCCCGAGGGGATGTAGTGGACATATGCAGACACAGGTTGGAAATATGTTGATTGATTGGGTACAGAGTCCATGACAGGGAGGAATCAAGGCTGACTCTCAGCTCAGGGCTTGAACACCTGGGTTGATATCGGTGTCTTTCACTGAGACGAGGAAGACAGAGTGGCTGAAGACTGGGTGGGCGGGTAGAGGTTGCAATCAACAATTCTGTTTAGGTTGAGATGACTATGAGCTTATGAAAGCGGAATTATCAAGTAGGCAGCTAGATGTCTCAGTGTGAGGTTAGTGCAGAGTTGTGAATTGCAAATATAAATTTGAGAGCTGTCAGGATGCGGACTGGACTGGATAAACTCACTTAAGTAGTGAGTGTAGATAGAGGAGGATCTAGGGTGGAGACCTGAGGTTAGGGTTACTGGATTTAGCAAATAAAATAGAAGATGCCCAGTTAAATTTGAATTTCAGGTAAGCAATACATACTTTTTTTTAGGGTATGTTCCATGAAAAATTTGGGACATACTTAAAATTTTAAAGATCATTTGCTGTTTATCTGAAATTCAGATTTTATTGGACATCCTGTAACTTCTTTGGTAAAACCCTGCCTGAGGCGCTACTACTTTTAGATGAGGTAGAGAAGGATGAGAAGCAAAGGAAACGTTCCGTTTAGTGTGGCTGTGCGTCCCATTTCCCCAGAAAGTGGTGCCATATCACAACTATTTATTATGCCCATAGACTGTGTGGGTCAGGAATTTGGACAGGGAATAGTGGGCATGTCTGGGGTCTCAGCTGAAAGACAAAGGCTGGATGGTCTGAAGGCTCACTTATACACATGTCTGGTGGTTGATGCTGGCTGTTGACTGGCGTTTCGGCTGCAGCCATCTGCTGGAGACTGTACTTGTGGCCTCTCTGTGTGGCCTGATATTCTTGCCAATATGATGGCTGAGTTCCAAGGGTGAAGAGAAAATGAGAAGAGGCAGAGACACAGAGAGAGATTTTATCGCTCAAATCTCCTGATTCCAGGTAACTTGATCCATTCAACAAGGAAACTTTAAAGGGGAAACTCTTCCATGCCTTGCCTTGTGCGCCGGACCATAGTAGGGATGGGAAGAAAGTGATTGCTCACTTGTCAAATATTTATGGACCAGGCCCTGTGCAGGGCACTGGAAATACTAAGGGGCTTAGCCATGGCCTCTGCCCTCAAAGCACTCACAGTATGGATGGATATGTGAGGTGGGAACAGATATGATGGGAGAATCAGGGCTGGGCATCCCAATCGAACCCAATCCTGGCTTTGGGGGAAGAGGATGCAAAAGTGCAAGCTATTTAAATAATCTAGTAGGTGACTAAGGATTCACAGGGTGAAACAGAGGACAGGAGCAGGTGGAAATCTGGGAGAGGGAGCAATCGGCATACGTTGTGTTAGCTTAGAAAGACTGTGCAGGAGAAACAATTTGAGCTAGGCTTTCTGGGAGGAGGGGAATTTAGATAGTGATCACTTTCCTTAGCCAAAGTAACATCGTAGACATCACCATCGTAAACAGGTAGAAACCTAGTAATCACATAGTTTACTTGAAGTTTTAGAAGAACTCACACCTTCAAGGACATATTACATATATTCCCATTCAACTTTAAATAAGTACTAAAAGCTCCTTAACCTATGTTTTTCTATCCTCTCCTCTCTCATGAAGAAACTCCAGGAGTGAATTCATCTTTTCTTTTTAGTCTTATTGAAATATTTATTTATTTATTTATTTGCCATTCACCCATATTTTCCCAACAATAATGTGACCCAGTAGGCGTAGACCCAAGTCTTTCCAGGTCACAGAATCCTCCATAAAAGGCTCCCTGGGGAGCCTTCAGGAGAAGCAATGGAAAGGGGGTGACTTCTTGATATGAAAAACATCTCACCAAGCAGCCAGAATTTCTGAAGACTGACTGCAAACCACAGGGGCCATCACCACTCAAATGACATTTGCCATTCCCCACATTTTCATAATTAAAAATTTCAAAAGTACAGAATCATTGAAAGACTAGTACAATGACTATCAGTGAACTTCCACTACCAAATTCAACTATTGATAACTTTTTGCTATATTTGATTTATCATTCTACATATTCACATATATCTTTGAGTCTAGAAATTAAGTTACAGGCAGGTCACTTCTATCCATTTCAACAATCATCTTCTAATCATGAGAATATTGTCCTACACAACCATAAGAAATTTTCAAAAGTCTTCAGTATGATCTAGTAGCCAGTCCATGTTTAAATTCCCCTAGTTGTTCCCAAAGTGTCTTCCTTGGTTTTTCTTTTTTTTTTTTCAAGCCCAGATTTACCAAGTTTCTCTTATTGTATCTGGTTAAAATGGCTCTTTAGGGGCTTCCCTGGTGGCGCAGTGCTTGAGAGTCCGCCTGCCGATGCGGGAGACGCGGGTTCGTGCCCCGTTTCGGGAGGATCCCACATGCCGCGGAGCGGCTGGGCCCGTGAGCCATGGCCGCTGAGCCTGCGCGTCCAGGATTCATCGCTTTCACTGCTGCTTTCACTGACAGGGCCCAGGTTCGATCCCTGGTCGGGGAACTAAGATCCTGCATGCCGCGAGGCATGGCCAAAAAAAAAAAAAAAAAAAAAAAAAAAAAAATGGCTCTTTAGTCTATTTAAATATGGACCAGTTGTCTCACTTTTTTGTGTGACACTGATATTTTGCTTTTGTTTTTAAAATCAACTGTATTTAGGTATAATTTAAATTTAGTAAATTGCAGTCATTTCAAGTGTACTGTTCATACATTTTGACGGATGCATCAATGTAACCAGCACCCCAATCAAGATACAGGTTTCTATCATCCCGAAAAACTCCTTTGTGCCCCGCTGCAGTCATTCCCCTTCTGCCCCTGGTCCCAGGCAACCATTGATCTGCTTTCCACTGTCATGGATTTTCTGAAGAGACGAGGCTTGTAGAATGTCCCACGTGCCTAATTGCCTCCTTGTCATGTCATTACCTTGATGCCCTAGCTATTGAATTTTCTGTGCATTGAAATTAGGACTGAAGACTTTGTTAAGTGCAGGTTAAACACTCTGTAGGTGGAGAAAATACTCCATAGGTGATATGGAGTACTTCCTGTTGCATCATATCAGGAGGCTCAGTGCCAGGTGTACCATTGTTAGGGATGCCAAGTTTGCTCCCTTGGTTGAGCTGTTGAGCACAAGGGCTTTTCTTGGTAAAAGTAAAAATTGGCAAGTCAGGTATGGGGTGGTACTTTGGTCATGACCAGAGATTCTTCCATCTCCCCACAACTTTACCCAATGGTTGTAGCATTCATTGATGGTTCTTGCCTGAATGAGTTATTTCATAGGGAGTTGCAAAATGATGATTTCCTAATTCTATCATTTCTTCTACTTTTGTTATCTGGTATTTTTGGTAAAGAAGAACTTTCTTTCATGAACTGGGGAGGAACTTCAGCTCCTAAAAAGGCAAAGTAAATGCTGATTCCTTTACCCTTAGTTACAATTAGGGAAAATTTGAGCATTGAAAAAGGAAAGAAAACAAACAAGCCATAATTGAAAGTAAAATACTGAACAGCTAAAACTCTGAGTTAATTTTATTTTTGCCTGTGTAATGCAAGCATTAAAGATGGTTTAATGCAGAGCATTGTGAATTGTACTGGTAACGCTTATTAGGCTGCCTGTTATTTAAACGTTCATTTAACGTGCAGGTTTAAGGCTGGCACACTCACTGCATTTCCCCCTTTAGTGACTTGAGCTGATAGAGGGGAGGGATGTGGACTTTGGAATCAAATGCATCTGGGCTGAATCCTGGCTCCGCCACGTACTTGCTGGATGGCTTTAGGAAAGCATTTGACCTCTCTCAGCCTTACTGCTTGCCTCTGGAGGTAGAGCAGTGCTGAGAATGAACGCAGGTGCCCTAAGCGAAATGCCTGGCTCAGGTGAGCAAATGATCATCGTGGATCCTTTCGTTTCTCTTGAAGGAGAAGTAGGGACACAAAAGAGGAGCTGCCTTAGCTTCAGAACCAACAGAGAAGTGCGGCTGACCAGACACATAAAATTGTGGCCACAAAGGCAAAGTCATGATTCGCTGTTGGCTTACTCTTCCTTCCTTTACTTCTCTGGTGCTTATTGAGTGATGTCTTTATTCTAAGAAGTGAAGGGGGCCACCACATGTGTGTTGCTGCCGTGGTCCTGACCCGTCCTTGGGTGTGGGGATTTCTCCTGGGACACCGATGCTTATTCCCATCCAGCCTCTCCCAGGATTTCTGAAGCCAGAAAGGGAAACCAGTGCAGGGTGGGAAGGGAGGGGTGGGCTGGATGCTGATGGATAGTGTCTTCTAGAAGGGCAGAGCCTCTGAGAGAACCAGGAGGAAAAGGGAAGACCTGTGTTTTAGCACAAGTTTCTATAAGCAGTTACTATGCAAGAAACCACTCCAACCATGAAGAAAGTATCAAATGAATGAAAAAGCAGGAAATATATGTATTAAATGATGCAAATCATGTGCAGGAGTTGATACAAACAAACACACTTATGTGGCCAGGTGAGGGGATGCCGGCTGGTGGAGGTGGCTCAGAAGATGCCGCCCTAAGAAGAGATGTGCCAAAGGGAGCCATGGTTTTCTCTCAAGTTTAGTTTCCGTCTTGAGGAAAAGTTTGCAGTTTTCGCGCGGTTACAGAGGAAATATTCCACATGGCTGATTTAAGGTAGTTTTCCTCCAGAATACTGAGATTTAAGACCGCTATTTTTCCTGTGTTTGGAATTGTAAGCTCATAAAAATATACGTGCTCCTAAATGATGTAAAAGGCAGATACTGTTCCAAATAATTAGGGAGTTTCTTGATTTTAAAATACATAAGCTCATACATTTTAGAGGTTCAGCAAGTGATATGATTTCACAAAATCTGTTGTGATACTGTGGCCTGATGGGATTTTTTAAAAAAGCAATAGCACCTAAGGGACTTCCCTGGTGGTCCAGTGGCTAAGACTCCGAGCTCCCAATGCAGGGGCCCGGATTCGATCCCTGGTTGGGGAACTGCATCCCCACATGCCACAACTAAGGATTCCGCATCCCGCAACTAAAGATGCTGCAACTAAAGATCCCGCATGTGACGACTAAGACCCGGCGCAGCCAAATAAATAAATAACTATTTAAAAAAAAAAAAAAGCAGTAGAACCCTAAGAAGATTTGAAAATGGAGCAATATTACAAGCATCGAGTACCAATTAAATAAAGACACAAGGTAACTTCAGAGTGTTATATAAATTATTTTTAAAAGTGCCTCATGAATATATTAGCAGGGATATTTATAATGGAATTATAATCCACTCATATACCAGACATTCTGCCCCTGAAATCTTGTCGTCAGGAGACTGACAGCTAGACAATTAATGTAACCACATGGCTGCTCAGAGCACTGTATCAAGTATGGATAATTCCAGGTGTGCTACCCAATAAAAATGGACCCTCTGCCCTCATGTTAACTCCTTTTAACAGGCCTGGTGGGCCAAGGGTCAATAACATTTAAAGCTACAGAGTTTTAGATGTGGCCGCCAAAGCCAGCAACACCAGCTGTGCTGGGGGAAGGAGAGGCCTTTGGCACCACATGCAAAGACAAAACCCAAAATGCTTCAGAAGAACTTCAAATTTTCCAAGTTCTCTTTTCACAAGTATGTGTTAATGAGTTCCAGGGAAAAGCCGGGCACGATTAGGAAATGTCTCAGGAAAAATGGGACGCAGTCATGAGGAGGACGAGGGTCCTTCCAAGGTGGCCTTCTGCTCAACGGAGATTTAGAAATTCATTTTACAATCTTCTTGCTAACATCAGCAAAGGGCACAGCTGGTTGAGGGCTTTCGCTTTCCCCTACTGGGCTATGACCTGGCCAAAGAAGCGCTGCACCAAATTCAGGGACAGGCTAGAAACCCAGCACAGGTGTGTGTGTGTGTGTGTGTGTGTGTGTGTGTGTGCGCGCGCGCACACGCACATGCATGCGTGTATACACAAAAAGATGCATATCTAAGAGGTCAGCTGACCCTGAGGGCATCCGTAGAAGTGTGATGCTCCCTGTTGGTTACTGTGAATCTGTGTGCTTTAGACGGTTCTAACATGTTAGTCAGTTCCTGGTTGGTACAATTTTATTCTCCCTCTGAGAATATTGGAGGGTCCAGATCTCTTCATTATATCAGTGTAAGTCACTAACTTAGGTGCTTTGAGGACAAAAAGACAAACCAGACACAAACCCTACCCTTGAGGGGTTTGCAGAGTAAGGCAGTGGTTCTCAACTTTGGTCTCGCACTGAAATTGCCCCGGGAGCCTTGTAATATCCTGGAGCCGGTCTCACTCGAAGAGATCCTGACTTAACTGGCCCAGAATGTGGCCTGGGCTCCTGAGTGATACTAATCTGCATTCAAAGTTGGGAGTCATTGCAGTAAAGGAGAGACAAAGGCTCCCAAAGTCCATCAGCTAAAGAGGAGGAACAATTTCCAGCCTCCAAGAGTGGTAATACCACTATATGAACATTATGGAAGTGAAATAAAATTTGAAGTTACTGTTCTCTTTTATGTACATACATACTTACTCATGCACGTATGTATGTACGTGTACACATATATATTACAGACGTGATATACTCTTCTTGTAATAGATCGGGTGACATAGAAGTAATCCAGGAAACATACCTCCCCCTAACTCTGCACTCCCACTCCCTAGTGTGTGCCACCCACAGTACGTGCTCCCTGTGCAATTCCCCAGGCTCCTTTCTGTGCATTTTGAGCACCTACACATAAACACGTTCTTCTGTTCCTACAGAAGTGAGGTCAGGTTACGTAATTTGATTTTTAAAAAAATTTAACAATTTTCATGGCTACACTTTTTAATAGCTATTCAGTGTTCTTGGCTGTTTGGTATGGATCATTCTCTAGTTTACTTAGCCTCTCCCCTGTATGGACATCCTTTTCTGGTTACTTTTGTTTTAGTTGATGTAAAAACTCTTAGAGCAGTAACACCAATAGTTCAACAAGCAAAATTAAAACTATGACTCAGAATCTCATTCCGATTTAGTGAAGAACTTAGTCATTGATGTCTTATGAAAGTCACAAACCTTTGTTTATGAATCTGGAACCACTTCTGACTTAATGCTCTTGCTTTAGGGCAAAGAAAAAATGGAGAAATGTTCTGCAAAATAAGTATGGTTTCTCCTGGAAACCATGGAAGGAACATGAGTGTGATCATTTTCGTGTGGGAGGAAAAGAATTAACAATAGCTCAATAGACTAAAAGAAAAAGGAAGCAGAAGGGGTGCAGCGGCAAGCAGACACCCCCTCACTACATTTCTGATTCCCTCCCTTATTTCGAGATGAGGCTGGTTATGCATGTGTACATCACTTGGGGTGACGAAGCTGAAGGTGGTGTGGAAGGCAACAACTGTCTCTCCTCCGTCACTGGCGTTATGAGCAAGAGATGCTGAAGGGGGAACCAAATCAGGAGCCACCTTCAGCTTCACTTTCAATTTCATGAAATCGCCACTGCTATTGTGGAGAGTGTCACCTGCTTCTGCGAACTCCCAGCTGGTGGTGAAACCAGAAGGTAGATTTTCCAGGCTGGAATGCAATTGTGCAAGCATTCAATTAGACGTTCATTCCATCTGAAATAAAAATCATACCGTGCCCTGGCCCACACTTTACCAGCTGCCTCCAGCATGGTGTGGAAGGGATTGATTGTTTAGAGCCTGATAAAAGTGCTGAGTTACCCTAGAGGTAACAGCAGATGTCTCGATTCAAGAGGTCCTGAGAGAAATTCTCTGGTGCTTGAGCCTGGCACTTTGCCCGACCCTAGCTAGTCAGAGTTAATACTATCATTTATCAGGCTTATTATACTGGATGTGCTTATTTAGAAACATAGCTGCTTGGGGTTTAGGAATGGATTATTTTGCCTAAGAAACAGATGAGAGGAAAGAAAAACAATCAGCATTCCTAGCCAGGCAGTTTAATTTCCCTAAAATTTTTTCTCTTCTAGTAAATAATTGTATCACGATATTTTGGGAGATATGTCTGGGAAAACACGCAACGTACATCATACGCTAATCCTAACAGAGCCAGGAGTTCCGGAGGCTTCTGGGTCCAAGGACCGATGCATCCATAGGGCTGGGGCCTAGCAGAGGGCTTGGGTTCCGGCCGCGTGGGAGGGAACATGACAGTGGCCTTTCTCAGGGGAATAAAGTATGGTGCCAGGCAGTGTGAGCTCAGGAATCAGATATTCAGAGGAGTGTTGGCCCCTGGACAAGCTGGGGAACCCCCACCCCCATCCAACAGGAAGTTGAGAACGATGCAGCACCTCCCATGGGGAGAGGTGGAGCCTGATCAGGACACCCACCAAACACCCTGACTGCTGGTGTCCACACCACCTTCACTAAGCACCTGCCACATGCCAGACAAAAGCCAGGTGCTCTACATTTGCTAGCACTTATCGTCACTACAACCTTGGAGACGGATATAATTATTCCCATTTTACAGATGAGGAAAATGAGGCCCCAGGGAAATTAAGCTACTTGTCCAAGGTTAGCTGGCTTGCAAGTGGCAGAGCCAGGATTCAAACCCAGGTTGTGCTTTTCGCTCTGTGTTGCTGTGTCCTAACAAAATGTTAAGTAAATATGGTAAGAAATGTGTACTAGCCCTTTTGTGGCCATCGCTGAAGCGCCGGAGGCCAAAATGAAGTTCATTCCCTTTGTGACTTCTGACTGCAGCAAGAACCGGAAAAGGCGTTTCAATGTGCCCTCCCACATTCGCAGGAAGATTATGTCTTCCCCTCTTTCTAAAGAGCTGAAACAGAAGTACAATGTCCGATCCATGCCCATCTGAAAGTATGATGAAGTTCCAGTTGTATGAGGGCACTACAAAGGGCAGCGAATTGGCAAAGTAGTCCAGGTTTACAGGAAGAAATATGTCAGCTACATTGAACGAGTGCAGCGGGAGAAGGCTAATGGCACGACTGTCCATGTGGGCATTCACCCCAGCAAGGTGGTCATCACCAGACTAAAGCTGGACAAAGACCACACAAAGATCCTCGAAGGTAAAGCCGATCTCGCCAGGTAGGAGAGGAAAAGGGCAGATATAAGGGAGAAACAATTGGGAAGATCAGGAATAAAGTATTCTTATATACAACTTTCATTAAAAACTTAAAATGAAAAAAAAAAAAGTGGGTACCAAAGAAAATACAGTTCACATAACGCTCTTAATAATCCATATATGGATCAAACTGTGTCTTCAAGATGGACTTCCTGGGGCTTCCCTGGTGGCGCAGTGGTTAAGAATCCTTCTGCCAAGGCAGGGGACATGGGTTCAAGCCCTAGTCCAGGAAGATCCCACATGCCGCAGAGCAACTAAGCCCATGCGCCACAACTACTGAGCCTGCGCTGTAGAGCCCATGAGCCACAACTACTGAGCCCGTGAACCACGACTGCTGAGCCCGTGCGCCTAGAGCCCCTGCTCCACAGCAAGAGAAGCCACTGCAACGAGAAGCCCACGCACACAGCGAAGAGTAGACCCTGCTCGCCGCAGCTGGAGAAAGCCCGCGCGCACGCGCAGCAACGAAGACCCAACGCAGCCAAAAATAAATAAATAAATAAGTTTAAAAAAAAGCTGGACTTCCTTCCTCCAGCCTTGACACGAACAATGATGGCGGCCTCTGTTGCTAGTGGGCAAAGAGTGGCACTGCAGACACCGGAGGATCCCAGTGCTCTCAGATGTCAAGGCTTTGCTTTGGTTTGGGAAAGACCTTATAAAAATTTGAGAAAGTGGAGGTGGCGTGTGTGTGTGTGTTGCGGGGGATTCCCAGATTTGGACCAGAGTGAGCAGTGAATGGACATGACTGCTTTTGGGCTTGAGGTCCCTCCCAATCCAAGGGTCACCCCAGAAAATCCAGGGCCAAGCAGATGGCGTTAAGTACTTTGCAATGAAGAAGAGTAGCCAGGACATAAGGAGAAAAATCATCAGAAGCTCCTAACCCGTCTCTCTGGTTCTCTAAGACACTCACAGCTGGTGGTTATCCACGGTGTGACCTCTGAGCTCCACCAGAATCCAGGGATGCAAGCAGAGGTTCAGTGACCTCCAAAAGCTGAGCCTGTGGGCTTCAGCCAGATGGGGCACCTCGCACACCCCCACGGGAGGCTCTGCTCTAGGGGAGCAGGGGCAGGAGCAGGGGCAGGAGGTCCAGGCTCCTCTCAGCCACAGTTTGCTCTTCGTGCAGCCCCCGAGCTCCAGCAGCATGAGAACGAGAAACAGAGCTGTGTGCTGCTGGTACAGGGACTTTGGGAAAAGAAGATGGGCCTCAGTGTAGCAGGGTGATCTGTCGTCATTTTCTGGGAGCTAATTATAAGCCAGACACCAGAACTTCACCAATTTTGGACCCTCCTCCGAGGACAGCAGACAGCTGACAAAGGCTGCTTTCAGCTTAACTTTGGGCAAATGGTCCAACATGCTGTGACCTAGATTTCTCGGCTGTAAAATAAGATCAAACAACTTGTCTGAAACTGGGCCACAACAACATCGTGAAGGGTGCTGTATAAGCCAGGGGCTGCGGAATCATGGCGTCTCAGAAGCCTGACAAGATCATTTGATTCATCCCCTACCTTCACACATGCACATGCTTACAGAGTCTGCACAGAGGAGGGGCTGTTCTCATTTTATCATCCTTCTGAGCAGATTTCACACCGTTGTCAGGCAATTTTGATAGTTGACAGCTTGTTAAGAAATCCCCCTCTTATTGTCCTAATTCCCACATCTTGCATCCCCTGCACCACCCCTTCCATCGTCCTTGGCATCGCTGGTACTTGCTGTGCTGACGATGACCCTCCCGTTGCTGCCCCAGGTAAGGGCCATGCCTCTGAGGCAGAAGTCAACATCTCTGGAGAAAAGAGACAATCCGAAGATCTCCGCCAGGAAAGAAGAACCTGGAGGGACAGGAGGCAAT
The DNA here is from genome assembly GCF_000442215.2 of Lipotes vexillifer. NCBI lineage: Eukaryota > Metazoa > Chordata > Mammalia > Artiodactyla > Lipotidae > Lipotes > Lipotes vexillifer. The sequence goes on along the minus strand of NW_006799055.1, from coordinate 2,716,183 downwards.
CCTTCAGGACCTACACGAGCTTAGAGGACTCCCACGGGGTAGGGGTTATAAAAGGCTTCTGTCTCATGGAGGGAGTGCAGGAGCTGGACCAACAGTTGGCCATGGGAAGGACCTCAGGACGAACATGTGACAGCTGTGTGCATAACTGTTGGTTGCACATGGCTGAATGTGCTTTCTTGTCCCCTTCGCTACACTTCATATCCCCCCAGGATAAGCATTCCCTCCACCCTTTCCTTGGGAGGGAACTTTGATGGAAATTTTCAGCGGTACTGGATCATAGCATTTGCTTTGTGAGAATATTTGCTGTTGTCCCTATTCATCTTGCTGGCCAGATGTTTCCTGGTCCTTCTCTAATTGCTTCATTCATTCCACAAACATTTATGGAGCAGCTACCATGTGCTACGTGTGGAGGACTAGCTGTGATCACCATATGCCTGGTGCCTGTCCTCAGGGAGTGTCCGGTCTACAGAGAGGGGCTCTCCTGTTCGTGAGCCTGGGCTTCTGCCTTCCCCTTGATGTCCGCATCGCAGGCTCTGCCCGGACACCAGCCTGCTGCCCAGTGGAGCACCCCTCCCGGCTGTCTCCCTGTTGTGTACCAGCAGTACCTTCTTTTTATTTTATTATTTTATTTTATTTTTTTAACATCTTTATTGGAGTATAATTGCTTTACAACGGTGTGTTTAGTTTCTGCTGTATAACAAACTGAATCGGCTATACGTATACATGTATCCCCATATCCCCTCCCTCTTGCATCTCCTTCCCTCCCACCCTCCCTATCCCACCCCTCTAGGTAGACACAAAGCACCAAACTGATCTCCCTGTGCTATGCAACTGTTTCCCACTAGCTGTTTTACATTTGGTAGTGTATATATGTCCATGCCACTCTCTCACTTCGTCCCAGCTTATCCTTCCCCCTCCCCGTGTCCTCAAATCCATTCTCTACGTATGCGTCTTTATTCCTGTCCTGCCCCTAGGTTCTTCAGAACCATTTTTTTTTAGATTCTGTATATATGTGTTAGCATACGGTGTTTGTTTTTCTCTTTCTGACTTACTTCACTCTGTATGACAGATTCTAGGTCCATCCACCTCACTACAAACAATGCAATTTCGTTTCTTTTTATGGCTGAGTAACATTCCATTGTATATATGTGCCACATCTTCTTTATCCATTCATCTGTCGATGGACACTTAGGTGGCTTCCATGTCCTGACTATTGTAAATAGCCACCAGCACCTTCTCAATGTGTGTGTGCTCTCTGAAGGAGGACTCCCAGCCAGACAATCCTGTGCTCTGCCTAGGAGGTGATGTTAGGAAGGTACGTGGTCCAGGGGGTTCCAAAGGGGTCAGTGGCACTGTGTGGATGCTGGTCTACTTCTGAGCCGGGGATCGCTCATTTCAAGACTGTACTGTTTCAGAACAGTCATAACTGACAAAGTCCACTAGGCTGCTATTAAAGGAGCCAGATGCTCACTCACATGTCCTCAACAATGAGTCACAGTTCATCCCCAGACTTAATGAAATAACAAAGCTTGATGAAGCTCCTGGTACCAGAACATGAGTGATAAGTTAAGGGGCCTTGGTAATAGGACTGGACGTTCTGGCACAGGACCAAGCCCTCACCAGCCAGTTTCAAGCCACCAGTGTGCAGAGATCACAACCATCTTGCTGTCATTCCAACCCCTTGGCTTGGCATCGTCCGGCAGAGACAGGGTGAGAGTTAAACAGACGACACAGTATGAAACAAGGCAGTGGTATTTTAGAGGCAGGTAATGTGCAAGTTACCCACACAGGCGTTTTGCCTCTCTATCAGCTCTCCCTCCTAACTACCTTAGAGTGTTTTCTAGAAGCGAGGAAGGAGAAATTTTAACGTTCTGTGGGCACTCTTATGAAGTGTTTAGAAAAAGGTGAAACTTAAAACCTGCCTGAAACGAGGGTTTGGAATGACCTCTTAATGCTCACATCCACATTTTCCCAGCTGAGTTCCTCTGTAGGCTTTGGCCACAGCCCTCAGGGTGAATGTAGCACTGAGCAGAGGGGAGGAGTGCCCAGGCAGAAGCCTCGGGAACTACTGGCTCTGTTAGGATTAGCATATGATTTACGTTGGGTGTTTTCCCAGACATATCTCCCCAAATATCGTGATACAATTATTTATATTTATTATAGAAGAGTAAAAATTCTGGGGAAATTAAACTGCCTGACTAGGAACGCTGATTGTTTTTCTTTCATCTGTTTCTTAGGAAAAATAGGCCTTTCTCTGAAGCGGGCAGGAGAACAGAGACCCATGAAATCTAGCTCCCTCTTCTGCCTGTGAATCCAACATTCCCCACCTGAGGTGTAACTGGGCTTGCTGGTCTTTGCCTATGGCAGGTAGTTTGGAGTCTGGGTACTTGTAGCACTATTAGTAATAGTAGTAGCATCTAATTACTTCTGAGGATATGGAAACTATAACTGCATATCTTCATATGGAATTGATATCTGCCTTTAAAAGTGAATTGGGAAGTGAATTTTGGAGTGTCACATCTTATTTTTCCATTGACTTGCATTATTAAATAGGAATGTATTCCTTTAGAAGAAAAAAAAAGGATTTTAATAAAACTCCATGAAGGAATACATCACATACACAGAATACTAAAGTTTTTGTATAAAATCCTAATAAGGATACTGAAAATCAATTACAAAATGTAAACAGAAACCTTTGGGTGTTAATTTTCATGACAATTGCCTAAGGTTCTATAAAAGGAGCAACAATGACAGCCCAGCTGCAGAGAACATTCTGGACAGGAAGTCAGTTTTCATGAACTCTTTTCTAAAACCATATAGCAGCATAAAGTGCTATTTTTTATCCCTCTGTTGATCAGATCCTGTATCCTAGAACCTTGAGAGTCTAATCTGTGGCATGATTACCTTAAAGCTTTGGGTTTGATTGGATCTGAAAGGAAAAATAAAACTATAGATGTAATCAGGAGCACTGTATCAGTCAGGATAGGCTAGGTTTTGCTGTGACAACAAACAGCCCCAACCAGAGTTTATTTCTGTTTCTTACCATGAGTCCATTGAAAACTGACAGGGAGCTGTACTCACTGGAGCCACTCAGGGACCCAGGCTGGCAGGGCAGCTTTCACCATACGTGCTGCTAAGAGGGAAACGGAGGTCTCTGAGGGCTCACACCAGCAGTGAAATGCTCAGCCCACAAGAAACACAGACTTTCTACTATCACTCATTGCTAGAACTAACCACACGGCCTCACCCCTCCAGAAAAATCCAGACACGCCCTGTACTGTGCCTGGGTGGGGAAGAGGTATCCGGGGAACAGTGCTAATGTCCACTGAAGGCGTTTGCTGATACACTTTCAACCATGAAAGAGGAGGAAGCAAAGCTGGGACTCACCCCCGGGGAAGGCAAACAAAGGGAAAG
>NW_006799055.1:2698594-2712759 GCF_000442215.2 Lipotes vexillifer | reverse complement strand
GAAAGAGTCTCCAGGAAACGTACGTGGAACCAGCTTCCTACTCTGTGAGGGGAAGAGAATCCTTTTCCAAACAAACAGAATCTGAGAAAGGTCATCACCAAAATAGTTTCAATGAAGAAAATTCAGAAGGATTTACTTTAGACAGAAGGAAAATGATCTCAGATGGAAGCTCTGAGATTAGAGATATGGGGAATGTGGGGTATATTGGTTTCCCGATGCTGCTGTAAGAAAGTTCTACAAATGTCAGGCGTAAAACAACACAGATCTATTCTCTGGCAGTTCTGGAAGTCAGAAGTCCAAAATTAGTTTTCTTGGGCTACCGTCAAGGTGTCAGCAGGGCTGGTTCCTCTGGAGGGTTTGTGGGAGAATTCGTTTCCTTGCCTTTTTCAGCTTTTAGTGCCGCCTGCATTCCTTAGCTCATGGCCCCTTCCTCCCTCTCAAAGTGCATCACCGTGGTCTCTGCTTCCAGCGCCACACTGCCCTCTCCTCTATTCCAGCTCCCTCTCGTTCTCACCATTGTGAATACACTGGGCCCACCCAGATAATGCAGAATAATCTCCCATTTCAAAGTCCCTATTTCCATGTAAGGTACCAGAGTCACAGGTTCCAGGGATTAGATGAGGACATCTCTGGGGGAGAGAGTGTCATTATTTTGCTTACCACGCCAGGTAAATATCTACCAAAACAAGGTTGGTGTAGCTGTATCAGACAAAAAGGACATTAGGGCAAAAGTCATTCTTAACGATAAAGCGGTACACTGATTATTTTACCATCATACATTGGTAAAATAATCAATGCATCAGGAAGACAGAATAATTTGTAAAATGTATACCCATTGTAGAACTTGTCAACATCCTTCAGCCAAAGGCCACTAGGAACACACTTGTATACTTAAACATAGGGTGCAACCAGGCAATTTCATGTAAAAGTCAAGAAAGCACAGCCCGAAGAGAGTAAGCCCCTGTGCATGGTAGGTGCTTCGTCAGGTCCAGCCGACTGGAAGACGCTGTCAGGAAGCAGCATTTCCAGGCCACCGCTCTGCGGGAAGCCCTGCCCTGCTTTCTCTGAATGGCCAATGCCTCGCGTGAGCCTTGGTTCTGCATCAGAGCTTCTGGACTCTGTTGGGGGGGGTGCTGGCCTCCATGGCCCTGCCTCTTCCCCCTGGTCTTTCACCTTCTGTGGTCACCTGTGGAGGGGGATGCACTGAGGCCACTGGCTGTTTCCATGTAGACCCCCCTTTCTCTCCGATGACAGTAAGGTTCCCTCTGGCCCATCATCCGGGACCCAAAGCCACCCTACTGAAGCCCTCCTACACCCAGGACTGAACACACCACTCCCGGCAGATGCCGCTCCTCTTCCTGCCGGGCCTGGCTCAGCACCTCTGGCCCGTGCTTCCTCCTTCCGTCCTCAGCCTTTCATGCCGTCCACGTGTCCTGGATGAGGGTCACAGGGTCTCTTCTGTTGCTATCCCTCATCCCTCCAAGCAGGGGTCTGTTTTGATGCCCACACTTCTGAGTGAGCGTGACACAGCCCTTCACCACGTCGTCTTATTTACTGGATCCTCACCACAACTGGGTGATGCTTTTATGCTCCTTTTAAAGCCAAGGAACAAATCTTCAGTGGTTGAATTTCCCACTTTAGTGAGCTGACGGGCATGGGCATTCCCAGCGCCTCTGACACTTCATCTCTCTCTAGGGCACATTTACTTATTCATCCATTTACAAGTAGTTTGGGTGGTGATACATGCAATGAAAACCATGCCAACTCAGGGGACAGAGAGTGGCCATCTTGGAGGAGTAGGGGGCGGTCAGGAAGGCTTCTTTGGGGAACCGATGAGGGTGCTGGTTGAGCAGAGCCATGGGAAGGCTCGGAGAGCAGTTTCTGCAGAGAGAACAGCAATGCAAAGGCCCTGTGGTGGAAACAGGCTTGGCGGGTGTAGGGGACCTCATGGTCTGCCGGGGTGAGGAGAACAGAGCAAGTGCAGGGGAGGAGGGAGCCGCATGGGCTGAGCCCAGACCAGGCAGGGCTTTCTGCTAGTGGAAAGAAGTTGGAATTTTAGCATACATATGAGGGAAATTCATGAAAATTTGTGTCTGGCACTAAATTTGGGAAGGGCAGCTAATAGGGCTTGAAAAAGAACTGAAAGACATAGGTTTGGAATTTGCAATGTGGCTAGAAAAATGCAGCAGCCACACACATGGACATGCAGGTGTGCGCGTGCGCGCGCGCACACACACACACACACACACACACACACACACACACACACACACCCCACTCGGCAATATTTACGAAGCAAGCCAGGCACGAGTTCATATTCCTGTTATTGGGGGTTGAGTGTGAGTATAAAGAATGTCATGTTCCTCAATTTGTAAACTCAACACTTCCGTGTCCATTATTAGAAAATATAATCCTTTGCAGATAATTCTTTTCATAAGCAGTGATATGAACCCGTGGACCAGGGGAAGGGTTATCACAGGCTAAGCCTCACCAGCAAGGCCTCTCCTCTTCAAGGGCAGGCCTGGAGCCCGCGGATCACTCAGATCTGAGTCGAGAGTGTGGGTGCCCTGGCCCATCTGGAGGTTGCATCTTCTTTTTTTTTTTTTTAATATTTATTTAATTAATTAATTTATTTATTTTTGGCTGTGTCAGGTCTTAGTTGCGTCACGCGGGCTCTTTGTTGAAACATGCAGGCTTCTCTCTAGTTGCGGCTCATGGGCTTAGTTGCCCGGCGGCATGTGGGATCTTAGTTCCCTGACCAGGGATCAAACCCACATCCCCTGCATTGGAAGGTGGATTTTTAACCACTGGACCACCAGGGAAGCCCCTGGAAGATGCATCTTCTCCCTTCCTTCCTGCTCCTCTGGCCTCCTGCCAGGTGATCTGTCCCCGTCTCCGCTCCAGAGAAGGGGATGCTGTCACCAAGAACCATCTCCACACCCTTTCAGTCTTCATCTGTGCCCCACTAGGTGGTGGGTTCCCGCACGTCAGCACTGAGGCCACTGAGAACCTGGGCAAGACTGGAGGGTGTGGGGAGGAGAGAGGATGAGGGTGGGCCCTCTCCGAGGGTGGGCAGCGGGCAGGGCGGGGCACTGCGGACCCTCCCGGGAAGTCTGATGGCTCTTCAGAACACCCACCTCTGACTGGGGAAGGACACAGCCCTGACCTTTAGCCTAGAGCGAGCAGAGGGCAGCTTTGGGGACCTGCTGTCCTTTTATGATTAGCCTGGACAACAGCTTTGAAGTGCGCTCATCAGGTGTAATAGTGTTGCTATTGGGAATGTGACCAGATAATCATTTAGTCAAAATGCAATTGTAAAATACCAGAGCAGGGAGCTTGGAGGGGCTGATGTGGGCCTGGGGAGAACCAGCATTACCACTTCTGAGGGTTAACAGGCCTCCAGAGCTGGTTCTTGAACTCGCTGGAGTTATCTGCAGCCTAAGCTGGTTTGGTCCATCAGGTGCCGGGAGACCCACCTCTGCCACCATCCACAGGAGGCCTAACCGTGGTGGGATTGTGAGACTCAGGTGATGGTTCTGTGGTGTCTGACGTGACCTCCTGGCCCAGCTGGGCCTGCTTCTCAGGCCCCAAAGTCCTGTGGCAATGACTGAATGCAGGAGGGGGTGTACAGCCTCCTCCCCAGGGCTGTGCTCTCAGCATGGAGGTATTTTCAGCTGGAAAGAAATACCCCTTCTTGGGGCAGCAGGTTTCTTTGGAAGCTTGTCCATGGCCTGTGGTCGACCTTCCACTGCTTTTCTGCCGCCAGGCCTCGCATGCCCAACCCCTCCACCTGGTTTCTGTTTCCCATTCCTTTAGCAGCAGCAGTGTAGGCTCTGGGGCCCCCCATCTCCTGCAGACAGGCCCTCTGGGAGTTCAGCCCTGTCTCCTGGCCAGTGGCGGGGGTCGGGCTCCCTGCTGCTGCTGGTTCTGGTCACCCCACTGCCCTCTGCTTGGTTTCTTAGCTCTTCCACCCCCTGTGGCGAATTCCTGCCCTAAATCATGGGGAGGGGATCCTGTTTTCACGGTTGAATGCTAAATTGTACACTTAGAGATTTCTACCCACTCGGGTGTCTGGTGAAGACCCAGACTGGACCAAATAGTCTCACTGAAAAGGGAAACTGAAGAAAGAGACAGAGAGACAAGCAGTTTTTGAAGGAACGGCTCCCAGGGAAGCTGGCTAGCATGAGGGGAGGAGGTGAGCAAGGGTGTGATCTCAAGAGAAAGTCCCCAGAGCCTGGCTGGCCCTTCCCACTAGGCTCTGGGTGTGAGTTCCCCTTAGAGCCGTCCGGACTGAAGCTGCGCCCAGCAGTCACTTAACCAGAAGCGGGGGGAGGGGGGTGAGTTCCCAGGCCCCCTGAGTGGCTCCAGTGGTCTGGGAGCGGCAGTGCAGAGGAAGACCCAGATACAGAAAGAACACCAGAGGGTCGGGGAGCACAGAGCAGAGTCCCAAGAAGGCAGGTAAGGGAGGGGCTCCAGGGAGAAAGTAGAGAAGGTGTGGGCTCTTGCTGTGCTCGGAGGAGAAATCTCTGTAATTTGGCAGAGAAAGAGTACTTGTAGCTTACCCCAGGCTATAAGGGGACCCCTGGGAGCAGGACAGCGTCCCCAGGACCCCGCTCAGTGCAGACCCAGAGGAGGGCTCAGAAAACCCCTGCTGCACCCGGTGGCCACTCTCCCCGCCATCAGGGCTCCCTCTCGCCAGGTCAGGGGGTGGCTAACCCCCACCAACACCAGGATGTTTCCTCTCAGGTTGTTTGAACAGAGAACCTGAAATTGTTGTGTGAACACCTGTTCATAAATGAACACACTTTTGGTGATGCTGTTCACAAAGCAGTGTAGGTTCTGCAGATAAATTAAGGGCTTCTGGATCCAAGATCAACATAAAAGCAATTGCATTTTGGTATAACAGCAACAAACAGAAGATGACACAGAAATATGAAAAACTTGGGGAAAAATAACTAAATATTTACAAGACTTCTGTGGTTTGTATTGAGCATAAAAGACTCAGTGGGTTAAAGACATCGACCGTCCTCTAATCTAGAGAGTCAGTGCAGTCTCAAAAAACCCAACTGGGTTTGTCTTGTGGGACTCCAGAATCTGATTCTAGAATGCATGTAGAAATGTGAAAGCCCACGCAGGGTCGGGATCGTGGCTTACTCTCAGGGAGAGGCAGGAGGATGGACAAGGGGGAGGGGGCTGCACGGGCCCCTCTAAGGAAAGGACAGTGTTCTCTCTCTTCATCCGGGTGGTGGTGACTCTGGTGTTTATTGTCTAATCTGTAGCTGATCTATTCCACATTAAAAAAAATAGTGAAAAATAAAAGCAGCAGTAGAGAGGGTGCCTGGGAAGGAGCTGGACTGAGGATCCAGGCAAGAAATGCTGAGGGTGTGAACCAAGTGCTGGCCGGGAGAATGGAGAGGCAAGGGTGGCGTCATAAAGCCTCCAGGTGGTGGCCCCCAGCGTTAGACCCCGGGGGGTGGGGTGGACCCTAGGGCGTCAGTAACTGATGCTCCACTGAATAAGGGCAAGGGAATTGTCTAGAACACCCAGTGACTCCCAGGTTTCCATCTAGGAGACTGGATGATCTGTGGTGGGTAGGGTAGCAGGGGAGTGGGTTGGAAGGGATGATACATTCTGTTTAGGGCAAGTTGAATTTGGGGTACTTGTGGGAACACCCGAGTAGATTGTTTAGTAGTCAGATGTAAGGATTGTAGCTCCGCAGAGCCAGTAGCCAGCTGCCTTTGAAAAATGTCCAGCTGCTAAAGATTGCTCCATGGGGTTCCTTCCTCTTTCTACTTGTCAGGAGAGGCCAGAAACTCCCCCAGGCGCTGGTAATTTTGCAGCCTGAGTCACTGAATGGCCTTTCTCTCGTGGGTCATCTTTCTTTACCTAAGCACAGAGTTTAATGATTTTTCAGGCTCCTTTTCCCTCAGTTATAACGTGGTACTTAAGAAGCTCATTTCCCACGTAAACCTTACTAGAAATCTAATTCCTTCACTATAAAAGGGCAGCGCAATGACCTCAGCTTCCCAGGCTAAGTGGAGGAGAGAGGAGGCACCGAAAGCTACAAGTAAACAGGAAAGGCAGAGGGAGTGAGGGAAAATGGAATCCTTATTCTAGGCCCTGGGGAGCTTGAGGGGAGGCTCCGTCTGCTCTGCGGACCCATCTCTGCGACTCTGCCGCAGTGTCTGAGCCAGGAGCACCACGGGATCACCTGGAGAGAGGTGACCTTCCATCACCTATCTAGCCCAGGCAGGTCGAGTGACCTGCTAAGGGGACGTGGCTGGAGGGACAGTCAGGGCTGGGGCTGGGGGCAGAGAGGTGCCAATGCCCACGGCTTGAGAAGCACTCAGCCTTTCATGACCCTGGGAGTGACTGTTTCCTTAAGATTTTGCACCCGAGGCACTTCTCTTGCCTTGACTAGCCCTGGCCCCAGGGTCGCAGACCCAGGACAAAAACTCAGACCTTGCGATGCCTCATTCACTGTTCTTTCTGCTGTACCAGCCTCTGTAGGATCATCTCTCACAATTCAGCTCGCCAGGCACCTCAGGGCCCCTCTCTCTTCTCCCTGGCACTCTGCTCGTGCTTATCTTAGAGTGCTGATCATTGTAAGCCGTTTCCATCACTGGGAGGGGAGGCTCCCCGACCCTGTCTTCCGGGAGTGCCCCAGGCAGTGCTGGACACCGCAGGTGCCGAGCAAGGAAGCACGAGAAGAAGCACCATTCCTTGAGGTGCCCCCTAACCAGAGAGAGCAGGAGGTTTGGAGCAGTCCTAGTACTCACTCCTTTGCCTCACAGCCTGTCTCTATTGAGTTAGAGGTTTTGACTGTTAATTAGACCTTCTATTAATTACATGCCCAGGGACAGCCAGTCTCAAGCTTGTCAAAATAGCCCCTAAGAAGCAACCCCTAAGGTGAGACATGTAACTAAGTCCCCTAACTCTGCAGCCTGCCTCGTCAGACCCCAGCTGGACTGCATTCTGTTGGGTGGTCTTCCTGGTACCTGCTTTCTAGAAACTGCCCCACCCCCATTCCATCCATCCTTCCGTCCATGGAGACTGCCATGTTTTTAACAGTGCAACCCGGTTTCCCCACTGTATTCGACTGGCCCAGGGCTGGGCAAACTGTAAAATCTGAGCCAGTTCCTCATATAGGAGTTTAGAATTGGGCCTGGTAGAAAAATCAGTCTCTCTCTAGGGGCTAAATTGTGATGTGGAAGTCTATGGCCACTTCTGTTTGCAGTTTTGAGGTCTGAGAAAGAGAAAGTAGACCTGAAAGGGAGAGAAATGAAGCAGAGGTGAGGGCCAGAGAGGTGGAGGGCCAGCTTCCCTGTGATTCCAGCTGCGGTTCCTGAGCCCAGGGTCCAGGAATCCATGAGCTGCCCTAGGTCATGAGGGGTTCTGCTGCTTGTAACCAGAAAAGCCCTGGTGAACTCAGGACTCGGCACAAGGGTGCTTGATGACCCCTCTGCCCGATGTCGGGGCCCAGCCTTGTAGCAGGGATTGGGACCCTGTTCTGGGTAAGGCCTGGTGTCCTGGACGCTCTCAGCTGGACCTTTGCTTTTCTCACCCTAGACTTGCAGCTGATTCCTGCCTCCTCTGACTGGCTTCCTTGAGGGTGACTACTGGTTCTTTCCCTGCCTGGGGCCTCTATTGCTGGACTCAGCTTCTAGGTTCTGCCCACCTGTGGGGACACCCAGCTCTTTGGCTGGACCCACATCATCTACTGCTGTGTCCCGTGAACCTCTTGCTTTACTGCCTTTGAACCTACTCCCAACATCTCTTTGGAGTCAGTCTCCCCAGATGCTCCTTTCCTGAGCCTCTCCCTGCCTTCCTGACGATGGAGTGAATCCTGGGGGCAAAGCCTAGCTGAATCCTAAGATACACAGTCTGCTTGTTTGTGTTTTATGTTTCCTTAAAAATTGAGGAAGGGGACTTCCCTGGTGGTGCAGTGGTTAAGACTCCACACTCCCAATGCAGGCAGCCGAGTTCCATCCCTGGTCAGGGAACTAGATCCCACATGCATGCCACAACTAAGGAGCCCACGTGCTGCAACCAAGACCCGGTGCAACCAAATAAGTAAATAAATACTTTTTAAAAATTGAGGAAGATTGTCCCTCAAGCTCCTGAAAAAGGTAATAGAAGATCATGATTAGTGCCAAAGTCTTCACAAGTCAAAAAAAATGGGTGGAAACACTGCATCTTGCCCCACTCGTACCTGTGGTGCCGAGTTGGGGTGGACATAAAAACCATCAAACAGGCAACCTCAAAAACACCCCCATCATACCAATAAATACTTAGATATTCACCACCCATATAGACAGACATCCCTGTAGATACATTAGCCGCTTTATCAAAAATTTAATACTAAATCCGACACAAGCCACATAACACAGCCATATAAATATCACTTGTACACAACAAGTTGATGTAGCGTAAACCTCTAAAGCAAGGCACTGAAAATACCTAGAGGGGCTTGCTAGTTCCATAAACACACAGGTTTGGTCTCAGCCTTTCTTTTAATTTTTAATAGAATTACACATGCGTGTATCCACACTCTGGTGAGAATGCCCTCTAAATCACTATGGTTAAAAGGAGCAGGTATCAAGCACTCTGTACCAGTAGCTCACAGTGCCTTGCTCAGCTACACCCCTGCAGGAGACAGCAGTGATAAAAATTAAGCCATAAACGAAAGTTCGAGTAAGCCATATTAATTAGGGCTGGTAAATTTCGTGCCAGCCACCAGGGTCATACGATCAACCCAAGTTAATAGAAATACGACGTAAAGCGTGTTAAAGAGTAATGCAAAATAAAGTTAAATTTTAATTAAGCTGTAAAAAGCCATAATTAAAGTAAAAATAGACTGCAAAAGTGACTTTAGCACATCCTGATTACACGATAGCTAAGACCCAAACTGGGATTAGATACCACGCTATGTTTAGCCCTAAACCCAAATAATTACAAGAACTAGATTATTCGCCAGAGTACTTACTAGCAACAGCTTAAAACTCAAAAGACTTGGCGGTGCTTCACACCCCTCTAGAGGAGCCTGTCTATAATCGATGAAGCCTGATAAACCTCACCAGCCCTTGCTAATTCAGTCTATATACCACCATCTTCAGCGAACCCTAAAAAGGAGTAAAAGTAAGCACAACTAGAGCACATAAAAACGTTAGGTCAAGGTGTAACCCATGGGGTGGGAAGAAATGGGCTACATTTTCTACACCAAGAATATTCTCTTATCTACACGAAAGTTTTTATGAAATCGAAAAACCAAAGGAGGATTTAGTAGTAAATTAAGAGTACAGTGCTTAGTTGAATAAGGCCACGAAGCACACACACGCCACCCATTACCCTCCTCGAGTATTATGACAAAAATCACAACCTATTGGCAGATACTAGTCGATTGTATGAGAGGAGATAAGTGGTAACAAGGTAAGCATACTGGAAGGTGTGCTTGGATAAATCAAAGCATAGCTTAAATAAAGCACCTAGTTTACACCTAGAAGATTTCATAACCTCTGAATGCCTTGAACTAAATCTAGCCCACACCCCTCTCCATTATAATAGCATGAACCAATCAAAGAAAACATTCACCTAACGTTTAAAGTATAGGAGACAGAAATTTAAATACTAATGGTGCTATAGAGAAAATACTGTAAGGGAATGATGAAAGAAACATTAAAAGTAACAAAAAGCAAAGCTTACCCCTTGTACCTTTTGCATAATGATTTAACTAGCAAAATTTTAACAAAGAGAAGTTAAACCATCTGAAACCCGGTGAGCTACTTACGAACAGTTACTAGAACAAACTCATCTATGTGGCAAAATAGTGAGAAGATTCATAAGTAGAGGTGACAAGCCTAATGAGCCTGGTTGTCCAGAAAAAGAATTTCAGTTCAACGTTAAATAATACCAAGAACCCCTTATAAGTTTCAATGTGTATTTAAACGTTAGTTGAAAAATGTACAGCTTTTTAGAGATGGGTACAACCTTAACTAGAGAGTAAAAACAAAACAACACCATAGTTAGCTTAAAAGCAGCCATCAATTAAGAAAGCATTCAAGCTCAACAATAAATATATCTTAATGTCAATATTAAATAAATTAACACCTAGTCTTATTACTGGACTAATCTATAAAATTATAGAAGCAATACTGTTAATATAAGTAACAAGACACATTTCTCCTTGCACAAGTTTACATCAGCAACTAATAATATACTGATAATTAACAGTAAATAAATATAGCCCAACACTAAACTATTTATTAAATACACTGTTAATCCAACACAGGTGTGCACCCAAGGAAAGATTTTAAAAAGTAAAAGGAACTCAGAAAACACAAACCCTGTCTGTTTACCAAAAACATCACCTCTAGCATCATTAGTGTTAGGAGCACCGCCTGCCCAGTGACAACTGGTAAATGGCCGCGGTATTATGCAAAGGTAGCATAATAATTTGTTCTCTAAATAAGGACTTGTATGAATGGCCACATGAGGGTTTTACTGTCTCTTACTATTAATCAGTGAAATTGACTTCCCCGTGAAAAGGCGGGGATAACAAAATAAGACGAGAAGACCCTATGGAGCTTCAATTAGTTAATCCAATAAAACCATGATTAAACCACCAAGGGATAAGTTAAATTTCACATGGATTGACAACTTTGGTTGGGGTGACCTCAGAGCACAAAAATACCTCTGAGTGATTAAACCTTAGACCACTAGTCAAAGCATAGCATCACTTATTGATCCAAAAAATTGATCAACGGAACAAGTTACCCTAGGGATAACAGCACAATCCTATTCTAGAGTCCATATCGACAATAGGGTTTACGACCTCGATGTTGGATCAGGACACCCCAATCATGTAACCGCTATTAAAAGTTTGTTTGTTCAACGATTAAAGTCCTACGTGATCTGAGTTCAGACCGGAGCAATCCAGGTCGGTTTCTATCTATTATGTATTTCTCCCAGTACAAAAGGACAAGAGAAATAAGGCCCACTTTAAACAAGTGCCTTTAAAACAATTAATGATATAATCTCAACTTAATAAGCAAACAACAAAACAGTCATCCGAGACCAGGGTTTTAGTTAGGGTGGCAGAGCCCGATAATTGCGTAAAACTTAAACCTTTATACCCAAAGCTTCAAACTGTCTCCCTAACAAAATGTTTATAATCAATATCCTAATGCTTGTTATTCCTATTCTTTTAGCCGTAGCATTGTTAACATTAGGAGAATAAAAAATCCTAGGCTACATACAACTCCGAAAAGGACCTAACATTGTAGGACCACATGACCTACTTCAGCCCCTTGCTGATGCAATCAAACTATTCATTAAAGAACCACTACAACCAGCTACATCTTCCACCTCCATATTCATCATCGCATCAGTCCTAGCCCTGACTGTAGCCCTAACAATATGAATTCCCCTACCCATGCCATATCCACTCATTAACATAAACCTAGGGGTGCTATTTATACTAGCCATATCAAGTCCAGGTGTGTACTCTGTCTTATGGTCCGGATGAGCCTCCAACTCAAAGTACGCACTAATCGGGGCTCTACAAGCAGTGGCACAAACAATCTCATGCGAGGTAACACTATCAATTATTCTCTTATCTGTACTTGTAATAAATGGGTCTTTCACCCCATCACCCCTCACCACAACACAGGAGCAACTATAGCTGATCTTCCCACCATGGCCACTGGCCATAATATGATTTATTTCTGCCCTAGCAGAAACCAACCGAGCCCCGCTGGATCTAACAGAAGGAGAGTCCGAGCTCGTATCTGGCTTTCATGTAGAATACTCAGCAGGCCCTTTCGCTATGTTTTTCCTAGCAGAATACGCTAACATCATTATAATAAATATATTCACAACAATCCTGTTCCTGGAAGCATTTCACAACCCACATACACCAGAGCTATATACAATCAACTTCATCCTCAAAACACTGTTATTAACAATGTCCTTCCTATGAATTCGAGCGTCCTACCCACAATTCCGATATGACCAGTTAATACACCTACTCTGAAAAAATTTCCTGCCTTTAACACTAGCCCTGTGCATATGACACATATCACTACCCATCATAATGGCAAGCATCCCCCCACAAACATAAGGAATATGTCTGATAAAAGAGTTACTTTGATAGAGTAAATAATAGAGGTTCAAGTCTTATTTCTAGAGCTATAGGAGCTGAGCCTACCCTTGAGAATTCAGAATTCTCCATGCTACCATATTACACCACATTCTGTAGTAAGGTCAGCTAAGTAAGCTCTCGGGCCCATACCCCGTAAATATTGGTTTATATCCTTCCTGTAAACCCCATTACTTCTATCATTATTTTAACAACTGTTCTTTTAGCAACTGTGGTTGTAATAACCAGCTTCCACTGATTACTAGTCTGAATTGGATTTGAAATAAATATGCTAGCCATTATCTCCGTTATAATAAAAATTTTCAACCCATGAGCCATAGGAGCCTCCACTAAATATTTCTTAACACAAGCCACCGCATCAATATTACTTATATTAGCAGTCGTCATCAATTTACTCTATTCCAGCCAGTGAACCATTACAAAAATATTCAACCCAGCAGCATCAAACAGTAATAACAATAGCCCTGGCCATAAAGCTAGGACTACCCCCCTTTCACTTCTGAGTGCCCAAAGTAACACAAGGCATCCCATTAATGGCAGGCCTAATCCTGTTGACATGACAGAAACTTGCACCCCTGTCAGTTGTTTACCAAATCTCGCCATCAATCAACCTAAGCCTAATACTATCCGTATCCATGTTGTCCATTCTAATTGGAGGGTGAGGTGGGTTAAATCAAATCCAACTCCGAAAAATCGTGGCCTACTCATCAATCGCCCACATAGGATGAATAACAGCCATCTTACTATATAACCCA
This sequence comes from Lipotes vexillifer, assembly GCF_000442215.2. Classification (NCBI taxonomy): domain Eukaryota; kingdom Metazoa; phylum Chordata; class Mammalia; order Artiodactyla; family Lipotidae; genus Lipotes; species Lipotes vexillifer. Next base: position 2,699,847 of record NW_006799055.1, on the reverse strand, counting down.
ACTGTAACAACTCTAAACCTAGTAAACCTACATTATAATAACTTGCACTATATTCATATTATTCATTCACAGCTCAGCCACCACTACGTTATCACTATCTCACACATGAAACAAAATACCTACTGTCACAGCCCTTACCCTATAGCCGCCCTGCTATCGATAGGAGGACTTCCGCCACTGTCAGGATTCATACCCAGATGAATAGTTATCCAAGAAATGACAAAAAACAATAACATTATTTTACCCACGCTAATAGCCATCACAGCATTACTTAACTTTTATTTCTACATGCGACTCACTCCACAGCTCTGACCACGTTCCCCTCCACAAACAACATAAAAATAAAATGGCAATTTGACTCTACAAAGCAAGTAATCCTACCAGCCATGATCATAATATCCACAATACTCCTGTCTCTCACACCAATAGTATCAGTGTTGGAATAGGAGTTTAGGTTAAACCAGACCAAGGGCCTTCAAAGCCCTGAGCAAGTATAATTTACTTAATTCCTGCCTAATAAGGGTTGCAAGACTATATCCTACATGAATTGAATGCAAATCAAACACGTTAATTAAGCTAAATCCTCACTAGATTGGAGGGATACATCTCCCACGAATTTTTAGTTAACAGCTAAATATCCTAGTCAGCTGGCTTCAGTCTTCTCCTGCCCCCAGGGAAAAAAAGCGGGGAGAAGCCCCGACAGAATTGAAGCTGCTGCTTTGAATTTGCAATTCAATGTGAACAGTTCACCACAGGGCCTGGTAAAAAGAGGACTTAACCCCTGTCTTTAGATTTACAGTCTAATGCTTACTCAGCCACTTTACCTATGTTCATAAACCGCTGATTATTCTCAACCAACCACAAAGAAATCAGCACTTTATACTTGCTATTTGGTGCCTGAGCCAGAATAGTAGGTGCCAGCCTCAGCCTACTAATTCGTGTTGAACTAGGCCAGCCTGGAGCACTACTCGGAGACAACCAAATCTACAAGGTAGTAGTAACAGCCCATGCGTTTGTAATAATTTATAGTCATGCCCATCATAATTGGTGGCTTCAGAAATTGGCTGGTGCCTCTAATGATCAGAGCATCTGATATGGCTTTCCCCTGTGTAAGTACCAGGAGTTTTTGACTACTCCCCCCTTCTTTCTTATTACTGCTGGCATCATCAGTAGTTGAAGCCGGTGCAGGTACAGGCTGAACTGTGTACCTGCCCTTGGATGGAACCTTAGCACATGCAGGGGCTTCAGTTGAC
>NW_006799055.1:2669841-2698584 GCF_000442215.2 Lipotes vexillifer | reverse complement strand
CTTCCTATTTGTTCCCTACATTTGGCTGGTATGTCCTCAATTCTAGGGGCTATTAATTTTATTACCACTATTATCAATATAAAGCCACCTGCTATGTCCCAATATCAAGCACCACTATTTGTATGATGAATATTACTCACAGCAGTATTACTTCTATTATCATTACTTGTGCTAGCAGCCGGAATCACTATACTACTAACTGACTGAAACTTAAACACAACCTTTTTTGACCCTGCTGGAGGAGGGGATCCAATCTTATACCAACACCTGTTCTGATTCTTTGGACACCCTGAAGTATCTATTTTAATCTTACCTGGGTTTGGGATAATTTCACACATTGTAACCTATTACTCAGGAAAAAAAGAGCCTTTCGGATATATGGGCATGGTGTGAACTATAATATCAATTGGATTCTTAGGGTTCATTGTATGAGCCCACCACATGTTCACAGTAGGTATAGGCGTTGACACAGAAGCATATTTTACATCAGCCACTATAATTATTGCTCTCACAACAGGGGTAAAAGTGTTTAGTTGACTAGCAACACTCCACGGGGGTAATATTAAATGGTCCCCAACCATGATGGGGGCCCTAGGTTTCATCTTCCTTTTCACAGTTGGTGGGTTAACAGGTATTGTCCTAGCTAACTCATCATTAGATACTGTCCTTCTTGATACCTACTACGTAGTTGCACATTTTCACTATGTACTCTCAATAGGAGCTGTCTTCGCTATCATAGGAGGGTTTGTGCACTGATTCCCACTATTCCCAGGATATACACTCAACTCAACATGAGCAAAAATTCACTTCAAAATCATATTTGTAGGCGTCAACATAACCTTCTTACCACAACATTTCTTAGGTCTGTCTGGCATATGCCTCGATGATACTCCGACTACCCAGATGCCTACACAGCATGAAATACTGTTTCATCAGTAGGCTCATTCATCTCACTAACAGCTGTCATGTTGATAATTTTCATTATCTGAGAGGCATTCGCATCCAAACGAGAAGTCCTAGCAGTAGAACTTACTACCACAAATTTAGAGTGGTTCAATGGATGTCCTCCACCATATCACACATTTGAGGAACCGACTTAACATCAATCTAAAATAATCAGGAAAGGAAGGAATCGAACCCTCTTTTATCGGTTTCAAGCCAACACCATAACCATCAACCCGCCACGTCTTCTATCACAAAGGGAGTGAGGACCAAGGGCCCAGGACAATTTTGGGCGTCTGAAGCATCTCACCTTCAGACAGAGAGCAGGAGCAGTGAATAAACCCAGACATTGCTCAGCAAAGTGTGCTAGCGGGAAATAAAGGGAGAGTCATCCTGGACTCTGCCTCGGGGTGTCCGCAGCTTCTGTCTCACTGCAATCCAGAGACTCAGAGCTGGCCCAGCCCCGGGGAGATAAGCATCTGAATTTTGAGAAAAACTAAAACATGGGGGCAAAGAAAAGTCATTTAACTTTTTATTTGGATGTAATTTCAAATTTACAGAAAAACTTCAAAAATGAGAATAGTAAAAGGAACATTAATAAACCCTTCACCTAGATTCACCTGTTGTTAACATTTTAATCCATCTGCTTTACTGCTTTATCATTCTCTCTCTCTCTCCCCTCATCTCAATTTTTTTCTGAACCATTTGGGAGTAAGTTACATATACCAAGAACCTTGACCCCTAAATACTTCAGTGTGTATTTTCTAAAAACAGGGATATCCTTTTACATAACCAAAGTCATCAACTTCATGAATTTTCATAGATTGATAATTTTTTTTTTTTTTTTTGCGGTACACGGGCCTCTCACCGTTGTGGCCTCTCCCGTTGCGGAGCACAGGCTCCGGACGCGCAGGCTCAGCGGCCATGGCCCACGGGCCCAGCTGCTCCGCAGCATGTGGGATCTTCCCGGACCGGGGCACGAACCCGCGTCCCCTGCATCGGCAGGCGGACTTTCAACCACTGTGCCACCAGGGAAGCCCACAGATTGATAATTTTAACTTAATCTACTCTTCGTTTTCAAATTTTGTCAGTTGACCAATAATGAGCTTTCTAGCATTTCTCCAGGACAGGAGCTAGTCCAGGGTCGGATATTGCATTTAGTTGTTATGTCTATTTTGCCTCTTTAATCTAGAGGTTTCTTTTTTGCAATGACTTTGGAGGTCTTCAAATCCTGCATGGTCAGGGTTGACTTGCAGAAGGACAGAATGGTCTCCAGTGAGTTGCATCAGAAAGGGATTTAGCACAGGATATTAAATTGCTTACAGAATCATTGCAACATGTAAGGCAATGGATTATAAACTGAAACCTCCAGCTTCAGAGTCGTATGTCTAGGTCCTGAATCACACTACACCATCAAGATCGCTGCTCAGTGCCCTGCCTCTGGACACCCATGAGCTAGTGACCAGACACCGGGGGTGGGGCAACCTCTGGCCACGCTGATGAAGAAAAGCCTGATGCCTCCGTGGGTGTGCACGCCAACAGGCATGGGGGTTCGGGGGGCAGCAGAAGTGCAGCCTCCACCTCACTCTCTCCAGATGGTCCACATCCACACCCTTGGCTGCAAGGAGTCTGGGAGCTGCCATCTCCCATGTTCCCACCTGCATCACATCCACCTGCCTTCCTCGGCTTCCTATGTTGATTAAGCAGCAGCCCTCCCAAGAGTTGAGACGTGCCCCAGTCCCACACTCTCCTTGCCTCAAGCAAATCCAAGAGCCCCAGCTTTTGTAACAAAAGTTCCAAAGATCAGAGGGAAGCTGGCTTCGAGACCAGCCTTACGGCCCAGACCTGAGGGGTAGCCTTTGATTCTGCACTTCTCCCCAAACTCGTTTTGGGATAGTAAAGTTCATAGGAAAAGCAATGACCGGAGTCAGTAGATAAAAGCATCCCTTGAGATTATCATGGCTACGCAAAGACTGGCAGGTGAGGATCTAACAGTTACAGTGCAAATCAAAGGTAGAGCCAAGGAGAGTGGAAAGCACTTGGCTCAGCATCCGAGGCTGGGTTTGGGCTGGGTCACCTTTGCAGAGGCAGTTCTGGGGCTCTGGAGCAGACTGCTCAATAGTGCAGGGGGAGGTGGGGACTGGGGACCAGGCAGGAGTGGGCACTGAGGCCTCCGCTGACAGATTATTCAGGGGCCAGCCGCTTCCGTTTTGGAATTCTCCAGACCAGCTTCTTTCTCCTGGCCCCCTCATCTTCCCCTTTTCACCTTTCCGCTGTCCAGCGAGCCGCACTGCACCCACCGGGCAGCAAGTTCTAATCTTGGCTTTGCCACTAGATCAAGTCACTAAATTTTTCAACCTGTGAATGTATGTGAAGCCATACCATAAACTATCAACGACAGATAAGAGGGATTATTGTTATTATTGACTTTGAACTTTTTATACCTCCACTTAACACCAGATATACTGTAAGTGGGCCATAAATATTAAATATAAAAATGATAATGACATAGCGACATGCTTACGAAGGAGTGTTGCTTGGTGCATCCGCTACCCCTCCTTCTGTTGTAGGGACACGGCCACACTTAGGAGCGCGCGGTCAAAATTCACCGCCACTGAAGATTCTGGAAGGGAAAGCTCAGTCACTGCTGACAGCCTCACCAGTTCTCATCCAGGGAAAACTAGTCATGCAGCAATTATTTTCAAGATGGGGAAGAGAGAAAGGAAACGTATAATTAGGAGGAACTGAAGAGATGCAAATTTCCCTTTGCTCAGAGCTGGTGGATCAGGATACCTCTTTTCATCCCATTTAATTTGCCTTACTTTCAAGTGGTAAAGTATGGAGAGGGTGTTGGAGGACAGGAGAAGAGAGGCGAACAAGAGAGACGAGGAAAAGAAAAGCAAACTTCCTGATACAGGGAAGGCAAGTTATTACTATTCTATCAGAAAAATAAAACTGCAAGAAATTACTGTAGGCAAGGAAGGCTCCTAATTCTTTATGGGAATCCCGGTGGCCACAAGGGGAGTGTGCCTGCCCATCCCCGGGTCCCTGTCCTGTGGCCCTTCTCACTCCACGTCTGTCTCCCCTGCCCCCCAGCTCTCCTGCATGGACTGACTGTTGGTGAGCAAATGACTAATAATCTTGTCACTCAGCCCCTTATCTTCGGCTGAAAGTCCATTAAGTGAGAACAGTTTCCCCTTTGCTGACTGGCTCTGGGGCAGGCACCACACTGGGCACTTTGCATGGGGGTCAGGCTTCCCGGGTGGAACCTCCACAGGGTGCCCAGGAGGAGGGCTGCCGGCCTGCCTGCAGGACCCGTGGAGCCCCTGCGAGCAGTCTCTTTGTGGGCCCTCCGGGGAGGGGGCTCTCTGAAGGGTATGAGAGCTGCTCCTCAAGTTTGGTGCCAGGGCAGCGAGACCCTGGGGAGCCTTCCCAGATTCTGGGGGTGGCCAGCACCCTAAGACGGAGCGCCCCATGCTCCCTATCAAGGCACTTACTGTGCCAGGTTACAGCCATCCCCCGCTAGCCTGTGAGAGCCCCATGAGGCCAGGCCCTGCTTTTCTTTTGTTCACCACTGAATGCCCAGTGCAGAGCGCAAGGGTAAGTAGTAGGTACTGAAGACGTACCAGTTGTACAAGTGAATGAAGGGGTTGGGGTGGGAGGGGACAGGCATTCTAAGAACTACCAGGGCCTGTCCCCTCCCATCCTGCTGCTTACCCTGCACGTGGCCTCGTGCAAGAGGGCACAGGGAAATGGCCAGTGGGAATGTAGAGACAAGCCACCTATGATCTAGAGGACGGCTCAGCAGACGCCCTGGAAGCTAGCAACTTGAGCAGCCACCGGAGATGCCACCAGCGTCCTCAACGGCGTTGGGTGTTTGGGTCTTTTCCACAGCTTCAGTGTTGTGGGTCCTCCAGGCTTTGGGACAAAGCACCAAGTGTCTCATCTTCCCATCCCACCAAAGTAGGCCAAGGTACGGGGCTGGCGGGGAGTGGCCGACCCGAGGGCATGGCTGGGCACTGCTCCTGAGGACAGGGGAGTCCAGCCAGGCACGGCCAGGGCCAACTGGAAAGGACTTGGGTGGAGAGAGAAGGCCCACGCAGCCCAGGCTTCTATCACCCTCTCTTTGCTGATGAGAGTGGCTGGGTTGCTTGTGCTGGGTTACAAGGCTGGTGCCTATCCGGCTGCCTCTTTCAGGATGCTGGTGCACCTGCCTGGGCTCAGCTTGGCCTTGAGGCCCCGAAAGAAGACCCGACATCGGGGAGACTTAGGGAAATTGGAAGAGCCGGCCCAGGAGGCAACCACACCAGCTGGTGGACGGATGCATCCTGGGAAAGGAGCTCCAGCCCCACCTGGTGGTGGGATGTGTCCTGACGAAGCAGACACTGCGGCGTGCCCTGGTGGTGTGTCCTGTGGCCACACTCTTGGTCAGAGGAAAGAACTTTGCAGCCAGGAAGGCAAGATAGGGCATCGATCTCACATGCCAATGAAGGTGTGTGCCAGGCTCCTCCCACGTGTGGAAATGGGAAAGCGAAGGAATGATTTGAGTAACAAACACATGGCTTCGGGCATCGCACACAGAGGCAGTAAAATAGATGCTCGGGTGAGTTGTCAGGGGGCAAAAAGGCAAAAACCCAACTTAGGATATTCTGCCAAATGGAATAAATCAAAAGTAATTGGGTTGCTAAGCATTACCCACCACAAAGGAAACCATAACATATCTTGGTTAAAAAATATACGGAAGATAAACACAAGCTGACTTACTCACTGGGGAAATCATGATTATTTTTCCAGAGAGAGGGCCACAGTCAAGGGCTGTGCCTGCGGTGTAAAGCGCTCAGTAAATATTTACCGAGCCCTTGCGTCTTGCATGTTCCTGATGGTCTAGAGTGGTGGCTGCTGCTTTGGACTCAGACGCCACATGGCTGTTTGGCATCTGTCTTCATATTGTTCTGTCTGAAACCCCAAAAAAGGCCACTGGGGTTTAGAAGGATAGACGTCTTTCTGGGAAGATGTGGATTTGGGAGGCGCAAATCCACCCTTGGAAGGACAATGTCTTGTGCCCCTACAGAGCCTGGGAGGCTGGAGGAAGGCAGGATTGGCCCAGACATGGTGATTCATGCTTGACAATCGTCAGAGAAACCACTTGCAGACCTGCTGAAAACCTCATTGTGTCCCACTTAAGAAGCTGTGTTCTGGGTTGATGGAGACCTGGTAACACACAGTTCTGTCCAGTCCTCATTCTGCAGAGTATCCAGAATGGCCTCATCCCAGCTGTGGACAAGGCTTTCAGAGGCAGGGCCAGAGAGGCCGGCTCCCGGGGAGATTAGGGCAGCGCACGTTCACAGTGCTTGCCCATGCTGTCTCTGTGTAGGTGTGACGCTGACTTAGTCTGACAGATGACAATGCTGAGGCTCAGGTTAAGTAAGCTGCCCGAGGTGACACAGCCAACGATTAGCAGAGGTGGGATATAACACTTGACCACTCTGCCATCTGACCTCTCCCAGACGGGGAGGCTTCAGAGCTGGGTAACTGGGGAAACAGCCATTGGTTTGTGTTTGTTAAGGCCACATCCAATTCTGGAGTTTCTCCTTTTTGGTGTTCTGCTTCTTCCCAGAGAAGAAAATGATGCAGATGTCAACTGTAATTTCCAGGGCTCAAGGGGAGCGTTCTTTGGACAAAGCATAGATACCAGCAGATGCAGACTGGTGTCACTGGCGGAGAACGTTCAGGTGTGTGACAAGCCAGTAACACAAATGTAAAAGTGACACAGTGTCTCAGTGAGGGTTCGTATAGAAGCAGTTGATACAGTGTGCAAATGGTGATTTATATTTGTCTCCTAGAAAATAATCACTAGTCCAGAGGCAGAAAACTCACGTGGCCTGTGGCCCTGGCAGGTGGCACACAGTGATACAAAAGAGCCGGCTTAATCAAAGTGCACTTGCAGCTCTGGGTCCTGCGGAGAAAGTGGCTTCGCAGGCAGCTGCAACCACCGGGCGGGTTAGACGTTCTGCTCACTCATAGCTGCAGTGTCCCTGCCCACGAAACCCATCTGCACAGAGAAGGGCTCCAGCGTGGTTGGGAGGCTCGTCAGACAGGGAGAGGGGTGCTCTTTATGCCGCCCACTTTCCCTAACATCCAGTGTCACTCTACTCAGGGTTGTCACCAAGGCATTCATTCATTCATTCATCCAGCCCTCACTGTTCATCCCTCATCATTCATTCAGCGTCACAGTCGGTCATGCTGAGCTGAACGCTGGTTATAAAAATGGAGAAAACACAACCCCTGTGTTCCAGTTGCTATAGCTGTTCAGGAAGCAGATAGACCTGTTAAACAAATGCAGTCCTGTGGGTTACGCACTTGTTATGTGGGTTATGCACGCTTGGAGATGCCATGCCTGAGAGCTGGGCTGGGGCTTTTCCAGAGAGAAGAGCCTACAGCTGGATCATAAGGATGAATGGGAGTGTCCCCAGGTGGAGGGCAATGAGGCGGGCAGGAAGGGACATCTCTGTCGGTGGAAGCCGTGCAGACAAGAAATCGCAATTGGTTGGCTAATCAAATAATCCCTCTGGCCACCCTAGCTTCCAGTCTGCTGATCAATCCTAAATCCGACACTGGGTTATTTTTCTGAAAACCTAGTTTTCACCATGTCACTCCCCTGTGCCAACCCTTTCATGGCTTAGAACGAAAACCCCAGTGTCCTTTTTTTAAAAGTATAGTTGATTTACAATATTGTGTTAGTTTCAGGTGTAGAGCAAAGTGAATCAGTTATATATGTATTTTTTGAGATTATTTTCCATTATAGTTTATTATAGGATATTGAATATAGTCCTCTGTGTTTTACCGTAAATCCTTGTTGCTTATCTATTTTATGTATAGTAGTTTGTATCTGTTAATCCCATAGTTCTATTTATCCCTCCCCAGCCCCCCTTTTCCCCTTTGGTAACCGTAAGTTTGCTTTCTGTCTGTGAGTCTGTTTCTAAAACCCCAGTGTCTTGATTGGCGCCCAAGGCCCTCCACTGTCTGAGACCCACCCACTGCTGGGCAGATGTCCTGCCCCCTGTGCCCAGCTAGCCTCTCTTTTAACCGGTGCAGGTCTCTGAAATCTCCAGCCCTGGGGGGAAACTCAAAGCCTCAAAGGCCACAGATCCCGTAAGAGTGGGAGGTGGCAGAGCAGATGACAGTAGGACACCTGTGACAGCAGACTGTTGGCAATTGGCGTTTCCCCGCCAGGTCTCCTGATGGCCGTGCTGGGTAGGGCCTTGCAGGGCTGTCCTGGAGGCTGTTCCAGGCTCAGTCCTGCCTCCAGGCCCTGGTCCAGGCTGGGCCCTCTCCTGCCATGTCCTCCTCTCCAGTGCATCTCCTGTCCTTTCCTCAGCCCTTAACCTCCCATGAAACTTCCTAAAATAACTCCAGGAAACAAAAGCTTGCCTCCTGCCATACCCAAAACAAATCTGTCCAAAACCGGATTCATCTTCCTTTTCCAAACTAGAGGAGTGCAGTAGCTGATTTAACAGCATCCTCACTTGTACTCATCTGGAAAGCGCCGTTTGTCCTTCATTCACAGGGAGTAAATCTCCTGGCTGTGCGGTCAGTGTCTGGGTTCAAATCTGTGACTTGGGTGACTGACTTAACCTCTCTGAGCCTCAGGTTCCTTATCTACATCAGGGCCAATAGCAGGCCTTCCTCTAGGGGTTGGTGACGTGGGCCCAGCTGGCACCACCTGGGCTTGCTAAGGACTCAGATGATCCCTGCTTGTCCTCCATCTCCTGAATTATCCCTACGGAGAAGTGCTTTTCTGTCATGGAGTTTGTGCCCGAGCCTCACACCTCGGACAAGCAGGCCCCTATTAGGAATGTCACTAGGGCCAATTTCCCTGAACATCCCATCCTTTCCCTCCTCCCCATGGGGAGGCACTGGCCCAGTGACTGGCTGCTGGGCGGAGGACACCTCCAGACACAAGATGATATGAAAGGGGGAAGAGAAAGAGCTCATGTTCTGGGAAAACAAAGCAAAGAAATGTCTGTGTTGATATTTGAGATGGCGGGCAGCTGCCCTTCCCTCTGGGGAAAGAAAAGCCGGGCCGAGGCTCCCTTTCCAGGCGGGTTGGGCCAGGCCCCACTTTCGAGGCCACAGCCCCACCTGGTGGCGCTGTCAGCACATGGTCACCTCTCTTGCTGGGGCCTAACTGTCACTGTTCTCCTGACAAGAATCTGCCCATGATTTCACCACCAAACACAATATCTGATTTACTTCCTCTGCAATAAACCGTTGCCACTGGGAAAGTTCTGTTCATTCCTGTCCCAACGAGACTTCCATCTTGGGCAAAACATTCTTTTCTAGAGGGGAAATGCCATTTCGGCAACATAACTCTGACATACCTCGTACTTGCCTGGATTGCAGGGAAGCGCCCATTTCTCTAGGATAAAAAAGTCACCTTCCAGGCTGATACCAGCACAGGTAGCCTGCCTCCCTCTACACATCTCCTGCTTTCTCCTGTGCCCTCGCTGCTCCCCCTCAGCATCCTGCTACGGGTCTGGGCACCTGGCAGCCCCTCCTGGGAACGGTCTTCCGCTTCCTGGCTGGTTCCTCAGGTTCATTCTGAGCTGCATCCAAATACCACCTGTCTAAGGGAGGCCTTCACTCTGTGCCCTCAACGATAAATTCATGATCGTGTGTCCTCTCCCTTATGACATTGGGAAGTGTCTTTGTCCCTTATTTATTATCTGTTTCTCTCTCACCTACAATGTGAGCATCCTTCATGTTTCACGTTTGTGTTACTGGTCTTGTTCTCTGTTTTCCGGGCAGCATATAGTGCCTGGGCTATAGACACACTCTATAACCATTTGTTGAATGAACTCATTAATTTATCTTTCAAAGCTGGGCTCCTCTGACAGCTCAGCAGCCCTTGCCTGTTCCAGGGCAAGGACCGGGGAACGAGAGGAATGACAGTGATTTTGCAGGAAGCAGTGAGATAGATCACTGTGTGGATTGGCCTGTCTCGGAAGAGATCACTGACTTCCTCATTAACTCACTGAGCAGGTCGCCTGGACCAGTGCGGCTGGGTCTCCCCTGTGCTGGGAAGAGAATAGCATCCCTGTTCAGTAACCTTTTCAAGTGCCTCAGCTGTCACTGGGCCCTTCTTGTCTCTAACATGGAGGGGGGTGTGTGTGTGTGTGTGTGTGTGTGCCTGCGTGCGCGTGCACGAGCCTTGACTCTCATGCCCTCTGTGCACGGTGAGGGGAGGAAGGGTATTTTGTTGTGGACACTCCTTAGGCTATTTTTGCTGCTTCGGAGACTTAAAGTGCCCCAAAGAGGGCGGAGGAGCAGCGGGTAAACCCTCACTGTTGTGCTTGCGCCGCTCTCCCGCAGAGCTCTCAGGTAAGGGATAAAGGGGCCATTTAATTTCTGAGCACTGGCGCCCAGTAACCATGACTGTCAGCAGGTGTCACTGTCCCACAAGACGTGAAGTGCAGGGACGGACCCATCAATCTGGGTGGGGGGAGGGGAACCGGAAGAGGCTGGTCCTAAAGCAAGGGGTGAGCAGCGACGTCTCTGGGGTCATTCACATGCTGGTTTACGGGGCAAAGTAGCGCGTGTCTGGCCTCCTAAGCTCCCTTGAGCCAGGGTGAACCTTTTAGTTAGCTCAGTTATAGCTTATTTTCTTTTGTGGGGATGTGTTTGTCATTTGTTTTTTTTGCAATGCCGTCTGCTTTCTCTATTGGACGCTGACTTGGGAGCCGTGGGGGGCTGGGACTTTCCCGAGCCCGCCCAGACAAGCTGCATGGTCCCCAGCCCTTCTCTGCCTGTCCATCTGTCCTGGAGCTTTGAGGTTAGACTCTCCCCTCTCCCCGTCCCTGCTCTTTGGGAGCATGGACTCCCCTCTGCAGACAAAGGTGGCCTTGTCACAATCACCTATGGCGTCTTCCTCCAAGAACTGCTCTGCCTCTAATGGAGCCGTTCCTTCCTCAGGGCAGGTTCATTGGAAACTCAGGAAAGCTGATTGGGGAGAGCAAGGCCTTGCTTCTGTCCAGACCCTCAGGTTTTGACAGTTGGTCCTCCGTGTCTAACAATTTCTGAAATATGCACATCACTGACAAGATGCCCCAGGGAGACCTAGGCCTGGGTGCTGGCGCTGCAGCCCTGTCCCAGGTACTGTCCCTGGGCGGGGAACGGAGAGCTGGTCTGCCCCACGTGTGTCCCCAACAGCCCCTGTTAAACCATCTCATGACCCCCCGCCCAAGTCAGAGGAGCCCCGAGGTTTCTGGGCCCCTGACTCTTGCCTGGTCCTGGGAGGCCAGATCTCCATTTCCCTGATAAAGTGCACACAGCGTGGGTGGTGATTGCATTTACCGATATTCTGCCCTGGGGTCAGCAGCACCACGGTGGCCTCACTGCAGGCACTGGGCCAGGTGTGCCAGGGAGGTGGCCAGGGGGCAGCCCCGGCTCTCCGGCCCTGTCCACTCTGCTGTGTGTGAAGTGGGTGGGAGCAGACCTGAGAAGAACTGCACTCTACCCCACACTCCCACCGCCAGGAAACAAATAGATGCAGGGGAGGCATTTCCTAGGAGGCATTCACTACATCCTGGCCCCTTCGGGAGTTCCCATTTCTAGCTTATAATGCTTCTGGGGTTAGCTTTCAAACAAAACAAAACAAAACAAGACAATACACTGTGATTGTCTACAACTCCCAAAGGCAGGGCAATGAAAGTTTAAGACACCACCACATCTGTTCTGGAACATAGAATTATCAATATTTAAGAATGGACCAGATTTCTTACGCCTCCTAATAGAGCATATGGTAAATTTGAACCCGAGGAAAGTGATCATTCCTGCCTTGGTCTCCTTTCAAATGATCTCTCAGGGGCAGAGACGTTGAGAGGATCCTTGAACGATGGGGCAATAGAATTAGGGAACTATCTTGTGAACGAACGCCCTTGCAGGACACCCCAGCAGCTGTGTTCCGTGCTCTTGATTGGGTTTTTCCCATGGCTTCCTCTCCCGCGCGCGTTTTGGCCCTGTCCCCGTCCCCGTCCACAGGTCCAGTCATCTGGATTGCTTGAGGGTGCCTTGAGGCTCACAGCAAGGGCACAGACACCTTCTGGAAGAACTTTACAGAGGGAACACCTGTATTCCTGACTCACTCACGATGTATGCCCCTAACCAGAGAAGTGAGTTTGGCTTGGTACAAATAAATGTTTGATGGACAGAGGGGAAGAGGAAGGAGGGAGGGAGGGAGGGAGGGATGAGAGCTGATTCCCTGCTCACTGTCTTCCAGATTAGAATGCCACACTTGGCAGGGAGGTCCTGTTCATTTTATACTGAATTCTAGAATTTTAAGACTCAGGGGGGAACTTAAATAATCTAGTACAGAAAAGGATACTGAATTCCTGAGGGAAGAAGGGACATCCAAAGTCACAGCGGCTACTTGGAAATTGATCACATAAATGAACCTGTAGATACTTTGTACTGTTAGCAAAAAGTGAAGTTGAAGTTGGTATGTTTTAAACCATTTGGGCCAATAGGGTTAACAGTATGTAACAGTTGTAGGCAGTGTTTCATTTCTAAAAACTAGAGGTTACTCTTACTGTTGTAAAATCAAAGTGTAACAAGTATTTTAAAGTGTAATGGAAGCGTGAGGTCCGTTCCATTCCATCCTCCAGGGCAGCGGGATTGCTCTTCACCAGATGCAACTGCAGCCCCTCAGAGGTCCTTCCTGTGACCAAGGTGCCCATCCCGGCCTCCCCACATGCCCCAGGTGGCCCTGCTCAGATGTGCACAAGCTCAGTGATGGTTTGATCTTGGAATTTTGTACTTTCATTGTGTAAAATTTCTTTTGTTTTGTTACTATGCATGAAATTGTTCTTTTGGCAGATACGGGTTAGATGTGGACCCCGTGCCAGGCCTGGGTGGTCTGTGGGTGTGGTCCCTGCTCCCAGCCAGGGGTTTTGCCCTCGAGAGCCCACAGCAGGGAATCAGGAAACACAAGAGGGTGGCATTGATGGGAAGCTTGGTCAAGGAGGTGACGCTCAGGTCTCCCAATTCTGAAATTAAGTTGTTGGGGCCCGAATGGAGGGCTTGACATTCTCCCCTCTTCATTTCACCTGAGCTTTCAGCTGGTCCTCCTGCTCTGCAGGGCCACCTGGCTTCCGGTCGCTCGACCCCATCAGCTGCTTCTCTGAGATGAAACATTTAGTGAGTGTGTCTCTGTGTCTTTCAGGGGTTGTCAAACATATATGACAATGATAGCAGGCTGCAGCGTGCAGAGTGCAGGAAACAGCATTCTTCCTCTCCAGGTCCACACTGTCAGGATTCCTGACGGGCCCGGAAACAACCTGAAACCGTCGGGGACTCCTGACCTGGGGTGGGAGGCGGCACAGCTGGGCGAGAGACAAGGCTTTTCTCCTGGCTCCACTTCCAGCTTCAGCGCCTTCCGGTCACGTTTACCCCATCCCTGCTTCTTTGAGCTCGTGCTTTCTATGAAAAGAGAAAAAGAAGCGAAACAGCCGAGTAGTTGAGAGGCTCTCTGCCTCCTTTCTGGAGTTTGTTAACATTTTCAACATTTCCCGAAGTCTTCATCTTCTTTACCCATGAAGCTGAAAAGTGTTCCCTAGGAACTCTCTTCCTTGTAATGTCTTGCAGGGTAAAACCACAAGATGTATTAAACCTGTGCTGTTTCTGGCTAATTGACAGCACTTTTGTGAACTGTTTAGGGCAACTGCCAGTGGGTTTGGGCTCAGCTGGACCACACTGGGGTGCGTTCAGTCAGAGCAGGTGACTGACACCTTCTCGGGGTTTCCTCAGACCCCCTTCTGGTCTCCAGGTCTCGGCTTCCCTCCTTCCCTGCTCCCCATCCCGTGGCCCTGATTTATTTCAATATTTTGAGCTAATCAAGAAGTATAGAAATAGTAAAGTTATTGAGAAGAAAAAGTCTAAATTGCCACCTCCGTGTAACACCACCAGTCTTTCAGTTCTCGAAGGGAATCTGCTTTTGTGAAGAGCCAGAGATGTTTGCTGTCCCAGGGTGAAGCCCTTCAAAGCAGAAACAGTTAAAATGATTACTGTGGGCAGGTAATGTGGGCCGATCTCACCACACTGTCCTGAGTGCTCTTCCACTTAGAAGGCTGAGATACCTGGAACAGCAGGTTCATTGTTGAAAATAAAATACTAAGTACAATAACAGAAAGATAAAAACAGGTTATATTTTTGTTTTGTTTTTTCAACTTTAACATGAGTATTAAAACATGTACCTCTTTTAAAGCTCTGAGTTGTTCCATTAATGTGTTTTAAATTGACTAGTTTTAAATTCACTTTTTGTTTCTATACAAGTTGCTTTCATTAAAAATTAACTTTTCCTGTTGGCCCTCAGTGAAGCCCTTCTCTCAACATGGGTGGCCCCTCATGTCAGCCTGTATAGGACCCACTCACCAGCAAGTGGCTTTGTTCTATTTTTTTAAATTTATTTTATCGAAGTGTAGTTGATTTACAATGTGTTAATTTCTGCTGTACAGCAAAGTTATTCAGTTATACATATATACATGTATACATATATACGTTCTTTTTCCTATTCTTTTACATTATGGTTTATCACGGGATGTTGAATGTGGTTCCCTGTGCTATACAGTCGGCCCTTGTTGTTTATCCATCCTGTATACTCTGGTTTGCATCTGCTAATCCCAAACTCCCACTCCTTCCCTCCCCTTCCCTCCTCCCATTTGGCAACCACAAGTCTGTTCTCTATGTCTGTGAGTCTGTTTCTGTTTCATAAATAAGTTCATTTGTGTCATGTTTTAGATTCCACATATAAGTGATATCATATGGTACTTGTCTGACTTACTTTGCTTAGTATGATAATCTCTAGGTCCATCCATGCTTCTGCAAATGGCATTATTTCATTCTTTTTATGGCTGAGTAATATTCCATTGTATATATGTACCACATCTTCTTTATCCATTTCTCTGTCGATGGACATTTAGGCTGTTTCCATGTCTTGGCTATTGTGAATAGTGCTGCTATGAACATAGGGGTGCATGTGTCTTTTTTAATTATAGTTTTGTCCAGATACACGCCCAGGAGTGGGATTGCAGGATCCTATGGCAACTCTGTTCTTAGTTTTTTGTTTGTTTGTTTGTTTGTTTTTTGCGGTACGTGGGCCTCTTACTGTTGTGGCCTCTCCCGTCGCGGAGCACAGGCTCCGGATGTGCAGGCTCAGCTGCCATGGCTCACGGGCCTAGCCGCTCCATGGCATGCAGGATCCTCCTGGACCGGGGCACAAACCCGTGTCCCCTGCATCGGCGGGCGGATTCTTAACCACTGTGCCACCAGGGAAGCCCTATTCTTAGTTTTTTGAGGAACCTCCATACTGTTCTCCATAGTGGCTGTACCAATCTACATTCCGAATGGCTTTGTTCTAAATATGGGCTTTAACAAACACACTACAGAAATTACATACACTCTCGTTGAGTGGAACTCTGGAGGCAACTGAGAAGATATCCAGCCCAAGTTAAAAATGATCTTTGAATCGACTGGAAAACGTTAATATGGTTCATGTTAATTGCACATATCTCTGGTAGCACGTTTCTTCCCAGTCTTTCTCATTCTGCAGGATCCTTGTAATTTTAACTCTACCTTGGCACACCTGGAGCAGGGGGTGTCTCAGAATCCAGTGCGACAACTAGAATATGAGATAAGACTCCTGGTGGAGAGGAGGCGTTTGCGCGGGACACCTCAGGGAGAGGAGGGCAGCGGTGACCATCCGATCCCAATAGCCCCTAGAGGAGCCCCAGGTAGACCCCAGGGGAGGGACAACATGGGCAGAGTGACCTGCAGACAGGAGCAGCCTCGGTGAGCCTCCCTCGGTGACACTGTGGCCGATGACTCTCGAATTAATGGACCAGACAGGCTGTGCCCTGGCGTCTTGACACGTCTCGGGACGCATGGCTCTCTTCTTGCCTACGTGTGTCGTTTTTTGATCTTTAATATTTATTATTTATTTGGCTGTGCCAGGTCTTACTTGCAGCATGCAGGATCTTGGTTGTCGTGTGCGGGATCTTTTTAGTTGCAGCATGTGGGATCTTTAGTTGCGTCATGCGAACTCTTAGTTGTGGCATGTGGGATCTAGTTCCCCAACCAGGGATCAGGGCCCCTGCCCTGGGAGCATGGAGTCTTAGCCACTGGACCACAAGGGAAGTCTCCCGTGTGTGTCCTTTGATGGTGGCATGCAAAGCTCTGATGGTGGGTCAGCTTATGGAGCTGCCAAATCAGGACATTATAGAGACCTTGGCTCTGACTGCCTCCACGTTTAGAATCTGAGTTCTTAAATGGATAAGGCCCAGAGAACATACTTTTTCTGAAATAATAAATTTATGATGAAATCCTCAGTTCACAGTGACTATAATAGAGATGAATTTGCTCCAGGTTATATCCCAGCGGGCTGGGGTATAAATCCGTGTTTTCTGGCCACAATGGCTGTGCTCACTACTGGCCACCTCTCGTGTGTGTGTCCCCTACAGCTAACCTTGTGTAACTTTTCTCAGGATCTTGGATCTAATAGTTTTGGAAGGCAGCGCTGTGGGGAGAGAGGTTTCAGAGTGCGTGGTTTGCTTCTTTGCGTATTTGTTTGTGACGCCTCCTCTCTCTCCAGCACTGCTACAGGACCACCGATTCACGCAGACTGGCAAGCAAATGGCAGTGCCACAGTGTTCAAGCTCTGGAATCCACTGGATCAGTGCTAGCGGAGAAAAAGATCTCACACGTTGGTGCCAACCCCTCCGGGGCTTTCATCTCTGTTCCAAGGAATTTGACATTTTCAAAAATCCGAAATCAATTGGAATGGAGCCGTCTTTGTCCACCAGGTTATTAATGGCCCTGGAGCCGACTGATCATATTTGCACAACCTTTCAATAGACAGCTTCAACAACAACTAGGGTGGAAAAGAAAGTACACACCCCATCCAATCGGGACAAAGTCGAAGTATTGATTGTACCACCTCCTTCCCCAACCCCCCTCTTTCAAAACAAATTTCGAGTCCTACATCAGGGCAGTTGATCATTGCCAAACTCCTGTGTCACCAGGTCCCGACTGTGTTTTGCTGGCATAGCGCGTTGCCTCCTTTAACTGAACTAACTTCCAAGATTTCCTGAGGCCAGGGCAATAAACAGCTGAATCCTGGGGAAGGCAGACATGAAAGGAACATCTGGGTGGGCCCAGGAACTCCAGGTAGCTCTTCCTGACTGATCACTTCTCAGCTCGTTGGACAGATGCTGCCATAACCCTCAGTCGGAGGGTCTGGTCCTCCCAGAGCCTGTAAACAGAAGGCACTCGTGCCGGGAAGGCGATGAGCGGGCCCACAGAACCTCTCCACCCAGGGAGGCTTCAAAGTCTTTATTAGGCTTCTTTCTGTTTAGACCCTGTCCTGTTGGTGAGAAAAAGAAGGAAAACCATGGGAGAGATTTCCAAGAGCCCGGTCTACTGGTCTACACCCCCGTCCGTGCTGCTCTGCTGACCTGACAGCCTTCTTGGTCCTCACCCATGGTGGCAGCGACAATGACAGCTTGGTGACAGGCAGACATGGATTTTCTCCTATCTCTTAATTGTTCCAAAATGTGATGTGTCAATACAAGTTAATTGCTTAATTGTGCAACACCCTTCCCACTCCCTCAGTTTCGTCGGCTTTAATGATTCATTAAACATGTTTTGCTTATTCTTTTTCTCTTTCAGGTGTTTTTAGCTCCTATCTGACTACACTGTCACCCTGTTTGGGAGTGAGGATAATCTCTAAGGTCTTTGTGACACCTTCCAAATAATGACTGTAGATACGGTCAAGGGGCAAGTGTATGGATGCTGTAGACAGATGGATATGAGTTCGTTTATTCATTCAACAGACGCTAAACACTTTTAGGCCCTGTGCTGCCTAAATGTTAGCTGTGCCATGCACCCTGATTCAGCCAGGGGGTGAGTTTGGACCAGTTCTTTAGGACCCTGAGCCACAGCTGTCTCACCTGTAGCCATGCAGATATGATGTCTCTGGGTTTCCATGAGGATTCAAGGGGATGATGGGCCGGGCTGGCGTTGGCAGGACTCAGTAATTTTTTGTTTCCTTTTTTTCCTTTGGGCCAAACACGAGGCAGTTTTGGTGGATAATTTGATCCACGAAACCTCAATTTGTTAGTCAAATGAACCCGTGGAGACATGGCCACTCTTCTATACTTATCACTGTGTAAAAAGCAAGGCCTCTGACCCCACTCCATATCTTTAAAAAGTTGACTTTACCTGGGCAAACACTAGGTATCAAAGAAACAAAAGCAACACAAAAGTTCAGTTATTCCAGGTGGGAGTTAATTAGACTTACCCCGTCATCAAATGGCATCTGGACTGTCAAGTTTTAGGATAACGCAATTTTGATGAGGGACCAGGAGGTCTGGTTCTGACCCCAGCCAGGGCCACTGCTTACCTAACTAAAGCATGTGACTTTGGACTTAACCTCTCTGTCTTGGGCCAAACTTCCCTTTATCTGACCAAGGAGGGGCTAGGTGCTGGGTGGTCTAGGAGCCCTTCTCCTTTCTCCCTTCTCTCTCTCTCCTGGCTTCCTTCCCTCATCCCTGGGGCCCCTCCAATGCTGGGCCTGTGCTGAACAGGCATCAGAGGACTGCCCTGCCCTGCTGGAGCCCTCGGGGCTGTGGGAAGACAGGGTCTTTTTCTATTGTGGTTGTAACAAGTGATGTGCCCAGACGACATTGATGTTCTGTGAGCTCAAGCTAGAAATGGTTGTTGGTATTCTTCTTACTGCTTTCCGCGCAATTCTAGAGGTGGACCAGGAGGACAGATGTAGCTCGCCAGAGAGGTGATGAATCATCCCAGACGCAGTCCTGAAGCTCGGGTTCTCAGAACTCACCAGGAGGATGCTGTTGCCAGGAGAGGGAATCAGCACCACCTACAGACATATGGTCTGGCTTACCTGGTTATCTTTTTTTTTTTTTAACATCTTTATTGGAGTATAATTGCTTTACAATGGTGTGTTAGCTTCTGCTGTGTAACAAAGTGAATCAGCTATACATATACATATATCCCCATATCCCCTTCCTCTTGCGTCTCCCTCCCACCCTCCCCATCCCACCCCTCTAGGTGGTCACAAAGCACCGAGCTGATCTCCCACTAGCCATGCAGCTGCTTCCCATTAGCTATCTATTTATACATTTGGTAGTGTATATATGTCCATGCCACTCTCTCACTTCGACCCAGCTTACCCTTCCCCCTCCCCGTGTCCTCAAGTCCATTCTCCACATCTGCGTCTTTATTCCTGTCCTGCCCCTAGGTTCATCAGAACCATTTTTTTTTTAGATTCCATATATACGTGTTAGCATACGGTATTTGTTTTTCTCTTTCTGACTTACTTCACTCTGTATGACAGACTCTAGGTCCATCCACCTCACTACAAACAGCTCAGTTTCGTTTCTTATTATGGCTTACCTGGTTATCTTGTCATCTGCTTTCTGGTACTAAATGATGTTTTATAGATTTTGTCTCAGGTAACTTCTTAATCTTACACCATAAGACGCAACATCACTCAATGCCCTGAGTTTAGATTTAGACAATAGCCTTCCTTCCTCTTTTTTTTCTTTATTTTTATTGTGGTAAAAAAACCATGTAACATTTACCATTTGAACCGCTTTTAAGTATCCAGCTCAGTGGCGCTAAAGCACATTCACTTTGTTGTGCAACCGTCACCACCATCCATCTCCAGAACTTCTCCATCTTCCCCAACTGAAAAATCTGTCCCCTCTCCCTAGCCCCTGGCATCCACCATTCTACTCTCTATGAATGTGACTGCTCCAGGTACAACCTTATTCTTTCCACCGTGGCTGGGAAGGAGGGTGCAGGTTCACCCTGGACAAAGCTCTTCACAGGGGAGCTCAAGAATCTCAGTACATGAGGTTGTGGGCACCTGCGTTGTCCTGACAGCATAATCCTGAAGACAGCCTCAGGGGCTGCAGTCTGTGTTGCCATGGCGATTCTGCCCCGCGCTTGCCCCAGCGGTCCACAGAAGGAAAGGATTAGGGGTCACTTTGGAGCCAGTCAATCCTCTCCTTGGTCACTGGCCTTTCAAGGGGCCCCTGCAAATCCTCAGACTCACCACACCCTCTCTGAGCCTTGAAGGTGACCTCTCTGCCGCGCACTCCCTGTGCCTGGCGGATGCCGCCTGTGTCAGGTGCCTCTTCCTCCTGAGAGCCTTTTCCTGCATCAGGGACCCATCCTATGATCTCTCACGCCACCCCAGCCTTACGACTATGGAATTCCTTCCTGTAATTAATTGTCCCTTTGCTGGTCACTCTCCCTCACTCCTGTATCACCTGAGCCTGGCAATAGCAGAGGTGGAGGTCTGAGACGTGCAAACAACTAATGAAGGACATGCTCTCGGGGAAATGATCCACAAGGAGTGAGGGGCGTCAGGCAGGGGGAGACACTGAGCCAACATGTAGCCTCAGCCTGATCCCCAGAGAGTTCTGGAACATGAACAGCACCTCAGAGCCATCCCACGTGGGATAAGGGGGCAGGCTTTTGTACCTACACCAGTCAATAGGCGTAACCTTCCAGACATTTTCAGGGGATATGGTGTCCTGAGGAGGGCAGCTCTCTGGAGAAGGTGCAGCTCTGTTAGCAGCCAACACCCTCACCTGGGGCGCGTGGGGCCCTACAATGCTGTGTGTTTGTTGAATGAAAACTTGTTGAAATTAACGAGGAATCTGCCATCTAGCGGACATGCATCACGTGCCAGGCACTGTGCCCTGCCTTTTACCTGCACCATCTCAGTCTGTCTCTAAGCAGCCGTATGAGGCAGGTGCCGATTGCTCAAGTGGAGATGGACGTCCAGCAAAGCTAGGTGACATGTCCAGGATGCACAGATAGGGGTGGCTGCGTGGAGGCCTAGATCCACTTACCTGCTCCAACGTGATGCACCGCGCAGTAACGTTTGAGATGCGCCGGCCTAGACAATGCACTGACACCTCTCTCTCTGCCTCTTTATTTAATTTTTATTCAGAATAGGAAATATCGTGTTATTTCCTTTCCCCATTTTGCTTTTCTGACATCGGGCCTGGGTAAACCTGCAGGGTTGCTAAGCTGGTAGGAACATTTAAGCGACAAACCTGGCCAGACCCCTCCCTCTCCGAGGTAGCCTTCCCCTCCCCTTGGCAACACTCCCGGTGAATGGGAAAGGTGTCCGTGGCTTTGGATTGGTTTCTGTTCTTGCCCTGAACTCGGGTTGGCAGGGGAGACCCCGCATTCCTGGCCACTCCAGTTCCTACTCAGCCCGTGGGAACACCCGTGTCAGCAGTCGTCGTCGCTTTGCCTGTCCCAGGACCCAGGCCATGGCAGTATTTGTCCGAATTAGAGTCTGTTGACTCTGCAAACCACGCTGGCTCTTCCGTCGACCCTGAGCAGCTGCTGCCCTTGTTTGCCCCGCGTGGTCCGCAAGCAGACAGCCGTCCTGGACAAGCCCCAGCAGCTTCCGGCCGGAGGGAGCAGCCGGCACCCCCAGGCTCCCCAGGCCGGCCTCGGCGCGGCATTCCGAAATTGTACCCAAGAAATAAAGCATTCATACAAAAGTGTAAAGAGCCCTGATATGCCCGCCAAGGGGCGGCCTCCGAGCCCCTCTGGGCAGGAAGAAGCTTAGCTGGTGCTTAACTGAGGCGGGGCCTCCCCGCAGGATCGCTGCGTTTATATCCTGGTTCCCTAGAAAGGGGTTTAACCTGTCTGCCGCTCAATTTCCTCCCGTGTCATATGGGGCTGAGAATCCTGTTGGGAGGGTGATATAAGCAAATAACATATGGTACTTAGAAGAGGGCCCTGTACACGGTACATTCTCAATATAAAAATTAACATTTATTTGTCTGTCTTCTGGCTAAAAGAGTGCTGAGTGGTGAGGTTTTGGTGTTGGTAGTGGTGTGTTATTTCCAGCGTTAAGGATCCTTCCAGGCAGGAAATTGGCAGCATGGAATGCTTGTCAGTACTTAACAGAGCAGAGTTTGGTTGCAACCAATAACGAATGATGGCACTTGGATGCCCAGAGTTCTAGTTCAGGTCCCATCCCTGTTGCATTATCCGTGATGAGCATCTGCCACTGCCACCTCCCATTCCCACTACCCCGGGGCTCTTCTGGTCTCTCTTCTGAATAGACTCACTGTGGGGATGTCATACTTCCTGGACCAGTAGGATACTGTGTGTGTATCTATCCCACTGTTCTTACACGGCGTAGCTCTTGGAGGATTACAAGGGGTTTCCTTACACTTTCGTTTCTTCCATCTTGAAAGTTCTAGGCAGATATTTACAATTGAGTGCTGAACTGAATCTTCTTGGGCCCTCCAGGGTCAATTTCCAGCGGTCTTGCCGCGTGAACATCAGGCAAGGCCTCCTACAGCTTCACAGCTTTAACCAGCAGCAAAATAAAATGGACTTCCTTGAACAATGCCCGCAAGGATGGTGAGCTCCTCCTTAGGCTTCGTTGTCTTCAATGCCAGTGAGCCGCACCCTGCAGGCTCCTCCTGAGTCAGACCAAGCACGTCTTCCCCTGGCCGTGGAGGTCTCTGTGAGCTGCCACGCCCGTCACAGGGAGTGCCCTGCAAAGTCCTGACCTGGCAGTGTGGGCCAGGCAAGGGAGGGGGCTTTGGATGATCCCAGGCGATCCTTCTTTGGAAAGGAGTGGAAGATGGATATCTGTCAGTGAGCCATAGGCTCATCACACTGCTGTGCCTGAGCCTAGCCCTAGACACTCTGGTGCCTAGCAGTGCCATTTCCTGGCAAAGGTGAAGAGAGGGTTAGTTTCTACCTGCCCTTCCTGATTCAATCAGCTCTCGACCCAGTGAGCAAACACACGCCAGTCTCTCGGGCTGTCTCCCTGACTCCCAGGCCAGACCTGCTCTGGTGGAGTCAACATCTCCCATTTTATTTGGTGGCTTCCAGTCAGTAGGAATTTATGGACACAGCCAATCCTTCCAGGTATTATTATGCTCATAAGGTGCAGAAAAAATCGTTCAGCCACACCCTCATCTCTATGTCTCTTAGGCTCAGGAATCCACCAGTTTTCGTCATGATTATGCTCCAGGTTTTCTGTGTTCCTGGAATGACCAGGAGGGGGCACTGTGTAACCACACAGCATCTCCCTGGCAGCTCTGTGGACTGGTTTCCCCAGGTCCTCTAAGACCTGGCCATCCCTCTACCTGCAGAGAGTGGTGCCAGGCTCCATCGACTCTGGAAATCTAACCTACCTCTTACCTGGACCAGAACACCTGGATGAAACTGCTGTATAACAACACCATCTTCGCAAGGTCAGAGCAATACATTTAGCAGTATCCTTTCTGATTGAAATGATGGATATCTCGTTCTTCGGTGCTGCAGTGACAGTGAATTTATTGATTTGGGTTGAATCATGAAATGATACTGACACCAACTCTTTACACTCCTGCATTTTGTCAATTAATTTGAAAATTGGTCTGTTTTCCCCAAGTAAGTTCAGAGCATAAAGCTTTAATTGCATGTGTGATTTTAGGTACTGTTAAGAATTAGGAGGAAAGTATTGTGTAAAAACAAAATACCTTATGAGTATTTTTTTAAACCCAGATTTACTGAAGAATAACAGAAAACAATATTTAGCACTTTTGTGTCTAGTTTTTACATTGGCCTAACATGGAATAGGAGTAATTTTTGTGTTAATAACTGTATTTTGGCAACAACAACAAAGCCAAAAAGCTTAAAAAAAAAAAAAAGGTGCATCAGAAGAGAAGTGATGCACCCAGTGATGTACAAAACAAACATTAGCAGAAATAAAATAGAATGAGGTATGTGGGAAAGGGCTTTGCAAACTCTTAAACTGCCAAAGTAGGGCCATAAGAGGGGAGTGAAACGACACTTTCCTTTTGGCTGCGTTGGGTCTTTGTTGCTGTGCACGGGCTTTCTCAAGTTGTGGCGAGCAGGGGCTCCTCTTCGTTGCGGTGCGCGGGCTTCTCACTGCGGTGTCTTCTCTTGTTGCGGAGCAAGGGCTCTAGATGCGCGGGCTTCAGTAGTTGTGGCACGTGGGCTCAGTAGTTGTGGCACACGGGCTCAGTAGTTGTGGCTCGCGGGCTCTAACGTGCAGGCTCAGCAGTTGTGGGCACAGGCTTAGTTGCTCCGTGGCATGTGGGATCTTTGTGGACCAGGTCTCGAACCCGTGTCCCCTGCATTGGCAGGCGGATTTTTAACCACTGCGCCACCTGGGAAGCCCACAACAACACTTTCTAAGATAAAGGATAGCCCTGAATTATCAGCTCTCTGCTGTTCCCAGGCACCATTTTGTCAGAATCCACCAATGGGTGTTGGCTGCCCCCGAGAGCTCCTACCCCTTCTCCCCACCAGGGGGCTCCAGTCCTCACTTCTGCTACATTTTCTTTCCTAGACCCCTTCCCTTCCTTTCACCTGTAGATTCCCCATCCTTCCCAATTATACTCCCACAAAGGGTTTCCCTTCCTTGTTCCCCACTCAGTCTGTGATAAGGCCATTAAGGCTTTTGGGAGCAACAGATGAAATAAAGCAGAGCCCACCAGCCCCACTGTATTGAGACTGTTTCTGTGTCTATTGCCTCACTAAGGGGAAAGTGTATGATTTATTTGTGTGTGTGTCTATCCCAATGCCCAGCACAGTGGGGTAAGCCAGAGGCATTCAGCAAATTTTGTGAAGCTCAGCTAAACTGAAACCTCCAAAAAATGTGATCAAGGCTGCACGGAAGCAGTACCTCAAGAATTCACTGCTGATAGATTTGGATAACTTAGAAATCACAAACTAGGGGGCTCAGCTATCAGCTTTGACAGCGTTTGCTTTTAGCTTATAGCTCTCCCCCCTCTTTATCATGGCACAAAGGAGTACTTGGCAATAAATCATGCTTCTCTTAAAACTATTTAAATCTATTTTATATATTTTTATTTTGTGTATTTTACTTAACATATATTTATCCTATATATTAACTCATTCAATGTTGTTACTAACTCTATAAGTTATACGTTATTGGCCCCATTTTCAGAAAAGGAAACTAAATTTCATGTCAATACTAAATGACATTGAAAACTGTGAGTTATGGAAGTAAATTTGTTTTAGAATAAGAAATCACAAAATTTTAAAAGCTGACAAATACCATAGACACTTCAAAATCCAGGAAAATACACAATAATACCTGACATACCTCTACCAGACTTTTTCCTTCATTAAAAAATTTGTATAATATACTAAGATAACCATTTTTAAGGGGACAGTTCTGTGGCATTAAGTACCTTTACATCGTTGTGCAACCATCACCACCATCCATCCCAAGAACTTTTTCACCTTCCCAAACTGAAACCCTGTCCTCATTAAACACTAACTCCCCATTTCCCCTCCCTCACACTCTGGCAACCATCATTCTACTCTGTGTTTCTGAATTTGACCATTACAGGTCCCCCTCATGTAAGTAGAATCATACAATATTTATCTTTTTTCGACTGTCTTATTTGGATTACTACAACTCCTTTAAGTTTCATCTATGTTGTAGCGTGTATCAGAATTTCCTTCCTGAATAATAAAGGCTGAATAATATTCCATTGTGTGATTGTTTATCCATTCATCCATCCATGGACTTTTGGGTTGCTTCCACCTTTTGGCTCTTGTGAACAATGCTGCTGTGAACTTGGGTGTACAAATATCTGTTCCAGTCCCTGCTTTCACTTCTTTTAGGTATATACCCCAAAGTGTAATTGCTGGATTATATGGTAATTCTGTGGTTAATATTGTGAAGAATTGCCATACCATTTTCCACAGTGGCTGCACCATTTTACATTCCCACCAACGATGCACAAAATGTCCAATTTTTCCACACCTTCACCAACACTTGTTATTTTGCTTTTTTGATAACAGCCATCCTAATGGATGTGATGTGGTTCCTTCATTTTTCGACTTCATACTTTCTGATCTCTTCTTCCTATGTCAATGATTCTGTATTATCATTTGCTATATGAAGACAGTTCAGTCTTTTTTCTTGCATGGTGTGTGGGATTCATTAACTATGTGACTTCACACACACATGGTCACCGTGCATAATACTGCTACAGACTTGTGTCTCTCAAACACAGAAGTCCTGATATAACACTTGATTTTCATAAAAAATAAAAATACATGTGATGAATTCAACTAATAGTCTGCATGGCTGAATATACTCCTGAGAGGAGAAAACTTCTGTTTGTCTCAGTGTCATTGAAAACCAACTTCTCCATTGAAAGTTGAGCCTGGTGGTTAGAAGGTTTCACCCCTGTGTCCGGATGCTGGGAGCATCAGTGCAGTGGGAGGTGAACATATTCCTAGAAGCCGTTCTTCCACCAGGACAGCCAGCAGTAACTTACCTGTACACAGAAGGGACTAGGAACCAACTATATACATCTCATCAAACCAAATTAAATATATCCCTACTCAAATTCTCTTAAGCAGGATCCCCCAAATGCCTGTTTCTATTCCCATGCCACCCAACACTCGGGGCAATGTGAGTGGTCTTTTTTCTACTCATCTGTGGGAATCCTTTATTATCCCAGATACGAGTCCTTTATCTATTACATGTTTCACAAGCATGGTCTTGTACTCTTTGCTGGCTCGCATTTTCACTTTCTTAATAATGTTTTTGATGAACTGAAGCTCTTAATGTTAATATAACTCAACTTGTCTATTTCCTTTATGGTTAATGCTTTTGGTGTCTTGTTTAAGAAAAGTGTCCTGAGCTCAAGATCAAGAAGATATTTTCCTGTTTCCTCCTAGAAACTTTGTTATCTTTCACATTTAGACCATCAATCCATCTAGAACTGACGTATGGTGTGGGGTGGGGGGGGCAAGATTTGTTTACACACACACGCGTGCTCACACACACACAGACACACAACCCACCCACACCTACACGCATGCACACACACACAGACCCACACACACACACATGCACACACACACCTACATGCACACGCGCGCACACGCACACACGCACATACACATGCACACACACGCACACAACAAATATATATAAACACCAGCCGCCATAGCACCAATTATTGTGAAGACCATCCCCTCCAGTCCTCTGCACTGGAGCTTTCGAGGTAAATCCAGTGTCTATGTATGTGTGGATTTATTTCTGGACTCTTTCTTCTGTTCCACTGGCTGTTTTCCTGTCTTTGCATCCATAGCACAGTGTCTTAGTTGCCATGTTTATGATAAGTCCCGATATCAGGTACTGTAGACGCTCCGGTCTTGTTCTTTTGTCATTTTTGGGCCTTGGCGTTTCTCCATGAATTTTGGAAGTAGATTGTCAATTTCTAAAACAAAATAAATTGCTTGTATTCTAATTTGGATGATACTGACCAATAGATCAGTCTGTGGAGTGCCTTGCTTAACTTTTCTCTGTCTTAGATCCCTCTTCTGAAAAGACCAAAATACTCACTGAGCAGTCGTGAGTATGACGTGAGCAATAGGTTTGCGGACTAAAAAAAAAATCACTATAGAAATGCTGATTTTTTTTTTTTTTTTAAATAAAATGAGAAGGAACACGTGTAAGGATTGGGGCACACCCTTCCTACAACGGGTTGTAAAAAGGTTGGAGCAACTCTGGGATCTGGTCTCTGCATCTCCTTTTTCCTTCACTGGCTTGGAATTCAGAGGCTGGAGTTCAGGGAGGAGGAAGAAAGGGCGAGAAGTTTCCTGCCTGGGCTCCCCCTGTACCCACAGCCGCAGCGCTTCCTTGTGATGACTGTGTGTTTGTCTTCTCAGGTCGTTCACTTTGCAGCCTGGAAACTGAGGATGGAATCAAGTTATGATTTATTTTTCAAACACACCTGCTGAGTGCCAGGTCCAGTTCTGGGTAGCTCTGCCTTTCAGGTGTTCTGTGCAGAGCGCCCACCTGGAGAGGGGATGGCCAGGCACCCCCGATGGGGAAAGGGCTTTTCCCTTGTGACAGCCCCTCTTCTCTCCCCTGGAGCATGCTCTGAGTCGAGCTGAGGCCTTTCGTGTGTGGCTGGGGTGTGGCAGTCTTCTTTCTCTCCCAGTCAGGCTGTTTCCTAAACACTCCCCACTCAGCCCTTCAAAGGGGCTTCCTTCAAAGGCTTTCCTCAGAATCCCCTGGACAGACAGACACCTTCTGCCAAAGAGGAATCCCCAGGCTGAGGCAGAGGCGGGCAACAGGGCTCCAGGGCACCTTCTCTTCATGGGTCATTCTCTTTGCTTCCAACTGTGGAGCCCCGGAGGGCGACCACATCTGCACCGCGGGCAGTGCCGCGAGGGGCCACAGTCCCCTCCCCACCCCCCCGCAGTGCTGCCCGAGCCCCAGGGCACCCGCGGGCATTGCTCTTCTCGGGCCCTGCAGGCTCCCTCCGTGCTTCTGCCCTTTCCAGCTCCCCAGGGGAGGCCCGGGAGCCGGAATTTGCAGGACCCGAGGAAGCCACAAGCCAGTTACAGACTGGAAGGCCGCCAGCTTGGGGCCAGCGTTCCCCCGCCTGGGGAGCCGCCCAGAGAGGGCAGCGGGCAGGTTCGGGGCTGCTGCGGGGTCCCGGCCCCTTCACGGCCCCGGCCGACTCCGGGCAGCTGAGCGGAGGGCGGGCTCGGCCAGGACGGCTGACGGTACAGAAGGGCCGAGGTGCTGGGCGGACGCTCAGGCTCCCGGTCGCTTGACTCCCCGCCCCCGGTCAGAGCCGCCCGGGCTGAGGGATCCAGACGTGGGCAGGGCCGCTGCCGGCAGGCCTCCTGGTCACCGGGTACCTGGGGGGGGGGGGGGGCGGG
>NW_006799055.1:2636547-2669728 GCF_000442215.2 Lipotes vexillifer | reverse complement strand
CGGGCCCCGGGTGCCCGGGGGGGGGGGGGACAGCGAGAGAAAAGGGACAAAGGGAGCCCACCATAAGACCAGCCGCGGGTCTGTGATCGCCAGAGTCTTTGTTTAGAGCTGGCTTAAACAAGCTGGGAACCTTTGGAAGGGGAGGCCATAAACTGAAGCGAAAATAAAAGTGTTGACAGCGAGGGACAGCGAGGTGCCGGGGCCAGCGGGGCAGCCGTGGAGGAGCGCCGCGCGCAGGCTGCCTTGCTCGGCCTGCTGGCGGCCCGCGCATCACGGGCTCCACGCCGACGGCGGGACGGGATGGGGGGGGAGGGGTGCCGCCCCCACCGGCCCGCACTCCAGGCGGGGGGCGGGGCGGAGGAGAGGGCGGGGTGCCAGGCCCCTGCGACATCTAGAGACTCATCGCCGGGGGCCGGGCCTCAGAGTCAGCTTTTCCACCCCTCTAGGAATTCCTTCATGATGGACTTGAGGGGTTACACTAATAAGAGGGTTGAAGGGCAGTTGTTTCTGGAACAAATGCCTCTCAGGCCCAACTTATCAGCCTGGAAAAGGTGTCGGGAGGCAGGTTTCACCGGAGGGAACAACATTCCTCAGGGGAGCTCCATGCAGCTGTGGGTGGTGAGGTGCAGGTGTTTGTGAAGGTGAGGCGCAAGGCGGATGTGCCTGACCGTCCGGAGGACCTCAGCCCTGACATGTTTTTGTGGACCCTCCATCCACTCAACACACATAACCATCACCTGTCGTAGGCCGGGCAACCGGGCAGGGGCTCGCCAGGAAATTGTGTACATTTATACACTCCTGCTTTTTAAAAGATTAATTCTCCCCAAGGACCCATGTAACGGGATACTTTTGGAGAATGGCAGTACCAAAGAAAGCTAAGGCGATTCTTGGAAGTATACTGGGCTGAGGTCAGAGGGCATCATTTGTTGTCTGTGCTCAGAGGGAAAGACTGACAGACTTTTTTTGCAAAAAGTCACACTGAGGTCACCTTCCTACTAATAAGGAAAATAAGTAATCAGAGGCACCTGGGCAATGCGTCAGGTTTGTTTGTTTGTTTGTTTGTTTGTTTTTCCCACCCGTAAAATTTTGTGCTGACTCTAGCTGGCAACATGTGTGGAGGTGGTGCTAAGCTGGGTCCTCCAAATGCAGTGCCCAGATGGAGAGAGCCCTCAGATGGAGACTGGGGTGGGGGGGTGGATGCCACCACCAAGAAAATGTGAAGGCAGTCAGCTCTCCCACTCAGGAGATCTTAAGAAAAGTGAGTCCGTGGGGATCCTGTGCCCTCGGTCCTGAAAAAGCAGTGCTTTGGGCAGGGGGAGAACAGGGCAGGGAACGGGTGTGGGCTTTGCAGTTAGACAGTTGGTTTTTGAACCCCACCTCCTCAGTGTAGTAATTGGACAAATGGCAACATCTCCAAGCCTCTGTTTTCTCATCTGTAAAATGAGGATAATAATATCCCCCCCTCCGCCCAGAGACTTGGTACGAGGATTACGTGAGACGGCATAGGTGGAGCTCCTGGCGTCACTTCTCCTTCCCTCCCTCCCTTCCCTCTTCCCAGTGAAGCAAAATTTAGTATCTCCCCCCCTCCCAAAATTCTGAAAAATGAAAAATTATAATAGCAGAAGTACCAAAAAAAAAAAAAAGATGAGTTCTCCTTGTTCGAAACATCTCGAAATCCTTCACCAGTGACACGCACTTTCACTGTCCATATATCCTGAACGACATTGGTTTAGGACTTTCAGTTCATTCATGTAGTACCTACCGTGTGCTAGGACTGGACTAGGCAATGGAGATACAGAAATGAATGGCATGGTCCTTAGCCACAAGGCAAATAACACAGGAGCAGATAATTTCAAAGGCACAAAGGACTGGGGGGAAATACAGCAGAGCCCTGCTTTGCCTTGCTTGGGGGTGGGGTTGGGAAGAATGTGGTTCCTGGTTAGGTAAATCTGGAGAAAGTGATAATTTCTCTAGAAAATAAGTCTCTAAAATTTCAAGATATGTCAACCAAAGATCAATAAAAGTAATTGAGAAATAATTAGTGGTAGATTCAATGATTATTTCAATAAGAATTATTTGAATAAGAAGTTCTCCTGACAAACATTCATGGGGTGTCTATTTGCAAAACTGCACAGATATGAAGATACAATGCATGAAAATGAGCAAAAAGAAACTGGAGTTCTAACAAGTAAAAAACTGACTCTACTCAAAGCAGCTGATGCTATGCTGGGAGCACATCAAAAGCACGATGAGAATACGTGGCTTTTCATTTCCAAAGCACCAGCTTTTGAGCCACTAAATTATTTTAGAGACCATCCTCCTCCACAGGTCAGTGTTCCTTTCCTGACCACTTTCCTGACCACCTTCATGGTCCCAGCTCTGGGGCCTCTGAGTCAGTGCCGTCACCCCATCATTCAGTGTGCCTTAAGCATCACAGGACACACACATCAACAGGGATCAAGTATGGAAAGTGACTTAAGTGCTGAATGATGTGAGAAGCACAGAAATTCCAGGGGATTCGGAGAAGGAGAGCTCAGGGGAATCACAAGGGCATGGAGAGTGAGGTGGTGGTCTGGGGTGTAGTGTGTGGGAGGGACAGGAGAGAGGCAGGCAGGCTGCAGTGGGGAAAGGACTGTTTGCAGGGGATGAAAGGCTACTGGCAAATGGGGAAGCTGGGCATGGAGTCTGGATTCGATGAGGGGGGCAGTGGGGAGCCACGGCTGCTGTAGGAGTAGCAGAGGGTCAGCAGCACGAACTCTGGAACAAATAGCCAAATGCGAACCTTGGTTCGGCCACTTCCTGGCTGTGTGATCTTGGGGTGTTACGTGGCCTTGCCATGTCTTAGTTTCTCCATCTATAACATGGTCCCTTAGTGGCAGCTCTGTGGTGAGACCAGTGAGTGCTCAGCACTCTGTGGGTCGGTAACCGGGTGCAGTTATGGAAGTGCTGGTGGGAGAACAACACAGGGACCAGAGGCAGGAAGTGCCAGGAGTCTAAGACTTTTAAAATTCAGTCTAAATTATATGACATGCCATTTGCTTGCTTCATATCAACTTTTAAGTCATGCGTAGCTGGTAACTGTATGTCTGCTCGGCTGCTGTAACAAAGTACCACGGACTGGGTGGCCTAAACCACAGACGTATATCTTCTCACAGTTCTGGAGCTGGGAATGCTGAGATTAAATTATCAGCAATTCTGTTCTCAGAAGGCCTCTCTCCTTGGCGTGTAGACGGCCGTCTTCCTGCTGCATCTCACACGGTCTTTTCTCTGTTCCTGTCTGTGTCCTCATCTGCTCTTCTTACAAGGACACCAATTACATGGGATTAGGGCCCAGGCCCTAATGTTAATTTTTTGTTGTTGCTGTGGTTTTCACTCTCTCTGGGGTTTCTTTTTTCTTTTCTTTTTAAACATCTTTATTGGAGTGTAATTGCTTTACATTGTTGTGTTAGCGTAATGTTAACTTAATCACCTTTTTTTTTTTTTTTTTTTTTTTGCGGTACGTGGGCCTCTCACTGTTGTGGCCTCTCCAGTTGCGGAGCACAGGCTCCGGACGTGCAGGCTCAGCGGCCATGGCTCACGGGCCCAGCTGCTCTGCGGTATGTGGGATCTTCCCGGACCAGGGCACGAACCCGCGTCCCCTGCATCGGCAGGCAGACTCTCAACCACTGCGCCACCAGGGAAGCCCCTTAATCACCTCTTTAGAGAACTTGTCTCCAAGGACAATCTCATTCTGAGATACTGGGGTTAGGACTTCAACGTATGAATTTAGGGGGGACACAACTCAGCTCCATAATTCAGAAACCATAAACTCTTCTAGGTGCATCCACTGGTGTGTGGAGATCTGGGGGCTGGGGGATTGCACTGCGGGGGACTTGCCAGCTCTGTCCCTCTGCCTGGCCCTCTGATGGACAGATGCCGCCCAGTGGGCTGCTCCAACTCCAGTTCAAGTCTTGAAGCTCCCCAGGGCAGCTTTTCTGAATCTGCTTTTTTGAAAAGTTGTAACATGCACATCCCAGCTGCAGTCACACCAGCAGCCTCAAAAAAAGAAATAAAGAAAAAAGAAAAGGGAGAGAAGGAAAAAGAAAAGAGGGAAGTGATTGGGGTTCCTTGGTCTGTTACAGCGCAAGATAAATTTGCAGAGATGCTGGAGCCTTTATCAAACCATCCTGAGTAGGAGAAAAGTTGTTTGTTTTCGTTTTGGGTTCTTGAACCATTCTAGGAGACAGATACGAAAAAAGGGGAACAGAGCAAAGACTATAGCCCCTCAGGTTTGTGAAACAGACGCTTGAGCAACTGGCCCAGGTGCGGGAGGAGCTGCGGGAAGGGGCACAGGACATGCCCTCGCAGGGGGAAGCTGTGCGAACACGGGGGAAGGTTCAGGGCCGGAGAAAGACGCTGATGCTGGCAGGGGAGGGGAGCGGAGGTGGATGGAGAAGACGAGGGAGGAGAGAGGCAGTGGGGATGGGAGGGGAGTGGGGGGGAGTGAGAGAGGAGGTGGCAGGCCCAGCTGCGAGCAGAGGGAGAAAGTTCAGTTTCTAGCAGATAAAAGCGAAACTGAACTTTTGGCATCTTCTATTCTTAAGGCAACTTTGACCTACTTTGCCTCATCTGTAATCTGCTCCTGGTATCTAAGTAATGCATATCAGCGCTGAGCTGAGATTGTTATCCAGGTATTTGAGATCTGTTATCTTGTGATTGGAAGATACTAGATGGGTCTCCTGTTCTCTTACCCACCTCTCCCTCCGCGCTGAATAGTGCTTGGTCATCCTGTTGGGGTCAGGCTCCATGCAGGGTCCCACGTGCCATGCCGTGCTTGGAAGGTGGCTTCCCACAGGGAAGCACATGGACCACCCTGCTGTTCTGTCTAAACTCCTGGGGTTTTATAAAGAGGTCTTCCTCAGTCATTTGTACGGCTGCATAGCTTAAAAGTACCACGTTTTATTCAACCAATCCTCTCCTGGTGGTCATTTGGGTTCTTTTTAGAGTTTTGTTACTGCAAGTAGTGCACATATTTTTTCCTGTTTTTGCCAGTGTACATTTGGGCGATCCCTTCATAGAAGGGGAATTGCTGGGTGAAAGAGTAAAGGCATAGATAACTTTTCTAGACATCGCCCAGGTACCCTCCCACTATAAATGTATGAGAGGCATTTCCTCACAGCCTGACTAACATTGTATATTGTCAAACTACTGCATTTTTGCCAAACTGCCAGCAGAAAAACTATATCAGCGTGATTTTACTTTGGGTTTCTCTCGATACGAACGACGTGGAGGACTTTGTCATGACTGAGGGCCCCTTACAGTTCTTGTCTTGTGAACCATGTTCTAGTTTCTCATCCATTTTTCCATAGGTTTCTTGACCTTTAAAACCCTCTGTGATGTGATGCAAATGTTTTTCCTAATTTGTCTTTTGTCTTTTTACTTTGTAACAGGGCTCTATGCCATGTATAAAATATTTCCTTGTTGTTCTTTTATTTAAGCAAATTTATTAACTCCTTCTTAATTCTGATTTTGAAAACATAGTTAGGGAACATTCCCCCATTTCTGGTTTATGGATTTGAGCTGTCCCCTTTATTGTATACTAAATTCTCATGTGCAGTTGGGTCAACTTCTGGACTTTCTTTTCTGGTCCATCTGTCTGCCTGTCCTTGGGCCAAAATTAAACTGTTTTAATTATAGAAGCTTTGTAATACCCTCTCGTGTGTGGTAAGGCTTGCCTTTCTTCTCTCCATCATTTCTCTTTTCCAGGGTTTTCCTAGTTCTTGCTAGTGCACAGACCATATTTTAAAAATTTTAAGGCGAATTTACACAATTACAATACATAGATGTTGTTTAGATCCTCATTCAAACAAAAAATTATTTTTAAAATGGCTTGTATCAAAACCAAGACAATACCCATACCATGTATTTGATGAAATTAAGGAATTATTGTAAATTTATGTGTGTGTGTGTGTAATGGTATTGAGGGGGTTTCTTTTTTTGAGTCCTTATCCTTTAGAGAAATATAGTGAAGTATTATCACACATTAAATCATAATTTATATTTTCTTCAAAGTAATCCTGGTGGTGGCTGGAGGAGATAAAGATGAAACAAGATGACCATAAATTGATAATTATTGAAGCTGGGTAATGGGTGCTTGAGGTTCATTTTACTACTCTATTTACTTTCATATACGTTTGAAATTTCCCGTAATAAAAAGTTCAAAAAATGGAAAGGGATTTCAAGTTCTAAAGGTTTTTGAAATGTGGAGCAATATGAAACTTTTTTGAAAAATAAGTTTTAGAGGGCTTCCCTGGTGGCGCAGTGGTTGAGAGTCCGCCTGCTGATGCAGGGGACGTGGGTTCGTGCCCCGGTCCGGGAAGATCCCACATACCGCAGAGCGGCTGGGCCCGTGAGCCATGGCTGCTGAGCCTGCGTGTCCAGAGCCTGTGCTCCGTCCGTAACGGGAGAGGCCACAGCAGTGAGAGGCCCGCGTACCAAAAAAAAAAAAAAAAAAAAGTTTTAGAAAAGAGTGGGTACTTGGCATTAAGGAAATTTGCAGTCAGAAGCCGGTAGTGCAGAGGACCGAAGTGGGGAGAAAATGTCTGCTGTGGTTACAGGACTGACTTGGCCCAGGGCCAGGTGCATGAGCTAATCATTTTCTCCATTAAACATTTACCTGTAAGTGAACTATATCCTTTTCTGGAATTAAAGGTCCAATATAGATAGGTGTGCCCTGATTTACACACCAAATGAGGTGTGTAACTTTTGTTCAGGGTTTAAGACTAGCACTCAATCCTGCGGCTTGATCCCCTCTCTTGATTGAGTATCTTAAGACTGCTCTCCAGAAGTTAGCACTTTTGCAGTCCTTTTTAAAACTTAAGAGTCTGTGAGAAAAAATACAGATAGAACTGGGTTGTTGAGGTGTGAGGGAGGAGGAAAACAAATACATACCCTTTATTTTTAAAAAATTCAGTACTGGCTACATATATTTCCTGTTAAACTACTTGGGGGACTTCCCTGGTAGGTGCAATGGTTAAGAATCCGCCTGCCAGTGCAGAGGACACGGGTTCGAGCCCTGGTCCAGGAAGATCCCACATGCCGCGGAGCAACTAAGCCCATACGCCACAGCTACTGAGCTTGAGCTCTAGAGCCCGAGAGCCACAACTACTGAAGCCCGTGTGCCACAACTCCTGAGCCTGCGCTCTAGAGCCCACGAGCCACAACTACTGAAGCCCGTGTGCCTAGAGCCTGTGCTCTGCAACAAGAGAAGCCACCGCAGTGAGAAGCCCGTGCACCGCAACGAAGAGCAGCCCCCGCTCGCGCAACTCGAGAAAGACCATGTACAGCAATGAAGACCCAACCCAGCCATAAATAAATAAATAAATAAATAAATAAATTTATAAAAAAAGAAAAAATAACTGCTTGGAAAAACAGTTCTTCTCTGACTGAAGATAAAGAGAAATGACCCAGATATCAAGCTCCTAAAATACCCTTCAGAGAAATGCATGTGCCCCTGGACGCAAGTAGAAAAGAATGTGCCACAAGACTGTTCCCAACAGTCAAATATTATACAAGTGTTTAGCAGCAGCTAGACAGATAAATCTGTAGTTGAGTACTGATGCATTGGATAATCATACAGCAACGAAGAGGAATTACGCATGGCTACATTCAGTAACATGGATGAATATTACAAAGACGTGCAACAAAAAGACAAACAAGAATACATACACATTATTTCTAAACTGTGTTGCTAAAGGATGCATACATAAATGTTAAAATAGAGAAAGCAACAGTAGGAAGAGTAACAAATATAAGTGTTAAACTCAACAGTCGGTGGATCGTCACAGAATGCAGGACAGTGGTTATCTTGGTGGGAAGGAGAAATAAATGAGAAGGGACACATAGGAACATCTGGGGTTCTGGAAATGTCCTATTTATCAGCCTGATTGGTGACCACACAGGTACAGAATGTAAACGTATTTATTAAACTGGACATTTATTTATATGCTTTGCTGGATAGGTTTTATATTTCTCAATTGAAAAGTTTAAAATAAAGTTAATTAAAGGGCTTTTAAACATTTATGGGAGGTATTTCCCTGGTGGTCCAGTGGTAGAGAATCCACCTTCCAATGCAGGGGACGTGGCCCCCGTTTGATCCCTGGTCAGGGAACTAATATCCTAAATGCTGCAGGGCAAGTAAGCTCACGTGCCGCAACTACTGAGCTTGTGCTCCCCAACAGGGAGCCCGCATGCCTCAAACTACAGAGCCCACATGCCACAACTAGAGAGAGGAAACCCGCACGCCACAACTAGAGAGAAGGCCTTGCGCTGCGACGAAAGATCCCTCATGCCTCAACGAAGGTCCCGCCTGCGCGACTAAGACCTGATGCAGCCAAAAATAAATAAATAAATAAAACATTTAAATTAAATATTAAAAAAATAAACATTTATGGGAAACATAATTTCCTTTGTATTGTCTATAAAAATATATATCACTTGTAAAACAGCCATTGTGTGCATAATTATCTGTAATGTCACTAAATTTCTGAATCGTATAACTCATACTTATGTAAAGAATGTTGGAGAAACTAGAGATATATAAGGGAATAAAACATCTAAATATGTCATTAGCAATGATTTTTCACTGAATTAACAGTTTGGAAATACACATCCGTGAGTCCACGTTAAATAATGATTTATAAAGGGAAAACATAAAATGGAGAAAATAGTAGCTCACAGGGGGAGACTGAGATGGTTTAAAAAAACAGCAAACCTGAAGTTTATTTGATTTTTTTTCTACTTAGAATAAAAGTCCTCGATTACACTTTGGTATGTGTTTGTAGGGCAAGGAAGAGGGGACTCTTCTGAGTAATTAGGGGAAGTGACTTTAATATTGCAAGTGCAGACTGTGGAGGCCCTTACGGCTTTGCCATGCGGTAGGCAGCCAGCAGAGCCCTTTCAAGAATCAGATTTTCACAGCAATAAGCCAGTCAGAAACTCAGTTTAGGATGCCTTTCTAGATTTTAGCATTGCTTAATATAGTACATGCATATTCCCTGCATTGTGGATTGTTGCAGAAGAGCTATGTTGTCCTTCACGTGGTACTGAGTTTGAGAAGCGAGACCCAGTTGCAGAAATACAACAAACAATTCCATGCTATCAGCATAAGTAACAATCACTCTGAGCAAGGAGAAACGAGGAGGGAGCCCCCGATCTTTATTGCACGTCTGACTGTGCCAGTCGCTTTTACATGTAATCTCACGCAGTCTTACTGGCAGTGCTTCCTGCAAAGCAGGTACAAACTCCACAGGATGGACTGTTCTTCCCCGTTTCACAGATGAGGAAACTGGGATTCAGAGTGGTAAACCAACCTGCACAACATAAGCGGCAGCGCCCGGGGAAAGTGTGAATTTCCATAAAAAACTTAAATTGTGATAGCAGATAAGATATCAAGAAACTGTAGATGCTTTATCTAATACATTTAGTATATATGAAGACGAAGCACTCAGCTTAAGTAAGTAAATATTCAAAATGTGACCCATTGCAATCTTTCCGACTTCAAGACTTATTATATAGTTATAGTAATCAAGAGAGTGTGGGACTTCCCTGGTGGCGCAGGGGTTAAGAATCCACCTGCCAATGCAGGGGACACGGGTTTGAGCCCTGGTCCGGGAAGATCCCACATGCTGCGGAGCAACTAAGCCCGTGCGCCACAACTACTGAGCCTGTGTGCCACAACTACTGAAGCCCGTGCGCCTAGAGCCCATGCTCCGCAACAAGAGAAGCCACCACAATGAGAGCCCGCACACTGCAAGAAAGAGTAGCCCCTGCTCGTCACAGCAAGAGAAGGCTGCACACAGCAATGAAGACCCAGTGCAGCCAAAAATAAGTAAATTAAATAAATAATTTAATTTTTTAAAAAAGAGTGTGGTATTGGTGGAGGGTTAGCTATGTAGATCAATGGAATAAAATAGGGAACACAGAGATAGACCTATACAAATGCAGCCAACTAATTTTTGAAAAAGTTGTAAAAGTAATTTAATGGAGGAAGAATAGATTTTACAAAATATGGTGCTGGAGCAATTGCACGTGCATAAGCAAAAAAAAGGGATCTTGACCTCATTCTCACACCTTATACAAAAATAAACTTCAAATGGATAATAGTTATAAATGTAAAATGTAAAACTATGAAACTTTTAGAAGAAACACAGGAGAAAATCTTCAGGATCTAGGACTAGGCAAAGTCCTTAGACTTGACACCAAAAGCATGATCCATAAAAGGACAAATTGATAAATTTGACTTCAAAATTTAAAACTTTTGCTCAGCAAAAGACCCTGTAAAGAGGATGAAAAGACAAGCTACAGAGTGGGAGAAAATATTTACAAACCATATATACAACAAAAAACTACTATCTAGAATATAAAGAACTCCTAAAACTCAACAGTTAAAAAAAAAAAAAGGCAAATATCTAATTAAAATACAGGCAGAAAACATTTCACTGAAGAAGATATACATATGTGAAATAAGCCCAAGAAGATGTGTTCAACATCGTTAGCCATCAGGGAGATGCAAATAAAACCACAATGAGATCACACTCCACGCTTACCAGGATGGCAAAAATAAAAAGCAGTGCCAACACCAGGCGCTGGTGAAGTTGCAGAGAAACTTAATCACACATACATTGCGTACATAAACGTACCACATGACCCAGAAATTGCACTCCTGGACATTTATCCCAGAGCAATAAAGACTTGACATTCACACAAAAACCTGTACACAAATGTTCATTTGTAACAGCCCTAAACTGCCACCAACTTCATTATCCTTCAGTGAGTGAAGAGTGAAACAAACTGGGGCCCATCCACACCATGAAACATTCCTCCGCAATGAAAAGGAACAAAATGCTGATGGATTTTGGATGGATCTCCAGAGACTCACCTTCTTGGGCAAATGACTTATCTTCCATCTTTGCCATTTCCCTGGAACCACTGGACTTCTACAGTTCTTCATTCTTTGTATATCACGTGTCTTCAATCAAAGGCTGATTTAAGGCTTTGGCCTTAGAGTGTTTCATGAACAGTTTGAGGAAAATCCCTATTGTCGTCCAAACGTTCAAGTTAGCCTGCAGTCTTCAAAATTAAGGCTTAGAGCAATGAGCAATGTTTACAATTAAATTTTTTTTTTTTTTTTTGCGGTACGCTGTGGCCTCTCCCGTTGTGGAGCACAGGCTTCGGACGCGCAGGCTCAGCGGCCATGGCTCACGGGCCCAGCCGTTTCGCGGCATGTGGGATCTTCCCAGACCGGGGCACAAACCCGCGTGCCCTGCATCGGCAGGCGGACTCTCAACCACTGCGCCACCAGGGAAGCCCTACAATTAAATATTTTCATGTCTTTCTAGTGCAGCAGTTCTGAAACTTTTGGATCTCAGGACCTCTTTACATTCCTGAAAGTTATTGAGGACCCCAAAGAGCTTTTGTTTATGTGGGTTATATCTACCCATATTTACTCTATTTGAAACAAACACCCAGAAATTAAAAAAAATATTTTATTAATTCACTTAAAAATAACAGTAACAAATCCTTTATCTGTTAACATAAATATTTTATTTAAAAGAATTATATTTTCTGAAACAACAAAACAGTGAGAATGGTACCATTGTTTTCCATTTTTGCAAATCCCTTTAACGGCTGGGTTCCTATGTTTGCTTCAATCTGTTGTAATCTGTTGGTTGAGGTGAAGCATATAAGAAAGCCCAGCCTCCCACAGATACGCAGTTAAAAAAGGGGAACCCGGGAGACCCCCTGGAAATGTCTTGGGCCCCCCAGGGATCTGTAGACCCACTTTGGGAATTACTGATCTAGTGGATTTCCTCAGATTTCATTTAAGTTCTTTCTTCAGGGTTTCAGAAGACATGACATGCAAAGCTTGATTTTTTGTTCAAGTCTTTGGAGGACTTAGTCCTTGTAGACAATTCAGGGAATAGTAAACTGAAAACAGGATAATGAAGGAAAACAGCATCTCCAGAAGGCTTTTGGGGGCGAGGGGCAATGAGGTCTGTTTTTTCTTAAAAAGTCAAGGTCTCAGTGAGGGCCAGCTTTTGGGGGCCTGAACAAAGCTCCTGACCCAGCCCCAGGGCCCACGATGCACAGGTGACCCAGTCCTGGGAAAATGGGGCGTTTCCAGCAGCTCTGGAAAAGCAGCGTCTCTCTTAGCTTTCCTTTTAATGAGATTAGTCTTGCTTTTCCCCTCGTCTTTATTTCACTGTCTACGGGCCACCTCTTGGCTCTCATGGTAATGTGATTAGCTGGCCTGTGGCCCACACGGAGGCCACTGTCACAAAGATCTCTGCTTACTTGAGTGCACCTCTTTCCTGAAAGCGCATCTCGTGTTTATAATCACAGGGGTATTGTGAACACTCGGGTTCCAATAGAACAGGATATTTACGACACCCTCCTACCTCCCCCAACCCCATAAAAGTTGATTCAGGGAGACAGGGAAGGAATAGACAGAAGACAGATGTGTTTCCTTCCCAGATGCTGAGGAGCTTCAATTGTTCTGCATATGTAATGGCTTTTTACTGCTCCCTGCAAATGCCTCTTTTGACTTTTGAAAAGGTGCCGAAGTCAAATATAGGTAGTTTTAGTAATCTCACCGGATGCTCCAGCTGGCTAGAAATCCTCTATCAGAGGACTCACAAAAAGCATACACCCCTTTCCCATTTTTTACAGATGTAGGTTTCTTAGTATTTATGTGTAAGACTGTTCAGGTACATACAAGAAGCGATAGTGTCTTATTTGGACAACTGATGTCTTTCATAAACATTTAATGATTCAATAATTGTTTTAAAGGCAATTTATGTAATTATAACAAAAAGAAAATGAAATTAATGGAGAATGTGGACCCTCGTGA
The DNA here is from genome assembly GCF_000442215.2 of Lipotes vexillifer. NCBI lineage: Eukaryota > Metazoa > Chordata > Mammalia > Artiodactyla > Lipotidae > Lipotes > Lipotes vexillifer. The sequence continues at coordinate 2,656,839 of NW_006799055.1, read as the reverse complement.
ACTTTTTTACAAATATTTTATTACTACATTTCTGATTTTGTATAGCACTTTGCAATTTACAAACCTTTTTGATGTACAGTTAGCTCGTTTGATCTTTACAACCATATTGTTTTCAAGAAACTTCTTTTTAAAAATTTTAAATTATTTTTATAACCGAAGTATAGTTGCTGAACAATATTATATGTTACAGGCATACAATGTAGTGATTCACAATTTTTAAAGGTTATGCTCCATTTATAGTTATTATATATTGGCTATATTCCCTGTGTTGTGCAGTATATCCATGTAGCTTATTTTATACCTAATTGTTCATACCTCTTACTCCCCTACCCCTATATTGCCCCTGAAACTTCTTTTCTTTTAATGCAAATCAATACATGTGATAATCTCTGAAGGACAAGATTGGTTTTGGTGATTTTGATACTTTGGGTTGAGCTGAACGGGAAAACATCCAGGACTGGAGAATTCTGTCTGTGGTGCTGCATCTGATCAGCTTCTTGCTGTGCTCCTCTCACTTTAAAGACGGTCTGCTCAGAGTTGAACTCACTTGATTTGATCCCAGCGCACAAGGTCATCACTGTCACGTCCGGTGTGATTTCAGAGGGATGTGCAGAAGGGTACTGGGTGCCTCACAGATCTGCTCCCACTGTCATTTCTCCTCCAAGGCCTGGAGCTGAGAAACAAATCCCTGACTGACAGAAGAAAATGGCAAAAGAGAGCAGAGCCCATGAGGAGAGGCTTCCCAGACACAGACATTCCTCTGCCTGCGAATCCCAGTTCAAATATCTTCTCATCTGTGAAATTCCTTGGTACCCTCCATCCCAAAATGCTCTTTTCGGGGTTCTCATCTCAGGCGTGCTCAGTGGTCTGCGGGTAAAGTTTAACAACCAGCTCTTTGGGAAGAAAAATGAGGCTGATTTGTAGTGTTTGTGATGCCGTGGTGTAAACACTCCCACCCTGGCTGACCTCAAGCCACCACCATGATGTCACTGCCACTGGAGCTGAGAAGAGATGCATCCGACAGGCTCTTGCCCACCGCTGCCCCAGCTCCTGCACCTCTGCACGCACTTCTGCTGCTTCTGCTTAATTATGCGTTAGGTGCGCACAGGTTTGTCTCTCCGAGGAAATCATAAACGTGGTGAAGGCAAAGAGAGTGTCCTATAGGTTTTTACATCAGCTGCAGGGCCTGGCTCAGTGTCCCACAATAGCAAGTCCCCCATAAGTTGTCACCAAATTGCAGCATTATTACTAGTTTTTTCAATTGAAGTGTAGTTGATTTGCAATGTTGTGTTAATTTCTGCTGTACAGCAAAGTGATTCAGTTATACATATATATACATTTTTTCACATTCTTTTCCATTATGGTTTATCACAGGATATTGAATATAGTTCCCTGTGCTTTACAGTAGGACCTTGCTGTTTATCCATTCTATATATGTTTGCATCTGCTAACTCCAATCTCCCAATCCATCCCTCCCCAACTCCCCTCATTATTACTATTTTTATCGTTGCTGTTGTTATTGTTAGTTAACACATTTTTTATAACTAATTAATTAATTTTTGGCTGTGTTGGGTCTTTGTTGCGGTGCGCGGGCTTCTCATTGTGGTGGCTTCTCTTGTTGTGGAGCACGGGCTCTAGGCGCACGGGCTCCAGTAGTTGTAGCACGCAGGCTCAGTAGTTGTGGCGCACGGACTTAGTTTCTCGCAGTGTGTGAGATCTTCCTGGACCAGGGCTCAAACCTGTGTCCCCTGCCTTTGGCAGGCGGACTCCTAACCACTGCACCACCAGGGAAGCCCAGTTAATACATATTGAATTTAAATTTACTCTTATAAGAGCGTCACTTTTATTGTCTCATTTGCTGATGATGAAAATAAGAGTGTATTAGAGACTATGGAAAACAGTATAGTGCTTCCTCAAAAAGTTAAAAATGGATTAACACTATTGAACTATATACTTGGAAATTGTTATGATGATAACTTTTATGTGGGATATTTTAGCCACAATTAAAATTCTTTTAAATATAGAATTACCATGTGATCCAGCAATTCTTCTTCTAGGTATGTATACTCAAAAGAATTGAAACCACAGACTTGAACAGATATCGCTACACCCATGTTCATAGCAGCACTATTCATAGTAGCCAAAAGGTGGAAGCAACCCAAATGTCCATTGACAGATGAACAGATAAACAAAATGTGGTCCATATATACAATGGAATAATTATTCAGCCTTTAAAAGGGAATTCTGACACATGCTACAACATGGATGAACCTTGAGCACATCCTGATAAATGAAATAAGCCAGTCACAGAGGGACAAATACTGTATGATTCCACCTATATGAGGTATCTAAAATGAGTCAAATCCATGGAGACAGAAAATAGAAGAAAGCCTGCCAGGGGCAGGAGCGGGTGTGAAGGGGGAGTCATTGTTTAATGGAAATGGGGTTTCAGTTTTGCAAGATGAAGAGACTTCTGGGGATGGATGGTGGTGATGTTTGCACAACAGTTTGAAAATATTTTTTGCCCCTGACCTATACAGCGTAAAATAATTAGGATGGTGAACTATGTTATTTGTATTTTACCACAATTAAAAAAATTTTTTAAGACTATATTAGAGAGGATGAATATATTTGTTGAAAGAGTTGTTATCAGAATTATACTCATTCAGTGTCCGGAAACCAGCGAGTGATGCTTTTGTGTCCTCGCCTTTCCTCCTCTCGATGTCCCCCTCCTCCGAGCACATCTTTCTTCCTGTTCCCTCTTCTCACGCTGTTCCCGTCTCCATTCTTTATGATGTATGTGTGCGCACAAGCATTTGCAAATAATTCTCAGTCATCAGAGTGGTACAATTCTTCATCTCACCTACAATTATCAACATCACCTCCCTGAAGAAACACGTCTCTTGAGGCTTCTCTTATCAAGTTCCCTTATCAAGGAGTTAGGGGAAGCCAAAGAAAGAGCCGCCTCAAATAAGATCTCAGAATCCCAGGAAAGCAGACAAAGGATGGGGGGTCAGCAGTCAGAAGGGGGTTGGAAGGACCACATTTCTTTCAGGCCTGCCGCCTGTGTAGGGTCTCAGAAGTGTCTGGAGGCCCCTCCGAGGTTCTGCAGAGGGCAGCTTGAGCCTAGACACTTGGGGTATCATTTTGGCTCAGAATTCTCTCAACTACAGAATTGTGTAGCTTAAGGCGGATCATCCCCGTTATATTCATTCAACATTTTAAAAAACTTCCATATTCTAACTTATTTATAAACTGGAATAACACACTTTCTTATAATTTTGTGCTAAAGTTCAAATATATGAGGTTGTGCTTTTTAAAAGCACAAAGTATGACATATGCTCACATATGTAGAGAGTAAGAGCCCTAATTACATGTAATGCGTGAAAAGCACATTCATACGAAGTATTATTTTTTCTTTGGACCTTAGACCAGTGATCTCACGGCTGATACAGACCTATAGGTATTTTACCGCAATGATCCAAACATATAAAACACTTATTGTTATCATTAGCATCAAACACGTTTATTTGTTAAATGTTCATTACGTGTCCATTTTGGTTGTGCATTGGTCCTTATAGTCTGGGTGATTATTTGTCTTTGAAAATGGTGACCGGAAATCAATCCTATTTAGCTAAATCTATTACTAATGCCTAGGAAATGCTCTCAATTCCTGGTCCTATAGGTGATGTCTCATCTAACATCTCCCAAATTTCTGGATTGGGCAGAAGTTATAGGAATTTCCAGTTTCTGTTAGAGTTTTTTCCCTGTGTTTGTATTAATTTAGGCTGTTGTTTCCATAATACATAAGTTTATCCTGAGAAGTGAAATATGACCAAAATATAGATGGAAGCATTTTAATAAGAATTTTATTCCAACTATAACTATTTGTCTGTAGTTATTTGAGGCATATATCAGAGGATTGTTTTCTACTTTAGGTTAAGTATCATTTAGTCAACAACTTCTTGTGAACGAATAACATTCTAGGATTCATGGCTAGTTCCCCCACGGTGCTGCTATTAGGCCGATTTGCTCAGTTCTTCATTCTGGGAAGGAGGTCCAGCTTCACCCCTCGTCCTTCTCATCCACCAGCCTCAGGAGGGAACTTGGACTTCTGGCGTTTACAGACAAATGTACAGACTATGGTCCAACACTGGACACCTGCATAAGCTCATAGAAGAGACTGTGGTTCAAACAGCCAGTTTTACATTCTTGGCCGATTGTGGAAACTCCACCCCCACTGCACTGGGGCTGGGGGAAGTTCAGATAAAGCACATGCACACCCCTTGTCTTACTGGGCTGACAACCTCCCCAGGAAAGAAGGGGAGCAACTGCTGTGTTAGGATACCCATCGAACAGGGGAGCAGATGGGGGCACAGAGGGAGCAGATCCCGGCGGGGATGGTTCCGGAGCCCCTGGGGGACTTGGGCAAGCTGCAAAACCAGACACTTAGTCCATTGCTCCCCACACCCTGAGACTCACAACGTGAGATGAGCTGAGAGCTAGCTCTCTGAGAAGAAAGGGGACATTTAAACCTCATCGATTAAGCCCAGCAAGAAGTGCTTCCTCCTCCAGAAACTAAAACGCATTTGTCATCAAAAGATCTTTACACGAAGGCAGTTATGTCAATACACCATCTGGGCACAAAGAAAAGGGTCCATTTGAATGTACGTAAATGCTGTCAGCATTCAAGTTGTTCAAACTGTGGGTGACAGTTGTGTTTCAGCCGGTGCCACCTGCACCCTTACCTCTCCAGTCCCTCTTGGAAACCAACTGCTGCATCTCAAGGTTGCTGTTTCCCCTGACTACGGGAAAGGAAGTTATGAGGCTGGCTGCTTTTTCAGGCTTCTCAGATCAGGAAGAAGTGATTTAATTTTTCTTGTTCAACCGATTACTTAATATCTACCATGAAAAGAAGGTACTTATTTAAATATAGCTTTCCTGTAGTGCTTTTCAAAGGGCAGATTTGAGTGCCCAAATCCAGGATGGCTTCCAAATTAATGATTGGCTTGTTTGTTTTTTAAAACGTTTTCTCCCAAGATCAGAGGTGAGGGTTCTTCTGAGAAGAGAATAGTTTCAAAGTCTATGGTACTTCCTTACTGGAAAAGCAGGTGGTGAGAACGGAGGCTGGGAGCAGGTCTGGAAGAGTCTGGATGGAAGACCAGGAAGACGGCAGGACCTCCTCTGAAGGATCCCAGCTCATTCCAACAAAAGAGTGCGAGTGGGAGATGGAGAAAATGTTTTTGTCTGGTTAAATTTTTAAATGAATGGGCCCTTGGTGAAAAACATTAAGACCTGTTGTCATTAAGAACTAGATATTATAAAAAATAAAACTTAAAAAATCTCCACACTTGACCGATAAAAGGGCCAGTGCAGTTACCCAGGGTGAAAAAGAACATTTTTAGTCCTTTGATAAAGCGCTGCCAGATGCATGACTCATCCATACATATCCTTGGACATGTCCTTTGATACTGGAATCTGAGTTTTATGATCTGCCTGTAATTAAAGTTTTGGGTTAAGTTTTTAATGGAGAGAAAATTAAACACTTTAAAACTCAACACCTTGTTTCTCAAGATGTAACCCGGGGCAGATTTTTATGGCCGCACTAGGCTTTTAGTCACTGGCTGGCACTTGCTTCCTAATTTTCAAACTGCTTCTAGCTTTTCCTCTTTATGGCAGGGGCTGTGCTTCCGGCGGGGCCGCAAGTGCAGACCTGCCCATTCATCCCCTGTAGACAGGCTCTGCAGCCACAGCTCCATCCTGGTCCCAGGGGTGGGCAAGACCGGGATGAGGGGCAGAGGCTGACACCGAAGCGGGTGGGCCAGGCCTAGAGGCAGCCAAATTATAAGCTGAAGGAAGCCGAAATGGGAAATAATCACTGTGTCTGAAAGAATAAAGAGCTTCTTTTAAATTACAGCTACCTTCACTGCCACATGCGCAAAGGTGTACCAGGCCAGCTGGTACAGGCTCCTGAGAATCTTCAGGGGCCTTCCAAGTCAGTTATTAAACATAGCCATTCTTTTTTTTTTTTTTTTTCTGTATGCGGGCCTCTCACCGTTGTGGCCTCTTCCGTTGCGGAGCACAGGCTCCAGGCGCACAAGCCCAGCGGCCATGGCTCACGGGCCCAGCCGCTCTGCGGCATGTGGGATCCTCCCGGACCGGGGCACGAACCTATGTCCCCTGCATCGGCAGGCGGACTCTCAACCGCCACGCCACCAGGGAAGCCCAGCCATTCTTAATAATAAATGATGTAAGAAAAGAAGGTGGTAATAACTCAAAGTTGATCACTTACTATTTGTCTTTTACTGCATTTTACTATCATCTATGTTCTTGAGATTATTTGGGTTATTGTGGAAACCCTATAAGGGTGCATTACTGGGCATCTCTTACCAACCCCACGTTCAGTGATGTTATGTCAGTGGACAGAAACCGGCCTTGGTGGGACTGTGTGCACCATAGAAACTGGCAAAATGCTTGATTCATTGTTAAATCAATCAGGGGTTGACTATAAATCAGGGCCGGATTTATTATTTTGTTGATTGTCTAGACTTAAGAAAGTGATGGAGAAAATGTTAATACTGCAGATTAAACTGAAAAAGTATATTATGTGTATAGCTGTTAAATTGTGAATAGCTGAAAAACTCAAAATGTGTCCTTCCAGTATATGAAAATATTATCTGACGAAGCAAAGAATTCACACACATCATTGATAAATAACTGAAGTTTTGATATAGTCTTTGTTGTTTTACTTTTACTGTTAAACAAAAATCTCAACTAACAGTTCCATTGGAACTATGTTTGTTCATCAACTGCACATATAGATTGGCCGTGGATACAAGCAACAAAAATCAACTGAAAGCATTCTGTGAGAATCAACTAGCTAAATGGAATTTACAATCAAGCGTATTACATATTTTTTAAAATTTGTAAATTGTGTCACACATCTACATCAGTAATAATATAAAATAAACCTATGTATTATACATTATTACACAATAATAATGTACAGTAAACCTATATATTACGTACATTATATACACACACACACAACATACACACATTTTTATCCCTGAGAACTGGTTGCTTAATATCTACTGCATATCACTGTAGACACTAGTGCAACATAATGCCAGACTTGTAGAACTCTTAAGCAACCCACTTTGACAAACTAAATCCCTTATGGCCTACCTACCTCTATTGGTTTCCATATGACATAGAAAAAGAGCTCCTTGGATACATCTGGCAGAATTATGCACACACCTTTTTTTTAAGATTTAATTTTTATCTATTTTTGGCTGTGTTGGGTCTTCATTGCTGTGCACGGGCTTTCTGTAGTTGCGGCAAGCAGGGCTACTCTTCGTTGCGGTGCGCGGGCTTCTCATTGCAGTGGCTTCTCTTGTTGCAGAGCACGGGCTCTAGGCACGCAGGCTTCAGTAGTTGTGGCACGTGGGCTCAGTAGTTGTGGCTTGTGGGCTCTAGAGCGCAGTCTCAATAGTTGTGGCACACAGGCTTAGCTGCTCCGCAGCGTGTGGGATCTTCCCAGAACAGGGATCGAACCCATCCCCTGCATTGGCAGGCGGATTCTTGTCCACTGCGCCACCAGGGAAGTCCCTATGCACACTTTTGACTTTGCAGTAGGGGCCTTGGTGGTTCACACTGGAACTGCAATGCATTGGTGCGTTACCATGTAAAGACTGGGAAAGTATAGGCAAATGCTAACGTACCCCTACATACTGCAGGGCTAATCAAACAACCCACACCAAACTCAGTGCACGGTAACAAAGCTAAACCAACAGTAAGTTATAATTTAAAAGCCAGAAAAGCGGCAATTGTGAAGCACAACCTGCTCACAGACAGCCTGATAGCAAAGTGTTCCTCCCCCAAACTTCAGGAATCCCAGCTATGCTGCAGGCGCCCCAGAGCCAGGCCTTGGCGGCAGCCAGACCTCTCAATTGGGGGTGCCCTGAGTGGGGCTCTCAGTGTATCCAGCCCTGTGCTAATTTTAGTTTGTGAATAATACATTGTGCTAACTCCTAATGACTCACTGTCCGGTCACAAATAATTAGGCATGAGTCATCTATAAAAGCGAAAGTGTCTGGAATGGCCTGTCATTCATACATGAGGAAGGAGGGTAGGACCTGGATTTGCCTCATTTCCCAGGTGGGCGGTGGGCCATGGAAGCCCCTACCTCACAGGCTCTGGGGCGTCCTGTGGACCCTGTACATCTCACTCGTAGACGCTCTCTCCCCCAAATCAGACTCAGACTTGGAGTCCTCGTGCTCAATCAGGTCTGTGCTGGCAGCTCCTGATATAAGTGTGGCATCTTTGTGGAAGCGTCACATCCTTCTGGTGGCCATCACAGCATCTCTGGGGCCAAGTCAGTCACAGCAGGTCTCAGGCAGCACCCGGCCACTCTGCTCCAGGTGGAAGGCCTTCCCTGACCACTGGTCACTACAAAGGCCCAGCTCCACCCCAGATGAGGGAGCGCTTGGGCAGATAGCCCTCCATCCTCCAAGTGAGGGCCAAGTGGCCAGTTATCTCTGCCTGGGAAATTCTGGGTCTGCTTCGTGGTGTGCTTTAAAGAGCTTACCTTTCTGTTTATTTGTTTCTCCTGATCGAAACAGCTTTGGTCCACTGATAAACCGGCACCCGGAACTGACCCAGCAGCCGGACCGCCTCAGCCTCGGTTGAGACTTGACTTGGGGGTTAAAGTTTACACTTTTTGAGAAAGGTAGTAAAACATTAATGATGGGAAAAGTTCTTTCTCTTTTGCCCCATACGTTAACTGGGCTCTGCTGTTTGCTCTATAAAGTGAACTGTATTTGCTAAGGGTAATTGAAATCGGCAACACAAACGACCTCCCTGATTTCCTGCTGCTTTTGGCCTCTGTGTCAAGTGAGCATTGCCACGTGTTATGAGGCAGCTGGAAACAGCCTTGTCGTGTCCAAGACCCGCTCTTCATCAAGTCCCCCGCCACGGGACAAATGCTGCATATTTTGTGAGAACTGCTGGATCAGAGACTGGGGTGCCTCAGATGCTAGGAGCCGCGAGGTTCCCAGAGCTTACACCCCACCCGCAAACGTACATCCGTGTCCCGTGGTGCACGAGAAATCAGGAGCTGGGGAGTCTGATTGACTTTCATCACTGAAGACTCTGATTTTATTCCTGTCTCCGGCCCCCAGGCTCCTGGGTGACCTTGGACCATGCTTCGGATTCGACATCTAGAATGTGATGTATCTCTTTGTTCATGGATGTCTTCCCATGCTCAGAGCAGTGCCTGGCACATAGCAGGCACTCAGTAAGTATCTGTTAGACCAACAAATGAATCCTATTACCTCTTCCACACTGGCTGCCCATGGCTTTTGTGGCATTTACCACCCCCCTGGGGAGATGTGGCTGTTACATGGCACACAGGAAACGATGAGACAACCGAATGAGGCCGGCAGAGCTGGGTGCCGACCCCCTGCACAGCCTGCAGGCCTCCGCAGGAAGTCAGAGGGCTCAGAGGCCCTCGTGGGCCCAGGGCTGAGGCCGGGCAGGCACCTCCATGTCTGCTGGGCAAAGATCAGGTTGGCCCAGGTTGGGTCTGGACCAGTCTGGAGAAGCAGGAGGCACAGTGTGGGTTGCCCTGTGGGTACGGGGAGCACAGGTCATTTTAAAAATTGAACTGAATTCTGTCTTAGCTGACTTTAAGAGTGTGGCCAAAGCCACCTGTGACAGGTTATCCCCTGATCTGGGCTGGCAATTGTTCCTTCGTGCCTGGAAACATCTACTCCAGCTGAGGCTCTTAGGGTTCCATAGCCTGTGGTCCTGAGGCTTGGCTTTGCTAAGCACAGCCCCGAAGGCCTCCTCTCTCAATGCCAGGCCGGCTGCTGAGCAGGGGCCACATCAGTGGAGGCAACGGAAGGTTCTTCACTCTCCGGGCAGTCATCCCGCATCAGTCACCACATCCTTAAAAAACATCTCTCGTAACGAGAGTTCAAGTTGGGAGCTTAGGTTTGCTTATTTGAGGGCCGAAGTTTGTGTGCAGAAAAGCACACAGGCATCACCAGTCACAGCTGATACGTGTTGGCAAAGCTGTTTATGACAGCCCTGCAGACGCAGGTGACGTGGGAGCTTGAAGGAGCAGACAGCCCGAGCTCAGGTGGCAGCCGCACTCTGAAAGTCACCCGCCGTGTGCACTGGGGGAGGGGTTCGCTCTGTGGGCCTCAAGAACGGAGCATATGCAGCTGTTTGCACACCTAAACGGCCCCCATGAAATAACCGCTGCTCCCAGGAGCCGCAGCATGAGTCCTGATGCCTACAAATGGACGTTCTGCATCTCGTATCATCTCTGATGAATTAGACGCAGAGTGGCTGCACAGCTTTCGACAGCCTTGGAGAGCAATCTAATTTATTATTATTTTTCACAACATAAAAATCCAAACTACATGGTTGGGGCAAATAATAAACGTTTGGGGATCACGAATATCAGTGTAGCTGTTTACTTCGATCAAATCACAAACTAATGACCGAATTTGGATTCGATTATGTGCCTATAAAGATAACCGAGGACACAGTGTGGGCAACTGTCAGTCAAAGTCTCTTCTGAAAACAGTGAGCATTATAGCACGCCAATAACATTTTTATCAGGTAGTTAAGTTAATTACCTGTGGTAAATGTGTTAGCGGGACAAGTGTAGATTGCTGTCAACGTTTGCCGACCACTTTAAAATGCTTCCCGACCGTGTGGGAGGAATCAAGGGTATGAGAGTATGCAGATACATTTACACCCGCCCCTGTCATATAGAATCTAATTCAAGTTTTAGGCTGAAAGCTGTGCATCGTTTTTCCACCACAAGATGGCTCTGTATGGTTTCTTCTCAGAAGAAATCTGGGATCGCCTGGCAAACCTGCATTTGCAAAGTCGCAGCAAAAGCCCTGCTGCTTGCTGCAGTTGTAGAGTCAAAACTGGACGGTCAGTTTTTTAAGGACTCTCCATACTGTTCTCCATAGTGACTGTATCAGTTTACATTCCCACCAACAGTGCAGGAGGGCTCCCTTTTTCCCACATCCTTGCCAACATTTGTCATTTGTAGATTTTTGATGATGGCCATTCTGACATGTATGAGGTGATACCTCATTGTGGTTTTGATTTGCATTTCTCTAATAATTAGTAATCCATCAATTCCACTCCTGGTACATACCCAGAAAACCCAAAAACACTGTTTTGAAAATATACATGTACCCCAGTGTTCCTAGAAGCATTATTTACAATAGCCAAGACATGGGAGCAACCCAACAACAGAGGAATGGATAAAAAAGATGTAAAAAAAAAAAAATATATATATATATATATTCCATATATATATATACAATGGAATATTATTCAGCCACAAAAAAGAATGAAGTAATGCCATTTGCAGCAATGTGGCTGGGCCTAGAGAATATTATGCTCAGTGAAATTAGCCAGACAGAGAAAGACAAATACTATATGGTATCACTTATATGTGGAATCTAAAAAAATAAAACAAACCAGTGGGTATAACAAAAAAGAAACAGACTCACAGATCTAGAAAACAAACTAGTGGTTACCAGTGGGGAGAGGAAAGTAGAGAGGGGCAAGATAGTGTTATGGGATTAAGAGGTATAAGCTATTATGTATAAAATAAATAAACTCTAAGGATATATTGTACAGCACAAGGAATGTAGCCAACATTTTATAGTAACTATAAATGGAGTATAATCCTTAAAAATTGTGAATCACTATGTTATACATCTGAAACTTACATAATATTGTAAATCAACTATACCTCAATAAGAAAAGAAAGAAGCAAACAAACAAGCAAACAAATAAACAAACTTGGGCAAATGTTTCACGAGAGTGCTAAGGGCAGAAGCCAGAGCATAGGATACAATGAAAGACAGATAAATTGATAAATTGATAAATAAAAAGCATACATGTTTTAAAAAAAGAGAGCAAATTTTTAAAAATTTAAACATGATAGCAGAAGATATAAAAACATAAAAACAGAATAGAATATTTGAAATAGAATATTTGAAAAACTCAATAGAAAGGTTAGAAGATAAAGCTCGGGCAATCTTCCAGAAAACAGATCAAAAAGAAAAAAAAAAAAAGAAATGAACAGATGAAAACATTAGAGGATTAAGGGCATCATTTAAGAAGCAATCCAAGAAAATCTCCAAAGATTCAGGGCATGGGTTTCAGATTACAAGAGTCCACTCTGTGCCCAGCACAATGGTGAAAACAGGCCACAACGAGACACACCTCTGTGTATCCTCGTGAGATGTCAGGACACCAGGAGAATGAGAGGACCCTCAGAGTTTCCAGTTTCCGTAGCAGGTCCTGGGAGCAGTCAGTCCAGATGGGAACAGGTCAGAAGTGCTCCAGGAGAAATTTCTCCAAGAAGATAAAGCTGAAAGAATGCCTGATGTGTTGGAGCGTGTTGAGAGAAGCTTTAGCTGACTCTCGGCAGTTAGGCTGAATTAGAGATAAGTACAAAAAACACAAAAGACTAGGTAAGCCACAACAACAAAAAAAAACCAGACAGCTTTTAAACTCTGGCTAAATTTAAAAGTTTTGCAAGAAGGAAAGAGAAATCACAGTTCACTACCTGGATCAGCTGTTGATAGCACTGATATAATCATATTAGTAAAAATCCTGAAGTCTGGTCTAACTAAAGTTATGGCATAATCCCAGCCATGTAACGCCGTGATTGAGAGCACAGACCCTGAGGCCAGAGCGACTAGGTCCAAATCTGTACTCAATCATAATAATCCACTTATGAGCTGTGTGGGTGGGCAGGCTGTTCGCTCTGACTCAATTTCCTTATCTGTAAAATGGGGATCATAACAGAACCTATTGCATAGGGTTTGGGGGGATAGTAGATGAATTAATACATGTGAAATGCTTAGAACAATGCCTGGCATGTGGCAAATTCTATAGAAGAGTAACCTAGCAGTATTGTTACTTCATAACCATTTAGGAGAATGGAGAAAGTGTGTGTGTGTGTGTGTGTGTGTGTGTGTGTGTGTGTGTCTTAATCTTCCTTTCCCATAAGGAAAAATCAGTAGAAAGTGCCTAAAACTGAAAAAACAAGAAGCAGCTCAATGAAAGTGTTATTTAGAGGATGTAAAGGAACATACCAAAAAAAAGAAGAAAGCTGAGATGAATGTAAAATTGTTGCTTCTGGAGAACAAGAGGTTGGAGAGAGGCCGGGTGGGGCTGGCAGAGGCCTGTTGTTTTTTGGAACAAACCTTATAAAATGATTTGAATCTTGGTTCGCCAGAGCAGACCCTGAGACTGAGTTCGTGGGCAGGATTTGTGAAGGAAGTGCTCTGAGGGGAACTAGTAGGGGACAGGGTCCCCTAGATGTGGGAGGGGGAGGCAGGGCCAGGCTCCCGCCCCTGCAGGCTGGGCTGCTGCGCTGCCTCTCTCTTACCCCTGGCCAAGGCCAGGTGGGGGGCCTTGCAGCCCCAGGGCGCGCCTCGGGAGTGTGCTGGGTGCTGGCGCCCAGAAGGCTGGTGATAGGCCTCAGAAATGTAAAATTATCTGGGAGGTGGCTTTTAAATCGCTAAAGGTCCTAAAAATCTAGTTCGAAACTCTCCAATTTGCACCTCCAGCCAGACTGTCCCAGACTCCAGGGATGAGCAATAAACCCAACTCGTCCCCCCCAGGGCTCCTGGAGTCTTCACACCCACCTTCCTGGGAGTATTTGCTGGTTTCTTTTCAGGTACCCAAATACCTCAGTGTGTACTTTCAAGCATGAAGCAAAGGACCACTCGGGACCAAGTTCTTCCTGAACCCCTGGAATCACAGGGTGCAGACAGCTCCTCCTTCCGCAGGAGGCTTGATGCTGGATGGCTGCCGCTCGGGAAAAGCATGCTCATTATATACGGTCTGCCCCACCCCGTGCAATGACATAGAAACAACAGTGCTTAATACATTTCAGTACAATTTTAGTACACATTTTAATACAATTATAACACTCAAACAGCACTTTTTTGCAAATACGACCAGCAACAAAAAAATTTTTAATGCTCAAAGTAACTTTGAAAGAGAAACCAGTCCTTTTCATTTTCTCCCAGATTTACATACTTTCATGTATTGCTCAATAGAAGCTTAATGAAGAGTTTGTATGTGATGTCATGATTAAAACACATAAAATCGGGACTTCCCTGGTGGTCCAGTGGTTAAGACTTTGCCTTCCAACACAAGGGGTGCAGGTTCCATCCCTGGTCGGGGAGCTAAGATCCCACGGGCCTCGCGGCCAAAAACCCAAAACAAAACAGAAGCTATACTGTAACGAATTCGTTAAAAAAAGTCTTTAAAAAGAACCACATAAAATCTTTCTCCACCAACCTTGCTGCAGACAAGGGGCGATCTCACTGTAACACTTTTAACCACTCACCCGGCACTGGCCCAGGTGACTTTGAGGTGTCGGCTCAGAGGCTCCGGGGTGCAGTCCCTGAGCACCATGTGGGGCTGGCCCAGCATCTCACACACAGAGCCCCAATTAACAGCTGCAAGAACCAACCTTGAGCCATTACATGCAGGTCTGCCCGCCTTGTCGCCCTGTGCCATCACTGAGAGCGTCACAAATGTCATGACTCTGGGGGGAGGCAAGGACGTCAGCCACTTGCTTGTGGACGAAATGCGTTGTCACAAACCGTCCCAGGGAAGAGCACACTCCCTTCTGGAAGACAGTACTGCCTCTCCCTGGACGCCCACCCTTTGGGATTCTGCAGGAGCCACTGCGCTGGAGACAAGCCCCACCGGGAACAGTCACAAACCTCAGACTTGAAATCGTACCACAGAAAGCAACCAAAAGATGGAAAATTCCAACCAGCATGCCAGCTCCATTAGTCTCAGCTGCCCTAAGTGTTACTTTTGAAAAATCTTTTTCTACTCACCCTCTGGAGCAGGAATTCTTAAGCTGAGTCCACCCTCCATTAAATTGTATGCAGTATCTGTCTGCTGAGATGTGTGTGGGTATCTTCTGAGGACAGGACCCTGGGGATGACGCCCCCTCCCCCCAGTTGTAATGATGGGCTCTAAGGGTGACAAAGGAAGAGCTTTTGGTGTGCAGTGGAGTATATATTTTTTCTACATTTGGTAGAGGAAATACCCATATAAACCAGATTTTTTTTTAACATCTTTATTGGAGTATAATTGCTTTACAATGGTTTGTTAGTTTCTGCTTTATAACAAAGTGAATCAGCTATACATATACATATATCCACAAATCCACTGGGTAAAAGAATGACAAAAGGCCTGGAAAAGAGAAAAATGGAACAGAACCATTTCATTCCTCCGCAGCTGCAAATAGATGAAGGCATTTCCTCTTTTTCATATAGGGGCAGGGACCTACACAGGCGAGGCAGCAGCTGTTTCAACATGCGCTCAAATTCCTATTTCTAGAAGACTAATACTTGAGACCAGATAATTTCTCTTCTCCACAGGTAAGTGAATATTAATAGAGGTCCTTTTAAGGTTCCGGGGCACGTTTGTATCATCACAGACATTAAAGCCGTGGTTTTCCAGGATACATTCCGCAGGTTCCGAAACACAGCCCCAGACACCCCAAGGAGCCAGGAGACCCCTGCCCTTCCCATCCTCTCTCCACACAACCCTCTACCTGAAAAGAGATGGTTCCTATTTCTTCATAGCAGTGTTGGGAAATCTATAGGCTCCATGAGAAGAGAGAGTGATTCAAAACTGAGAGGAGAATATGCGGGGAAGTGGGTGATGGGCAGGTGTGAGTAATGAAGGAAGCTCAGCGGGGTTGGACTGAGCGGGAGCGGGGCTTGGACCAAGTGGGAGGGGTGCTAATTTAGGCCGTGCGGGGTACAGTAAGGAGTCAGGGCTTTATCCTGAAGGCTCTAGGACACCACTGAAATCCCTGGCATTTGGGAAGGATCCCTTAGCAGTCGTGTGGAGAAAGGACTGGAGAGGAGGACCCTGGCTGCAGGATGCACCTGGAGATCAGGTGAGATGATGGTGGACTGGACAGAGATGAGGCAGTAAAGGGAGATGGATGGATTCCACCCCTAAGGTAAACCAAGCAGCCATCCATAAATGGGGCGAGGACTCCCACTTAGCTCTGCCGGGGGGCGTCTCTGGGCGCTCGGTGAAAAAAGCTGATGGAGGAAATTATCAAACGCAAAAATCTTGCACGGGCTGTGGATGGAAGCTGTGAGCATTCAAGCACCTGACCCTGTGGGTAATCAGAGAGCAATTAGGTCTCACTTACTAGATGGAATCTGGCTGCTCCCGGCTCAGATGGGTTTGAAGTGGGTGGGAGTGACTAAGCACAGGCCCGTGGCCGTACCCTGGTGGGGCAATTACAGCTGCAGGAAAATTCGATGATCAGACTGAAGCGAGAGGAGGGCTAATTGGAGAAGCCAGGCTGGAACTGCATGGTGAGCAGACAACCAAGGAGGGAGGTGTCCCGCATCTCCCACTGTCCACTGATGTTTCCCGGGGAGGTCATGGCGGGGTGGGAGGTGGTCCAAGAACAGATGCTGCAAGAGGGCGAGGACTCTGCTGACAGAGGAGCAAGGACAAAGGTACAGGTGATGCCTGGGGGACCTCTCCTGACTGGTTAGATGATCAGTGACCCCGGAGGCTCCCTGAGGGACGGGGGCACACGGGCTATATTGAGGATGTGGCTGAGGGGTGGAATCTCTCTTGCTCAATCCTACCTTGGCCATCCTTGGGCTGACCTTGCCTCATTCACTTTTTGAGCCAATATTTGAGAACCTAGTGTCAGTAACAGTTTACAGATGGCTAGCACTTCATGGTTGGCAAAGGTGTTTTACGTGTATTTTCTTGTTAATCCTCACAATCTGTGCAGTAGGTACTATTGTCCTGAGTTGGCTGATGAAGAACTGAGGTTCAGAGAGGTCAGTTAACTCGCCAAGTTCCCATATGATGCCCATAACAACTGTGAGAGGAAGGCAGGGCAGGGTCTCCTCTATTTCACAGACTAGGCAAAGCAGGTTGCGGAGAGTTGCCCAAAGTCACACTCAAGTAGTTAGTGGCAATTGGGGCTGAATCCAAAAGTCTTTCTACGGCATGCCTATAAAAGAAGGAACAGAGCGTCAAGTTAAAGGTGGGTTTCAGGGATGATGTCCTGGTGCTTTGCTTGATCTGCTAGGACAGTGGCCCTAGCTGACCACCTTGGCTGTGCTGGACCAAACCGGGAGAAGTAAACATTAGGAGATAAGAATAAAATCGGGATTAAAGGGACCACATATTGAAGGGCAGTCCACATTCAAGCTCTTTTGTCCAGTTATCACCATAACTACATGCGTTCTTGTCACACTGTGTGATTTTTGGATAGGAAGAAACTTGTGTGATGGTTGGATGCTGGGTCAGAGTCCCCCTCCTGTCAGAACCCTCTTTGTTCAGATGCCCTCTCCTTAGTGTGAGTTCAGGACTTCCAGGTCTAGAGTTATTTTGTGTAATGTAACTATGCGTTAGTTATGCTGCATAACAAATCACCCCCCAATTTAGTGGTGTAAACAAACACACACTTATTATCTCACAATTTCTGCAGGTCAGGAATCTGGGCATGGCTTACCCAGGTTCTCTGCTTCAGGGTCTCTCCCAGGCTGCAGTGAAGGAGTCAGCCAGGGTTAAGGTCTCATCCCAAGGTTTGGCTAGGGCAGGATCTGCTTCTAAGCTCACATGGTCGTTGGTAGGATTCAGTTCCTCCAGGGCTGCTGGACCGAGGGCCTCAGTTCCTAGTTGGCTGTTGGCCACCCTCAGTTCTTTGCCCTGTGGGTTTCTCCAGTGTGGTTGCTGTTTTGTCACAGTGCAGAAGCCCAGAAGGGAATGAAGGTCTGTTAGGAAGATGAAAGTCCCAGTGTTTTGTAACCTAATCACATCCCATCACCTTTGCCTTATGCTATTAGTTAGAAACAATTCACAGGGTCCAGTCTACCCCAAGGGGGTGGGTAATCACACAAGGATGTGAATACCAGTAAGCCGTGTTCACTGGAAGCTGTCAGAGCAGCCTGCCAACCGCAACTCAAGGGTAAGAATAGAAGGAATAAGCCAGCAGCAAGTGGGGAAAAAAATAAAGCTTACTAATTTTTGATTACTTATGTTGAGCCCTGAGCTCAGCACCTCACATGAATTAACTGTCTCATATAAATCTCCCAGCAACACTGTGGCATAGATATCATTATCCCCATTGTACAGATAACACACACTTCAGAGGAATTAAATAACTCTCTCTCAAGGCCAAATAGTAAATGGTAGAGCCAGGATTCAGAGTTGGGTTGCCAAACTACCAAGCCCATTCGGGGCCTGGAGGGGGCCTGAGCCCGGGGACCCCATTTCCCACCTGAGTGCTTTTACCTGAATTGTAGGAATAATAGCTAAGAGGAACAAAAATGCTTTGCAAATGCCAGTCTTGCAAACTTAAACCTAGAAAGTCTCAGGTGTTTTATGGAGAGATTAGAGGTAGGAGAGTGTTAAGGTAGGAAAGCGGTTGAGAGGCTGTTTCAGGTGTCCAGGCTCAGAGCAAAGCAAAGCTGGGCAGCAGGTGGGAGGGGATGGACAGGCAGGTGCACGAGTCAGCCAGGCCAGGGATGGGCATATGGAAGGAGGAGGGACAGGGGCTGATTGCACTGGTGCGGGTGGGGCCCAAGAGACATCCTTTTCAGAAGCTCCTGGTGACTCCAATGTGCTGCCAGGGTGAGAACCACTGTTCTACATTTTCGTGGGTGGCAGACAGGGTCACACTGCCAATGGCAAGAAAGGCAGGGAGCAGGCGGGAGGGAGGGAGTGTAACCAGGTGGAGATGGTAAGATTGTTTCACTTGCAAATAATGTTGAGTTGGAGGTGACTGCTTGATGTTTTTTTTACTTTAGTAAAAAAACAAACAAAAAAAACCACTCCTCATTTAGAAACATGGGATGTTGAAAACACATTGAAGAGTAAACTGCAGAGAGGATAGAGGTGGACGATGGATCAGTTCATAGGAAAGAAAGAAAAAGAAAGAAAAGGCACGGCCTGGATTGTATCAGCTTTACATGCAGAGTTGTTGGGAGAGCTAAGAGTTGCTGGTAAATGTGCTTGGCTCAGGGGGTGGCACGTAATAAATGCAGCTATCGGTTAATACAATCACATTCACTCCAAGAATGACTCCAATGGTCCAGTTTAAAGGTAAGAAAAGAGCTTCAAAGAACCTTATCCAAAGTCCTACAGGGAGTAAATGTAGACTTAGACCTCAGAGTCGGTGCTCCCCGCTACAACACCTCTCACATCAGAGGGCTGAGCACGAAGACGTGGGTACCGAGAAGGTGTGAAGGACAGTTGGTTAAGGAGATGGGAGAAGTTGGGAAGGCAGGAGCAGAGGCACGGGGCACGGTGTGCATCAGGAGGCCAAGAGCGGGGCGGAAGAGGAAGAGGTTTACCACGCAACCCCGCCACGGCCAGGGGGCAGCTAGCTGGCACCGGCACCAGGGAAACCATTTAAGATATGCACAGTTGTAGGAGGGATGTCTGCGGACTTGTCCACTGAAGAGGGGTTGGACCAGCAAAGGAGAAAAGCAGCATGTGGATGCGTGTCCCAGACTCCCTCTCCCAGTGCTCAGGACCTGACAAGACAGGCCATTATCCTCGTGGGAGTCCTGGGTTGTTTTCAAAACTGCACTTCTATGCAGGGACTGCTCATCACCCTCAGACAAGCGCTTTTGCCAAATGATTCAAAGTGATGCAGTCTGTGAAAAGTACACACCTGGGGGAACATCAGGCCATCCTGTCATTGTTATCCTCATCCAAGGATGTCCTTTGAACATGTCCCCATAAAGATACCCATACCATTCAAGCCTCTGAACAGGGCTTCTCAAATTCCAAGGTGCGTCATATCACCGATTCAAGCGGGTCCGAGGTTCCGATTTCTAACGAACGATGCTGCTGACCCGAAGACCACACTCTGAGCAGCAAGGCCTCAGGGCAATGGCCCCCAAACTTGTCTGAACGTTGGAATCACCTGGGGAGTTTCCGGACTATGGATTCCCGTTTCCCAGCGACAGAAAGGTCTCCACGTGATTTTAAGCAAGTTTAGGACGCACTGCCAGGAGGCTTGCAGAGGGAGCATGTAGAGAGCTTGCAGGAAATGAATCCATAAAGAAGACAAACCCAGCATGTAGTAAGAACTGGATAGTTTAGATCATGCAAGGGTGGTGGCGGATGGGAACACTTTAACAGTCCGCCTCGGGGCCCATCACAGGGCCTGCGACTCGCAGGCACCTTTTCCTCGGTGGGGGGGGGGGGGGG
>NW_006799055.1:2633616-2636530 GCF_000442215.2 Lipotes vexillifer | reverse complement strand
CCGGGGGGGGGGGGGGGGGGAGGAGGAGGGCCTGGCCCCTCTTTCCTCGCTTCCGCTCCTGCCCCAGGGCGGGAGGGGCGGGGGCCGGCGAGGAGCTTCTCAGAGCATGCGCAAAAGCGGGCCGGCGTGGGGCTTCTCGGAGCATGCGCGACTACGCCGGCGCTCCAGCCCCGCCCCGCCGGGGCCGCGCTACCGGAAGTGCAGTCGGGCCTTGCATAGAATCTCCCGGAGCGGTCGGTCAGCCTCGGTTCGCGGCACGTGGCTCAGCACGTGGCCGAGTGCCTGACCCCGGGCACCCTGGAGCCGCCGGCCTCTGTCGCGGAGGCGGTGTCGTCCCTGACCATCGCCGACGCGTTCGTCGCTGCCGGCGAGAGCCTAGCCCCGCCGCCCCCGCCGCCCCCTCAGAGGTTCATCTGCTCCTTCCCCGACTGCAGCGCCAATTACAACAAAGCCTGGAAATTAGACGCGCACCTGTGCAAGCACACGGGGGAGGTAACGAGGCCGAAGGCGTGGCCGCGGGGGGCGTGGCGTCCAGGCCAGGGACTAGTGGTGCGGTGCGCGCCAGGTGGGCGCTGCCCGAAGGTCCCGCGCGTGGGTACGCAGACGGGTTCAGCTTTGGCCCCCAGGACCGCACAAACGAACCAGCCATGCCTTAGGGCAGGGAAGGATTGGGGAGGTAGACAGGGAGTTGTAGGACCGAGATATCCTTCCCGTGGGCTCAGGGCTCACTAAGCAACACTTTCCCCTTCTCTGACTTTGAGTGGTGGCCAGTCACCACGTCCCCATAACATGTAAATATTTGCAAGGTTGGAATACTCCGTCACACGCCCGCCCCCAACCTGCCTTAAAAGGCCCCGCCTCCTGGGACCGGAATGGAGAACTTTAAGAGTACTGGAGGTTTGCAAGCAGCATGTGTTCGTTCATTCATAGTTCAGTACCGTCCTGGCCCGGAGAGCAGCAGTTACGACAGGCAAGGCTTCTGCCGTCAGGGACCTTATGCTTTAAGCGGGAGGACAGCGGAATAAGTAGGAATGCGACGCAGTGAAGAGAGGGCTGCAGGAGGGTGGTCGGGAGAGGCCTCCCTCTTGACCTGAATGAGAAGGAAAGGTCCCAGCCCTGCAGACATTTGAGGGAGAAACAGCCGGGGCAGAGAGAACTGCCAGAGGAGCGTGTGGTCCTGAGGGTGGACGCCGGCCAATGTGATTGGGTGGGGGAACCATTCATTCAAGGGGAGCTTGAGGGGCACGCCTGGAGGGTTATTTGTAGGCCAGGGTACCAATGGGTTTAGAGCCTGCGTTTTGTTTTGAGCGCAATAGGAAGCCTTTGGAAGGTGACAGGTGAGCAAACGGCGGCTCATGGAGGCCTAGGAATTGGCCAAGTTTCCCGGGATTTGGCAGTCTGGCTTCTCAGGGCCTCAGCCCAAGGCCCTTAACCAGGGTGCTGCAGCTCCTGCCTCCGCTCCTAGCACTTTCCTGACTTACAGGTCATCCCTCCGTGTGTCCTCACGCTGCCGTCCCCCTTACCCCTGCAGCATTTGAAGGCTGACCATTCCCTCTCCGGGACCTTGTCCCGCTCACTGACCCTTTCCCCTGGCTCCTCTCCCGCCCTCGAGGTTCTCCATGTGCCCCACTCTCTTGGCTTCTTCTTACCCCGTGACTGGCTTCCTTCGTGACATGCTTTATGCTTCCCCTTCCTCTCTTTCCTCTCGCCTGTTCAACCCCCCTAAATTCTGGGCCCTGTTACCAGAATGTCCAGATTGAACCTTACGTTTCCTTTCAGACTCGTGGGCTGTATTTAGGATATTGGCACTCCCAGCTTCCTTCACACAGGCTAGAAAACTTGGAGTCGTGTCATCCCAAATCTCACATTAATTTGACAGATATTTTTCAAACGTCCTCCATGACGGGTTGTGCAGAGTTCTGTGCACCTGCCCTGGTAACGCAGCTCTTGTCTTCCTGTCCACCTGCTTTGCTACCAGTAGCGTCCTTTGAGGCCTTGGTACGTCCTTCCTGGACTGTTCTGGGGCATGTTTTCCATAGTTAAGTGCACAGAACTGGTTATACGGGGGACATGTTTTGGCTTTTCCTATGGGTTCAGCGTGGAGGCCCTTCCTCCCAACTGCTGGGTCCCACGTGGTGGTTGCACTTCGGGTCGTGAGCTGCGTGTGTCCGGGCACCTGTGAGCTTTCTCGGATGTGACACACTCTTCTGTAGCTGTGCCGGGCGTTCTCTGAGCAGACAGTGGGCTCGTCCAGATGAGACCGCCCGCCCTGGGCTCTGAGTGGATGCGGAGATGCTGTGCGGGGGGGAGAGGGTCAGCGCGCAGGCCGCGCTGAGAGCCAGCAGGAAACCTTTAAGGGGGTCGCCGCTGAAGCCTGGTGTAGGTTAGGAGCAGGTTCACAGTACTGTATGGTCACTGTGAAGGCTGCCCGCTGGTTTCACATGGTATTCCTAGAACAGAATCTGCTGCAGTGACTTTGTGAGCAGCTGCGGCATTTCAGTTGTCGCGTAACCCCAGGCGGGAGATCCTTGCCTGGCCTCCGGTAGCAGGTGCTCAGCACTTACTGGGTGGAAACCACCTCTACAGACAGAGTCCATGGCTTTGCCCATCAGATAGTTTAGGGCTTGAAGTAACACCAGAGCCACTGACACAGGCAGGATTGACGTGCTTTTTGTCGCCTTCCTGCTAGAGACCGTTCGTTTGTGACCATGACGGGTGCAGCAAGGCCTTCGTCAGGGACTGGCACCTCAGCCGCCACGCCCTGGTTCACACTGGAGAAAAGCCCTTTGTGTAAGTAGAGAACTGTCTTCAGGCCTCTGAAGTGGGTGGCGTTTGGCACAGAAAATTGGCTGATGACCTTCGAGGTGAAGAAAGCGGAGCTGCTTTCGCCTGCATCTCCTGAGAGGGTTTTTGA
>NW_006799055.1:2631833-2633585 GCF_000442215.2 Lipotes vexillifer | reverse complement strand
GCGTCGGGGCCTTGTGGGTCATTGCGAGTGATAACTTCAGGGACGCGTTCACGGGACGTTGTCTAGAGTTTGCATCCCCTCCTCTCCCTTTAAAGTATATCCTAAATGGGAAATTAACCTCGTAAAGTTCAGACCAGATGGAACATGGTTCCCTGGCAGATTCTGGGCTCTGCATCCTCAGGGTCTTTACGAACCAATCAGCTGCTGGGATAAGAGACATATGAACGAGGAAGTAGAGGTTTAACCGTTTATCTTCTCTTTCTTTCGATTAAGCCCCCCACTCCTCTGCCATGCCAGTGTTAATTTCATTCCTCTCTGCCGGAGTTGCTCATTATCTCTGAAAAGGTAGATATTACTGCTTTTATCTTAAATCAGCTACTTTAAAGCAGTGGATCTCAAATTTGGGGTCCATCAGAATCACCTGGAGGGCTTGTTAAGTCACAGATGGGAGCAGCCCGCCTGCTCATCAGGAAGGACCAGTTAAAGTATATCCACACTGTGGAATACTATACAGCGGGGGAAAAAGGAATGCAGGTGTTCCCTGTGAAACTAAGAAAATCTCTGGGGCTTATTAGTTGAAAAACCAAGGTTCCGAAGAGGGTGTATTTCGGGCTACCTGTTTGTGTGTAAAAAAGAGCAGGGGAGGTAGACAACAAGTCCTCTATTTACATTTGCTTCTGTTTGTATAAAGAAATCCTAAAAGCTACGTAGCAAAACTAAAGAACGTTGTTGCCTGTCTTGGGGGTGGTGGGAGTCCTGGGTGGGTAGGGGCAGCGGTGGAAGGAACCATGCAGCTGTGTCCCACTCCATGCCTTTGGTTTCTGAGCTAAGTGACTGTATACTATTTAAAAAACTTAAGTCTTAAATAAAAATGGGGCTGGATATGGATGCGCGGGTTGGAGAGAACGGCGAGGGCTACTCCTGCTGGAGCAGGACGACTGCAGTGTCTCGTCCGGCTCGCTTTCCAGCCCACATCCCTCTCTTTAGCGCCAGATCCCCAAGTCCAGTTGCTTGCTGGGCGGCGTTACTTGGCTGTCTCCCTGGTTCCGTGGGGCCCAGGTCCCTGACCGTCCACAAGCTTTGTCTCTGGTCTCGTTCTTGTCAGGCGGCATCACTGCCTGCTTGCTCACCCGCAGGACTCCTCGTTCTTCCCTCCCGTCCTCCACAGCAGGAGGTCTGCAAGGGCCGTCCTTACCCCTCAGGGCCTCTCCCCTCCCCCAGCTGCCGGTGTCTCGGTTCAGGCGCTGGCCTGTACGCCTCACTTGAAGGCTGTTTCCCCGGCCCTCTCTCGCATCACCCTCCAGATTGCTTCCTTTCCTAAAACTGGGCAGTGGTTTTGAGCGCTGCTTATGTGATGACCTTTGTGCCTGGGCACTTTTGTGGTCTTGCCCCATTTGCTGGACTCTGACAGGAAGTGGTGGTCCAGCTCTTCTTAACTGGGCAGCAGCACTCCCACCCCCAACTTTGCCAGGGTGTCTCACGCCCCCTGCCTCTGCTGTTTGGTTCCTGGCAGGACTTTCCTGGCCCTGTCCTGCCCCACAGTGGTGTTGGGTTAGATGTCTGTGTCAGGATTGAAGTCAAGAGTGACGGAAAACTCAGCCCAATAGAGGCTTAAACAGGATAGTCTCCGTTTCTCTTGCATAACTAAGATGCAGAAAGGCCGAGGTGGTTAGGGGCTCCTCCTGACTTCTGCAGTCCTCATGGTCCAAGATGGCTGTCGGAGCTCCAGCTGTCACATAAGCATTCCTTCCC
>NW_006799055.1:2576084-2631811 GCF_000442215.2 Lipotes vexillifer | reverse complement strand
AATAACCCCCCCTGCCACTGGGATGGAGGGAGGGGCAAAAGAGGTGTGCCCCCTTTTTAGACACCTTGTGGGAGCTGAGCAGGATGGGCCAGAACTTAGCTGTGGGACCATATGCCTCATTACAAGGGAGGCTGGAAGAAGCTCTGTTTCTGTTGGCTGTGAGCCCGGCTGAAAGTCAGCATTTTGTTCCTGCGGTCAGAAATAGCACATGTTGGAACTTGGGGTGGGTGGTCTCTGCCCCAGCACCCCTCTTGTGTCCTTCCAGTGGGCCTCTGGGCATTTCTCCCCCCGTCACTCTGCACTGTTGGTCTCCACCTTTTTCTGCCAGTCCCTGTGGATAGCGTGGTGGCTGATAGGAGTGTTTTTCGGGGTTTATCGGTGAATGATGGGTAAGATGAGGGCTTGTAAAGGAAGTCCTGCTTCATCCATCTGGCTTATGAAAACTCATCACAAAAAGAGCACATATTAAAAGTCACAAAGAATTTAGATAATTCAAGGTCAAGATATAGAAACACTCATTAAGGGGAACTGCACAGGCTTGGTGATATGTCACAGGGCCTAACGGTTTATGGTTCTGTAAATATCTGTTTTTTACCTCTAATGATAAGCTGAAACCAGTTTTTTTGTTTGTTTTGTTTGTTTGAGGTCTTTTTGGAAATGTAGTTTGTAGAGACATTTCAAGCAAAATTAAAGTTATCAGATTCTAAACTGAGAACAGTTTAACTTAAGCATGATTTAAGTCTAAGCAGGGTTTAGGCTTTTGGAACTAGTGTTTTTCATCTTCCCTCTGTCCACTGTATAATGTCTGCTACACTGTGCTTAATTTCAGAAGCCTAACAAGAAAATGCATCTCTCGTTACATATAATCACGTCAAATTGAGAGGCGTTATGTGGTATGGCTTAACACTTTGGGATTTGTTAAAGACTATTTTTTATTATACTTTGGAATAATTAGCTTTTATAAAGTGGGAGGATGTACACATTGTAAAATTTCTCTTCCCTTGGTTTGTTAATATTTTGGTTTACACAATTTCCTAACAGTTGTACAGCTAGTGGCTGTGATCAGAAATTCAACACAAAATCAAACTTGAAGAGACATTTTGAACGCAAGCATGAAAACCAGCACAAACAATATGTGGTAAGTATGAATGATTTTATATGCTTAAACTCTGATTTTTTTAATGTTCATTGCCTGTGTGTCTAAAATTTTCATCAACCAAATTTTGTTGGTCAAATATCTGAATTTAGGGGCTTCCCTGGTGGCGCAGTGCTTGAGAGTCCGCCTGCCGATGCAGGAGACGCGGGTTCGTGCCCCGTTTCGGGAAGATCCCACATGCCGCGGAGCGGCTGGGCCCGTGAGCCATGGCCGCTGAGCCTGCGCGTCCGGAGCCTGTGCTCCGCAAATGGGAGAGGCCACGACAGTGAGAGGCCCGCATAACGCAAGGAAAAAAAAAAAAAAAAAAAAAAAAATCTGAATTTAGTTTGACACTAGCTATCATAATAATGGTTTATTTTGAAAGCAGACTTTTTTGCTAATTAAAGTATATTATTGGTAGACGACCCCAAATGAAACGTTTTTGCTGTTTCATATGTGTTACTCTTCAAAGCTTCCTGAATTTTATAGTAACTAAATGGATGAAAGTAGCAAGTATGTAATTTCTGCGATATTTTTATCTTGAGAGGATTCTGTTACGAGCTGTTCTTGATTTTTTTTTTGAGACTAACAAACCTTTACTTAAACAGTGCAGTTTTGAAGGTTGTAAGAAGACCTTTAAGAAGCATCAGCAGCTGAAAATCCATCAGTGCCAGCACACCAACGAACCGCCGTTCAAGTAGGTACTTTACGTGGGTGAAAACCTCTTAAAGCCGTTCAAGTAGGTACTTTACGTGGGTGAAAACCTCTTAAAGTTCAGGTGGGGATAAGATTAAAATGCATAGGTTGCATACCAATGCTCAGAAACAGTTTCTTAATCAACATTTTCCTGTTAAGTTGTACAGTGTATACCCATTTATGTATTGGGGTATTTCAAAAGTTTGTACTTTTGTTTCTCTAAAAGAAAGATTTAATGTGTTTCAGAATAATTTGTGAAATTAGTACAATTGTGGTTAAGCTTGAAGGGAAGGCTTATGTCTTAACTACTCAAATAGAGCCTGTTCGGTGGTGTGAAATGTCCTTATGCAGATGCTAAGTATTCCTTTCCTGTAGAACAAAGGTATCTGGGCTTAGCCTGCATCAGAGAGGGTTTCAGGAGGAACAGGAAGAGGTGACTGGATGTGTTGGAAGACACCTGCAAAGGGCACCTGCTGATGGCCGTCCTGCGAGCCGTGGCTGGCGCTGTGCGCGGCGGAGCTGTCCCCTGCCTGGGACTTGTTGTCATGACAGTGCCCATCCCTGCTTGCAGCTCTGCCGCCTCTTCCTGTGCCGCTGGTGGCCTGAGCGCACAAGGGGCGCCCAGAGGCCATGCATCTGCTGCTGTGTTTTCTTTTCACACCATCCCATGGCAACATCATTAGAAAAACCAGACGCAGATGACTCAGGATGGCTTAGGTGTTTACCGGAGCCATCTTTCTGTTGCCATGAAAATGGTATATTTTCAGAGGTATAAAGGTGAAAACTGTTTAATTTGATCACATAAGCAAAAAAAAAAAAAAAAAAAAAAGGAATGACTTTTTTCTCTCAGTTTGTTCTGCCCAAGGCTGGTGAAGTAACTTGCATTTCATCTACAACTAGGTCTGAATTTGAAATCCCATTTTTATGACTGGTTTGGTTGTGGGAAGAGGAGACTTTGGCAGGATGAGGATGACATACTGTTTAAGTACAGTTCTGTCTGAAAACGGATCAGCTAACGTTCATGTGTTGTTGACCCAGGTGTACCCACGAAGGATGTGGAAAACACTTTGCTTCCCCCAGCCGTCTGAAGCGACACGGGAAGGTCCACGAGGGTACGTACTGGTGCCCGCTCTGACGGGCACACCAGCAGTAGAGCGTGTTTAATTCTCTGACTGCTCGAGTCTGTGGTCATCCCGAGAAGCTGAAACTGCGTGGGCAGGGGCTCCATCTGCCTGTTCAGGTTTTATGCTCTTGACCAAAGAAAGAGGTGCTGGGTGTCGTGTCTGCCCTTCCACTCCCTGTTGTTGCTGTGAGTTAACATTTATTGCTTACAGCCGTGCCTGCTTATGCTTCCTCCTTGTGAAAGGGTTGGAACTCCAGCCGTGGCTTTGCTGCTCCAGCTGCTTTTAACCTCTTCTCTTTCCTTTCCTTGTTGGCATTCAAAGGACTTGGATTATAGTTTGAGGTTTTTGGAATAATCAGATTGTAACTTTTTTCAGAAAGACTTGATTAAGCCAACAGCTTGAATCTCTTCTGTTTCCATGAAGGATTTTTGATACATATTCCAGTTTCCCAAACCTTAGAATTTATATGACTTTTTAAATTTTTTATTTATTTATTTATTTTTGGCTGCGTTGGGTCTTCATTGCTGTGTGCGGGCTTTCTCTAGTTGCGGCGAGCGGGGACTACTCTGTTGCGGTGCGCGGGCTTCTCCTTGCGGTGGCTTCTCATGTTGGGGAGCACAGGCCCTAGGCACGCAGGCTTCGTTAGTTGTGGCACATGGGCTCAGTAGTTGTGGCTCGTGGGCTCTAGAGCACAGGCTCAGTAGTTGTGGCGCACAGGCTTGGTTGCTCTGCGGCCTGTGGATCTTCCTGGACCAGGGCTCAAACTTGTCTCCCCTGTATTGGCAGGTGGATTCTTAACCACTGCGTCGCCAGGAAAGTCCCCTTTTTTTTTTAAACACAAGAGACTAGTAGTTGAGTCTTTTAGTTTCTATCTGGTATTTAATTGGGTGAAGCTCAGGCTGACTGTTACACTGACTAATCCAGTTCAAGTGCTTTGCACAGTGTCCATTTTTGTGCACAGAGTTTTTCTCTGGAATCTTGTTTTCTTTTTTCCCTTAGCTGCTTCTTCCTAGTTCTTTTTGGCAGCGTGAAATTTACAAGATATTGACACTACAGGAAGCTGGGGGTGGGCACGGTTATCCTTGGTGGTTTATCCAGGGCAAAGGGATGAGTTAAAAAAGAGGCAAAGGTAAAGCAGGGGGAGGGGAAAGGGGCCTTGAGCCATGGAGGCGGGGTTGGGAGGCGCATCACAGCAGCTGGGAGTTCGTGGCCCATGTGAGATCAGGAGAGGGAGGGCCTCTTCCTGAAGCCCTGCTGAAGGGAGAGCCTATATGGAGGACCTTGACATGCAGTTGTTTGGTTTTACTGTAAAATAAACTTTTCTTAGTTTTCATTTTTTTTGATAATTTGCTTGATTTTTATGATAATTATTTTCCTTTCAATCTAATTATGACTGGTATTTATGCCAAGTATTCACAAAAGGCAATGCACCAATCTGTGTTTTTTTTTTTTGAAATAGGCTATATGTGTCAGAAAGAATGTTCTTTTGTGGCAAAAACATGGACAGAGCTTCTGAAACATGTGAGAGAAGCCCATAAAGGTAAGGCAGGCATGCGGGGCATGATATAAATATCTGCCCCTGTGGAACTGATGGAGTGCTTTTAAAGGGTGAAACATTAAATGTGCACTTGAAAATACAGAGTTTCTATAGTATGTCTGGTAAGTGCAGGGTACCTCAGCTGTTTGACACGTGAGCAGAGATCCGTGGTCCTGGGCCGAGGCCTGTGCACATTTTAAAGGCTCGGGCAGGTGAGGACTCCGGGGAGGCACTGGCTGATGTCTGCGGGGCAGTGTGGGAAGCGCGTGCCCTGTGTGTTGGGGGACACAGAAGAAAACTGGTCCGTTTAACTCCCTCCCCTTGCTGCACCCCCAGGTGGAGAACCCCTGCTGCTTGCAGACAAAAACAGGGACTTCATGTCATGTAGGAACTTGGAAAAATTGAGGCACACTTTCAAGCAGTAAAAACTGGAGTTAGTTTTCTCCCAGATTTCTAACCTATGTGTCATCATAAGGTTTGGGGCATCGAATATGTCGCTTGATACATTCCATATTAGTTTTTCCTGTATGGTAACACCTGGGAAGTGGGCTCAGTTTGCTAGTCTGCTCCCGCAGAGGACATAACATGTGACGTGTGCCAGAAGACATTTAAGCGCAAGGATTTCCTGAAGCAGCATATGAGAATTCACGCGCCGGAGAGGAACGTGTGTCGGTGCCCCAGGGAAGGCTGCGGCCGCACCTACACCACTGTGTTCAACCTCCAGAGCCACATCCTCTCGTTCCACGAGGAGCAGCGCCCGTTTGTGTGTGAGCACGCTGGCTGCGGCAAGACATTTGCCATGAAGGTGAGCACCCCGCCCAGGCGCAGTCCTTGGGGGCTGCTGGGCTCCAGGGAGCCTGGCCCCAGGCGGCAGATGGGGAGGCTGCGGGGGACTCGGGCCCTTCACTTCTGCTCCAGCAGGAGTGGTTCTTCACCAAACTCTGCGAGCAGACAGATTCGCCCCTGCCAGTGCTGTGCTCAAAGTCTGGCCCTCAGCATCGCCAGGGAACTTGCGAGAAATGCACATCCAGACCCACTGAATCAGAAGTTTGGGGGATGGGCCCAGTCATTTTTGTTTTAACGAACTTTGCAGGTGATTCTTACGTGACGGAATTTGAGACCCAGTGGCCTCTGGTACCATATGCTTATTATTTATGAGTCTGTTGATATTTGGGGTGTCCTTCTGGGCTGCCATCATCTGGGGATTGAGAAGGGGAGCAAGAGACAAGGACATGGGGGACCTTAGAGCTTCAGGACACTGGTCTAGACTTGGAGACCGTGACCCCAGGTGGAGGGGCCCGTGCGGCTCCGAGGACCCACGCCCAGTTGATGCTCTCACAGACGCTCGTGTGAACAGTGGTAGAGACTGAAGTGGGGGTGAGGCTGGCTTAGCACAGCCCAGACCGTGAGAAAACCACGGAACTGCTGGTGGTCATTGTTCGTGCTGAGGACAGCAGGACTTGGGTCAGATTTTCCACTGGTGTTTGGCGATGCTGATGACACAGATTCAGTTAGAAGAGCCTCCTTCAGCTCGGAAGGGTTTTCAGAACTGGCCCCCCAAACCCCTTACTATGAAAGAACTAGGAAGCCACAGGCACACGTGGTGAAAATGTATACATTCCTAACCTGGGTCCTTGGAAAAGGCAGTGATTTTAGTCCAAGATTTAAGGAACAGTTCTGCTCCAGTGGTAGAAGTCAGATCCCTCAACAGAATGTAACAGAAAGAAGGCTGTCCATTTATTTAAATTGACTCATGGGGTTTTCATATTAGCAGACACCAAATACCAAGTGGCAGTGTTTTACAAATAAAACTGTCTTTCTTTTTCCTTCATTGTAGCAGAGCCTCAGCAGGCATGCCGTTGTGCATGACCCTGACAAGAAAAAGATGAAGCTTAAAGTAAGTTGAGACTTAGCAAGCTGTTAATTTTAAAACATAAATTGGCTTAAACTAGATGCAATCTATTTAGCATATTTTCAATTACTTATTACTGTGTGAGTCTGTACTACTATACAGAGCAATTGTGTGGATTTCACTTTCTTCCTTTACGACAGTTCTGTTGTTGTATATACTGCAATAGTTGTATACCTGATATGTATACGATTCCAGTAGTTTGGATTTTGAATTCGAGTTCCAGTTGTCCCTTGGTATCCATGGGGAATTGGTTCCAGGAACCCCCAGGATACCAAAGTCCGCAGGTGCCCAAGTAAAGTTATATGAGGATTTTTGACTGCTCAGGTGTCCACGTGCCTAACCGCCCCCCCCAAGTTCAAGGGTCAGCTGTATTTGCAACCTCCGCACATCTTCCATATACCTTACATCATCTCTCTGTTACTTACAATACCTAATACAATGAAAATGCTATGTAAATTGTTGGCACACGGTAAATTCAAATTTTACTTTTTGGAACTTTCTGGATTTTTCTTTTTTTAAAATATTTTTGATCAGCTGTTGGTTGACCCACAGATATAGAGGCCTGCCTGTAATCTGTCTTCCTTATTCCCAAAGGTGAGACCGTCTCATGAAAAACGGAGTCTGGCCTCTCGGCTCAGTGGGTACATCCCTCCTAAAAGGACACAGGACCAGGGGGTGTCTTTGCCCAGAAACGGGGAGACTGCACTGCCTTCTGAACTGCACTAAAGGCAAGGTGCCCTCCGCCGTGGCAACGCTGGCCCCAGCTACACACCAGAGTGCTTTGTTTGAAGGACCGCAGACCAGCCAGCTCAGTTATTTTCTCTCAGAAGCATGTTTTTATTAAAATCACTGGTGCAGAGCATTGGATGCTCCGTCGTTTCCATTTCCTCTGTTCAGAGCGTCTCCTTTCTGGGTCCCCAGAGCTGATCTGCACGCATTCTCTTCCTTTTGGCTCAAGGGACGAAGCACACACATCACAGCCTTTCCCCCTCTAATGGGCTGTGGCCTGGATGAGAAGGTAGCTATTCCAGGCATAGTCTGGAGTATTTGATTACATATCTCCTCCTAGAAAAGGAAAACAGCCAAAGATGAATTTAAAACCAACATCTTTGATTCTTCCCCGTGTTAATGCTCTAATACACATAAAAACCAGCATGCTTGAATTGCTGCTATTTAAGGGATTTGCTGAATCGAATGGTACATACCTGGTTAAGTTGACTGAAACCTGTACAATAAGCAGGCAGTTATACAAACTCCATGTAACTAGGCTAATGCACTAAAAGCTTGATAGTTTTAAATCCCGTCGTGGCACTGAAGGGCTATGTTTGGCCCAGACCACCCTCTCGAAAAAAGTGCAAAGCAGTGGGTCTGGGCACTGGCAGAACCCCTCCTTCCCCCCCCAGGTTGTCAGCCCAGTGCCGTTCCCAGCACTCATTCACAGAGTCATTGGGGTGGTTAGAAAAATTCAAACAACTCAGTTCTAGAGATTCTGGATCAGCTGGGCTGGGCCGGGCCCTAGGCCTGAGTCATTCTAACGTGGAACTAAGGTTGAAAACCGCTGGAATAAATGCTGCCTTTAAGATGCTGCAAGTTGTCTAACTCCAAAAGCAAAGTAGATAGTCCACAGACTTATCCTGGGACTGTAAACTGATTGATAGACACTTTCTGGAAGACAACTTGACTTTATATGGAATGCTGCTTATAGGCCTTTATAAAGAGGAAACAGACTTTAGAAGATGAACCCGTAAAGTTTCTAACTTTCCTATTTAAGTGTTGGATCCTCTAGAATTTGTAAAACAGAATAGCATATAGCCTGTAAGTTATAAAAGAGTTTTTCTTTTATAAATTTATTTTTAGTTTTGCATTGGGTCTTTGCTGCTGCACGCGGGCTTTCTCTAGTTGTGGGGGCTACTCTTTGTTGCAGTGCGCGGGCTTCCCATTGCGGTGGCTTCTCTTGTTGCGGAGCACGGGCTCTAGGTGTGCGGGCTTCAGTAGTTGTAGCTCGTGGGCTCTAGAGCGCAGGCTCAGTAGTTGTGGTGCACGGGCTTAGCTGCTCCGCGGCATGTGGGATCTTCCTGGCCAGGGCTCGAACCCGTGTCCCCTGCATTGGCAGGCGGATTATTAACCACTGCACCACCAGGGAAGCCCTGTGAACTAGAGTGTTTTCATGTGGGGAAGTATTTATGCTACGATGGAAAAAGTAACGTGTACATTTTGCATTTTGAAAAACAAATCGGAAAGCTACTACCGTCATTGGGTAGTAGTAGGTACTTTTCTTTGACTTTACGTTCCCCAGATTTTCTACAGTTGTATTTTTAAGATCAGAAAGAAAACAAAACCACACAAGCAGTCAGTCACACCTGCTTTTACTTACCATTTTGTTTTCTGGCTCTTCTGTGGTCTTCCCTTTCTTTATTGTAATTTGAACTTTGTACTTTTTCTTGATCCACTGCTGAATCTGTTTACTCTTTGTGTCCAAATCATGTTGTCCAATATTTGAAGAAAAAGTCAGTTCCTTTGTCAGGGTGGGTCCTGGTTTGAAAGAGTGAGACTTGGCTCTAGTCTGTGTGAGGTCTATGCTTCACCACATGCTCGTCCTAAGTCTACATTGCTTTGGGGGCCCTAAAAGTCCTCCTGTCCGGTAGTTTCACACGCCAGTAAACATTTAAACACGGGAGACAGACACAGGTAAAACACCAATTTTTTACCTGCCAATTAAGAGTATTTCAATATGGAATGCTTCCGTTTATCGTTACCATTGTCTCATGAAAGAACAAAGAAGTGGTCCTTTAAAAGGAACCAGTTAATCCTTATTCTTATTTTGGATGGTGGGTAACAGGTGTTTATTATATTTTTTTCTTTAGGCTTTCTTTTCTTCTTATATTTTTTCTTCTTTAAATAAAAGTAATTTTTTCTAAAAAGGAGTTCTTTTATTAACACCTCTTTGCTTCCTTACAGCTCCTACCAGCTGGTCTGAGTTCTCTGTCAGCCCTTCAGCCATCTCTGAACCAAGCTTCTCAGGCTGTTCACCTTTTTGTTTTAAACGTGACACAGTTTGATGTCCTTATCACCCTAGCTGGCCTTTTGTGGATAGTTTTTGTTTTCCAGTCAACATCTCTGTTGTTAAATGTGGTGTCAGAAAACTGACACGTGGCCTTACTGTGCAGCTCTGGAGCCAGCCTTCTGACCTCTGTCCCAGTGTGTTTTCCATAATGATCAGCACTTACTAGGAATCAGGAAAAGCAAACCTCTTCACTTAATATCCAACTCACGGCTTCTGTACGGTTTAAATGACAAGTGCGCTGGCACATCACGTGAGCGTTCCTACCCTTATTGTGACGAAACGGGCATGGGGCACACTCCAGGAATCACTTCAGAGTTAGGGAGCGCTTCCTTGTGATTAACTGCACACCACCCCCGCCCCTTAGAGATGATGGGAGCAGGGGAGGAGGACGCCCCGACAGGTGAGCGGCCCAGGACAGGACCAGGAGCCCGCCCCACCTGTCCACGTCATCATGCCCGTGTGCAGTGGAAGGCCAGGCAGCTGATGGGGGCGGTTAAGGGGTTCCCATTATTTTGGTGGTGGTCACCTTGTTTTCCCCTCATTTTACACAGGTGTAGAGGGAGACATGACAGACACAAGAGTAGCAAAAATAGAAAAGGGATAGAAACAAGTGGACGAAAAAGACACTGGAGACGGTGGTGAAAGGACGTCTCAGTTTCTCACTGGCCTGTTGTCACAGGGGCCCTGGCAAATCCCAGACCTCAGCTGCGGATCTGCAGCCCTGAGGACCTCGGGGGCAGACAGCAAGGTACCTACCAGGCTTGGGCTCGGCCCTCTCCATCCCTCTGAGCCGGAGCCGCTCCTGGTAGATCTGCGTGCCCGTCATGAGCTGGTACTGCGGGGGCTGGGCGCCGGGGTCCTTCAGCACCAGCCGCAGGTCCTGCTCGGCCATGAGCCTGATCACGTTCGCTCGGTGCATGGGGCCCAGGTCGTTGCCCTTCTCATCCAGCACCTGAATGATGCGCTCGTTAATTTTTCTTCCAACGTTACAAAAAGCTGTTTCATTCTTTTTTTTCTTCTCTCTCTTGTCCTGGGTGTCTTCAGTACTAAAAGCTTCTGCATGAATGAGGCAGGACGGTCTTGGGGCAGAGGCAATGTGGGATGGTTCCGCCAGCGCCGTCTTCTGTACGACGTATTTACCCAAAGGTCTTCTAATGCAAGTATTTTCCGTTTTTATAGTTTGTAACGTTAACCTCTTTAGAAAAAGAGCAGCCATCCTAAAAAGCAGGGAGAAAAGCTCACTGAAGTCCGATCACTCATTCCCATGGGTCGGTGCTGTGGAACATGGAGCGCGTGTGTGAGCCTGTGGGAACCTCACCTGTGAACACTGCAGGTCCATGCACAGGAAACTTAAAAGTTATTTTAGTTGACTCCGTTCCCCATGGATCTCACAGTGCCAGCTCCAAAAGCAGATATCACCCTGAGGCTTTATTTAGGACGATGCAGAATATTGAATCCCTGGTGACTCACAAACACCTCTTCATGAACGTAATGAACAACTTATCAATACATCTGATGGTCTACAAAAGGTACGAACACTGTTATGGGAAAGTGGACCCTCCAGGAAGACAGCTGACCCCCTGGAAGAATGAACTGGGA
The DNA here is from genome assembly GCF_000442215.2 of Lipotes vexillifer. Taxonomy (NCBI): domain Eukaryota; kingdom Metazoa; phylum Chordata; class Mammalia; order Artiodactyla; family Lipotidae; genus Lipotes; species Lipotes vexillifer. The sequence continues at coordinate 2,620,744 of NW_006799055.1, read as the reverse complement.
CTCTCAGAAAGGAAATGCCCTGACATTAAAGTGGCCTCATGAACTACATCCATCACTCACAAGGCAGGTGGTGCATTGCTGCCAAAGGTGAGCTAAAGCGTCAGGCGCGTGTGGTCTGACTTCATGGCTATGAACGCTGCACTTAGAAGGGGCATTTTGATTTTTTAGTTGCTTGTCCACCATAATAAGTGTCCCTCCTACCATCCACATGACAGGTAGACCTGAGAAGTGTCTGAGGGAGTGATGAGAGGACCCGTTCATCTCATCTAGGGTTTGCTGAGAAACACGAGAGAAACAAGGACTCAGAGAGGTAGGTGTGTGCAGCTCGTCAATGAGAGAAGAGGATGTGGTGCCTTAGACGGCGCTTCTCAGAGAAGGCTCCCTGGGGCACCTGCTCGAGCATCACCTGGGGCGTCTGTTCAGACTGGAAGCTCCCTTTGGTCCAGCTCTGATCCCACTGGGCTGGGTAACCAATCCCTCCTACCCGTCACCACCACCAACGCCCATCGTCGACCAGTGACATGGGTTGGGGGAATGAACAGCAAACTATGGAAAATGATGGGAGGCGCACGTTCTCACCTCCCTCCCCCACAGGTCTGTCGCTATGGCTCCAACCCCCCAGCCCCCCCAGAACGCCACCCTTGCAGAGTTAACTGCTCACCCAGCCCCTCCACGCAGATACCCAGCGGGCACCCTCGTCAGCACGGCCAGAGCCGAACTCCACCTGCCCTGCTCCCTGCTCTGTCCTCCCGTGTCCTGTCCTCACATACACCCTCTGACGCTCAGGCCCAGAACAGCTGAGTGACCCTTGACCCTTCTTTTCCAGCAGATCCCATTGCTGGCCCTCTAAAAATCAGCGGGATCCAAGCACTCCACCTTCTCCCTTGCTGTCTAGCGCCCTGCCCCTGACGCGCCCTCATCTCTCACCTGGATCAGGTCCCAGCCTCCTGACCGCCCTCCCCGCTGCTGCCCCTGCCCCTTAAAACATGGAAGTCAGGCCGCGGTGCTCCTCTGCCCACAGCCCTCCGCGGCCCCCACCTTGCTGCAGAGCCCCCGGGACCAGGCCCCCACCCACCCCTGCCCACAGCACCCGCCCCGCTTCCTGCGCTCCCTGTCCCAAACGCACGGGCCTCCTTGCCATTCCTGTAAACACCGGGCGCGCCCTCCCCCCAGCCCCCGCCCTGGGTGGGATCCTCTCCCTCAGACGATGCCAGTTCATTTACTTCTCGGCGAGGCCTTCCCTGTCCACTCTGTCAACGGCACATCCCATCCTTTCAAACCCACGACCTTGCCTTTTAAAGAGATTCACTGCCGACATACACTGATCTACACACGAACACTCACAGTCTTTCCCCACTGGAATGTAAGCTTCATGAGAAAACGTCACTTGTCTACTTCGTTCACTGCTGTGCTCCCCACACTAGCGCCTACAGCCTGTCTCAGTACATACAGCCGTCCTCGGTATCCACGCAGGACCGGTTTCAGGACACCTGGCACGGACGCCAAACTCCGAGGATGCTCAAGTCCCTTATATAAAAAGCTGTAGTGTTCGCACGTAACCTATGCACACCCTCCTGTACACTTTGAATCATCTCTAGATTACTTATAATACCTAATACGATGGAAATGATATATAAATAGTTGCCTGGCACAGTCGCTTTTTGGAACTTTCTGGCAATTTTTTCTTTTTCGAGTATTTTCAGTCATGGTTGGTTGCAGCCACGGATGTGGAACCTGTGGATACGGAGGGCTGACCGTACGTGCTGAATGACTGCGTGAGCCCAAGGAAACCGCCAGGAGGCAGGCGGCATCTGGGGCCAAATCTCCACGTCGTCAGGTGCATCAGCGCCCCCCAACGCAGATGCGCTGTAAGAGTGCTCTTTTTATTCTAGAGATATTGAACTTTCCTCCGTATATTTTCTTCCTTTATTCAAAAGCTGGGGCCCTTTTTTCCAGGAGTATTCAGTCATACCGCTGTATCAGTTTTCTTCTGGTGCTTTTCTATAGTATCGTGAGAAGATATTGTCAGATTTATGAATAAACCTTGAATAAAATGATCCATGCTTTACAAAAAAAAAAAAAAAAATTCCCAGCTGGCATTTCAAATGTCCACCAACCTCAGTGAGATCTACGGCCAGATGCTTCATCCACAATGAATGGGTTACCTGACAGTCATTAACTGGGGATGCAGATGCTGTAAAGGCTCCACAGTGGGACTGAACTGGGTTTTAAATAGCTGAGATACTTACTGTTCAATAACAGACACTCAGATACTTGTTGCCACATGGCGGAAGCCGTCAAACCAAACAGAAAAGTCTGAAGACGCTGGAGAAGACTTTTCCATTATCCTCAGAAAAAGAGCAGCAGCAGCAAGTCCCAAAGTTCACTCTGAGTTAGGATGAAACTAGCAGTTCCAGACGAAAGCTAGTGTGCCCTGAGTAATGAACTATCAACACGTTACATAGAAAATACTATTCAATAGGTAGGATTTTGTAAAACAAGGAAGCGAATAAACAAACTAGGCACAGGAGAAAGATGAAAAGGAATTGAAGAAGAACCCTGAGGTTTCCTTAAGGTTGAAGACACAGTAATTTTCTTTCCCCTATTCTTCCTAATTACCATTATTTTTTCCAATTTCTTTTTTTTTTTTTTTTTGCGGTCCGCGGGCCTCTCACTGCTGCGGCCTCTCCCGTTGCGGAGCGCGGGCTCCAGACGCGCAGGCTCAGAGGCCATGGCTCACGGGCCCAGCCGCTCCGCGGCACGTGGGATCTTCCCGGACCGGGGCACGAACCCACGTCCCCTGCATCGGCAGGCGGACTCTCAACCACTGCGCCACCAGGGAAGCCCTCTCTAATTTTTTGTAAAGAGGAAGTATTTTTTTATACTAATAAATTCTATTTGTTTACAAAATAACTATTTCAGAAAGATAATGTAGATTTTTTTTAAAGCTTTAAAAACACTTTCCAAGAAGAGGAAAGGGTAAGAGTAGAAAAATTATTATAATAACAATAATTGAATATAATATATTAATATACAATTATTATATAATTATATTTTTATATTATGATATATAATTATATAAAACTTATACACTATATACTTTATATAAATTATAATTTATGAATTATAAAATTTATAAAATTATAAATTATAAAATATGAAATAATATTATATAAGTATATATGATAATTATATAACTATAATATATAATTATTAATGTAATAATTTAAAATGATTGTTGTTTACTTTTTTAAAGGTTCTTTGCTATTATTCAAATTTTAAAAGGCTTTAAATTTTCTTGACTTACACAGCAATTATGCTTCAACACTAGCTAAATTTTGGCTTTGGATCAGCAAAGAGGAAGATATACCTGTTTCTTCAAAGTAGGCTTTTCATAGATAAAAATATAAATAACAGAGTTAGGGAAAAACCTGTGATATGAAATTTGAATCAGAAACATCAACATAAATTCAAGTAATTGAGAAACTTCTTATTAGGAAAATTCTCAAGCATGTACAGAAAAAACAGCAAAATAAAGGCCTAAGCACCCATCACTTAGCTCCTTGATTTGCAGCATGTGGTCCAACAGGCTTTCTCTCCATCAGCAACTACTCCCGGGACCCCAGCATCTGTGAACTACTCTTCCGAGTAAATCCTGTGTCATCAGTAAACACTCCAGTAAGAGCTGAGGACTCCTGTATCTTTTGAATAAACACAGTAACACATCCCAACTGATAATCACTCCTCTATATGTTCAGATATCCAGTCTTCAGTTTTCCCTGATAGTATTACCATTCTGTTTACATTTCATTTACAGTTTCATCGCATGAAGAGACTCCCACGGGCCAAATGTGTGATAATTTAAACATCAGTGACCGAAATTCATTTCAACACACCGAATATGCAAAAATCTATGAAAAAGAAAGATAGTTAGCCACAACTGTATGTGACTGCTACTCTGACTCCTTACTCTGGAAATCGGTCATGGAAAAGGAACTAAGCATTTATCCTACCTTTTTAAGAAGAACTGTAATCACCCCGAATTGATGAAGAAAAGCGTTCTTTAGAGGAGAATGCCAGCTACTACATGGAGAAGAAAAGTAAAAGTAATTTGAAAACCACCATTTTGCCACCTCCGATCAAATCACTGACTCAGGCAAAGATGGATGCAAAAATCATTAGGTAAAAAGCTGATGAGGAAACAAGGTATTCAAGTGGTGCCAAAGGGTGACCCAAAGAATACTTCCAGACTGAAGTGGGAAATGTGCACTCTGGCCGTCACCCCGTAACAGAGGTCAGACTCAGCATCCTGACAGTCTAACACTCACCTCTTCACGTGATGGATGGTCCTTCCATGAAGCGGTCCTGCCAAAAAGATTAAACCTGAACCGCGTCAAGCCTCTAGACTTAGCTTCTAGTTTCCAAGGATACAAAGGCCAAACTAGAGAGGAACGAATGAGATGATACTACAAGGAAACAGCCTGACAAGTCCAGACTGTGGGACAAAACCACTGGCCTCAAGTCTTAAAATAAGAAAAGTCAGTGTTCCTGGGAACTTGAATTAAAAGACTGTGGAGACATATGGGACTTCCCTGGTGGCGCAGTGGTTAAGAATCTGCCTGCCAATGCAGGGGACATGGGTTCGAGCCCTGGTCCAGGAGGATCCGACATGCCGCAGAGCAACTAAGCCCATGCGCCACAACTACTGAGCCTGCGCTCTAGAGCCCGTGAGCCACAACGACTCAGCCCACATGCCACAACTACTGAGCCCGCAAGCCACAACTACTGGAGCCTGTGCTCTGCAACAAGAGAAGCCACTGCAATGAGAAGCCCACGCGCCGCAACAAAGAGCAGCCCCCGCTCACCGCAGCTAGAGAAAGTCCACGCACAGCAACGAAGAACCAAAAACAGCCAAAAATTAATTAATTAATTAATTAATTAAAAAATTAAAAGACTATGGAGACATAATCATAAAATTCAGCGTGTTTGAGAAAAAAAGCAACCAAAAAGACACATGGGGGTAAAGGGAGAAATATCTGCATATGGGCTAGATTCGTGATGGATTAGATACTATCAGAGAAGTATTGTTAGTTTTCTCAACTGTGAAAATGGCATCCTTAGGAACTCCTTAGGGAGCATGTCATGACATCTGCGGCTTACTTTAAAATGGTTCGGCAGAAAATGTAAATGTAATTACAGCGAAATCTGCAGAATCTAGGTTATGGTTATATGAGGATTTAGTTATTAATCTTTCAACTTTTCTATGTGTTTTAATTTTTTTTTCATAATTGAAAAGTTTTTTTTAAAAAGAATCAACAAGCTACAGGGAGGAAAAAGTTCACTAGTCATGCCAATATGACTATCCCAGTCTGTGTAAGTTGTACATTTACTATAATTTAATAAATGGGCACTCTGACTTTATATATCTTAAAAAAAATTCCCTTCATTAGTTGTAAGTTTATGTCTAAGTGGAGCCTATGTGTAAGGAACTTTACAAACTTAATGGGATTTTTTTTTTAATGCAAATTGCCTTTTTTTCTCCATCTGGTTTTCATCAAATCAAGTCTAAAAGTGTTTTACCATCATAAATGGTGATGGTTTCAGTTTAAGGTACTATGTGAACAATTTGTTGTTAACCAAAACAACTAAAAGTTAACACAAGTTCTCTATTTTAGAGAAGTGGTTCTCAGAAAATGGGAGCCTACCAGCATCAACTGGGGATGCTTTTTCAAAATACAAGATGTTTCCTCACCCTGCTCCTGTTAACAACCACTGGGTTGGGACCCTCCAGAAAAAGGTGACGTTAAGAAAATGAGTAATAAAACATTATAATGTAAGTGGGTTCAAGTAATTTAAGCTGGGATGTCTGGGGTTACCCTTAACCTTTCCAGGCTGATGCAAAATAGGGAGCCAATTTCTCTGATGAGATGTCTTTGATACCTCTGTCAAATATATACAGACTGAATGAACCAAATCTAAGTCAAAATAAGCACTTACTAGGAATCATGAAAAGCAAACCTCTTCACTTAATATGCAACTCACAGCTTCTGTACGGTTTAAATGACAAGTGAGCTGACAAAATACGTGAGTGTTCCTACCCTTACCTCCACAACTGTCATTTCTGAGACATCCAAAAATATTTTAAAAGCCAGTTATCTTAAAGCCAGTTACTTAAAATGCACAATTTAATAATATGAGATATCCATTTCTGATTCCATGATTACTCAGACCTTATTGAAATCACGCTGTGTTGTATGAGCTGCATCTCTTGGTAGTTTTAGTTCAGTAGCTAACTCCATATTCTAGAAAGAAACAGGATTTCTTTTTCTTCGTTGTTCTTTACTTACTTGAGATTGGATCATTGAAAAACTCCACATCCTCTAAGCACTGGAGGACAAACTGACAAATGTCCCCAGAGTCCCTCTCTCCTCTGGGCTGTGGTTCCTCTCCTGCAACTCCTGCTACTTTCCATCCTCACTCCTCTTCTTGGACCTCTTCAGCATCATCCTAGCTGTCCCAGGATGATGTAAGAAAAAAATGTCAATTACATTATTCCAGATGTACACAACAGAGTAATTTTAGTGTTTGACCCACATATTACAATAAGAACTGGAAATAATTTAAACATTAAGCCATAAAGTGGGCAATTCTGAAATAAATATGTGGTACTTCCATATGCTGTGGTTTTCAGGTGAGCTTAGGGCTGCATCCTTTATATTTTCACATTAGTCTTCAGTGGTCTGAAAGGAACCACATTCTTTGAGGACTGTTACCAAGTCCAGCTCGTGCTGCTCGCCACATGACAGGCCAATAAATCGAGAGATGAGTTGCTGGGACAAGGAACAGTGACTTTATTTGGAAAGCAGCAGACCGAAAAAATGCTGGACTCATGTCCCAAAGAACCACCTTCCCCGAGTTAATTCAGGCTTTTCTTTGAGGACTGTTACCAAGTCCAGCTCGTGCTGCTCGCCACATGACAGGCCAATAAATCGAGAGATGAGTTGCTGGGACAAGGAACAGTGACTTTATTTGGAAAGCAGCAGACCGAAAAAATGCTGGACTCATGTCCCAAAGAACCACCTTCCCCGAGTTAGAATTCAGGCTTCTTTTATACTAAAAGGGGAGGGAGTAAAGTCCTGGTTCCGGCCAGACTCTGCAAGGGATGTGTTATTTCTTCCTCCCTGCAGCCATTCACAGGTGGGCCTGGTCCGGATATTTTCTGTGATCTGAACAAGGTATTTTAGCTTCCAGGCCTTTATTTTGCCTTGGAGGCAGGGTTCCCAGAGATGGGCCATTATGTATAGTTTAAGCTTATAGGCAACATCCCTTTAGTGATTAACTAGAATACAAAGGTTCTTCCCTATTATAGGACTACTTTCCCCAACTTTTATTATGAAAATGTTTAAACGTTCAGAAAAGTTGAAAGATTGGAGAGTCAACACCCCAATACTCATTCACCCAGATTCTACTGTTGCTCTCCTTGGTTTATCCATCTATTTTTTCCTCTTTCCATCCATTTTATTTATGGTTTGATACATTTCAAAGTAAGCTGCAGACACTCGTACACTTCATCCTCAAACACTTCAGCATGCATATCACTAACCAGAGTTCAATATTCATTTACAATTCTTTTCATTTTGAGGCAAAATTTACATACAATGAAATGTACAAATCTTACGCACATAATTTGACAACACCTTTGTTACCAAACTCCTATCAACTGAAGAGATGAAAATAACTTCTATTATTTGTTCACTCCCTGCTTTTCTTTCCTACATAGCTGACACTGTATATTAATATCTATTCTTTCCAGGGAGGTTGAATCAAAAGGTACATGGATTCTAGTGGACTAAATATTTGTGAAATTAATTTTTCCAATTCCGATGACTTTAAGAATCCTCTCTCTCTCTCTCACGCCTTCCAAAGGAGTTTCAGTAAATCCTTCTGCCTGCTGCCCTGCCCAGTGCCCCACCTGCCCCATTCCAGCCCAGGGTGAGCACTGCTGTCACCAAGCCTTCAGGTTGCTGTCCACTGGCCCTGGTTTTGTACAAAGTACTCTCCACACTGACGAGCTGTTGACGAGCTAGAACACTGATTAAAACACTGGAAAAAGCTAACATATATCTTGGCCAATTACTTAACCACATTTCTTTAGCCATAAAATTTTAAATTTACTTTATTTTTTAGTTATTTTATTGAAATAAGTTAACCATCCACAAAACATCTTTTGAAAAGCTCTTAAATCCTGAGCTCAAGATTCAATATTAAAAGTTGTACTTATTCCTGTATATTAATTTTCTAAACGGTCATCTCACCTTCCAGAACTCCCTATCTCAGTGACCAGCATCTCAGTCCGTCCAGAGCCACGTCGTCTTGTCCACTTCTGCTCTCCCACTCTCACAGCTAATCCAACACCAAGCCTCCTCAGTGTTACTTCCGAACACCATAAATCCACCTACTTCTCTCCATATCCACTGCCACTACCCTAGTTTAAGACATCTTCCATCTCTCCTTTGGATTCCCATCAGTCTCCTAACTAGGCTGTTACACCATGAGCTCTGCAATCAGTTCTCCCCTCTGCAACGCTGGTGTTGTCCCCGCACCCAGCGCCCGCCCACCTTAAAACTGCCTGAAGATTAAAGACCAAGAGCTTTCAGGAGGCCAAAAGGTCCTTCGCACCTTTCTGGCCTCACTCCATTCCAAACTTCCTTTATGCCTAAACCCCCCGGCCTTTCCGATCTTGAAGTGCTCTTCCCCTTGGTTTAGGAAACTCCATTCCTGTCTAGCGGGGTCTTTCTCAGGGCGTTCTTTTGATTACCTCCCAGACTACGCCAGCTCTCCCCTGGTCAACCCCCACCCTTTCCCCCGTCCCCCGCTATTTGCTTGTTGAGCTCAGAGTTAAAGTGCGTCCACAGAACAGTTCATCTTTCCACGATTATAATTTTGTGATTATCTTATTACCGTTTCTCTCAGACGGTAAGTTCTGTGAAGCAGGGAACGCATCTGGTTTACCCTTCCCTGCATCGCGCTGGGCACGGTCAACAGTGGCTGATTTTCCAGAGCCCTCCACTCTGCACTTCCTTACACTGAAGCCTCTCATAACCTGTACTTGGAACTGCGGCTCTTCAGTAAGAAAATGTATCTACTTCTTTCAGGAGTCTTATGCCGTGGAGCCTAGTAAATGGTAAATTGGAAAAGAAGAAATCCCAGATCACTCAGCGACCTTCCCCACTACGCCGCCTTCTCTGGCCGCAGAGTGCAGAGCCTACACGCCCTACCGTGCTCCGCGCTGAGCCAGGGACTGGGGTGTGGGGGGAGCCCCGCGCGCCAAACAGACCGGTCACGTGCACCTGTGGTGGCCACGCCCACCCGAGCCCCGCCCCCGCGGCGCGCCTGGGCCGTAGCGGGCCGTAGCGACGTACGGCTTGCGTGCGTGCCCGTACGTGCACCAGGATAGCTGGGCGAAAGGTCCAGGGGCTTGAAGGACCGTGGACGGCGGGGTAGATGCTGCGGCTCTGGGGTGCGCGGACAGCAGCCTGGGCTCGAAGACGGCTTTACAGCCCGGCCGAATCCCCGAACCCGCGGCACGGTCTGCAGGGCCTGTCCGCTGGCGGGTGGGCGGCACCGAGCTTCCAGGGACAGGGACACGGCCGAGCGCAAGGCCGCGTCCTCCGCAGGCACGTCCCTACGACCCCGTCCTCCCGCTGCAGGCCCCCTCACCCGCGCAGCACCCCTTGCCTTTAGCTTTACCTGTTCCGGGCCGCAGATTGGTAAGGTTTGGCAGAAGGAGCCCATAAACGGGCTCCGCCGTGTGAGACCCTTTCACCTTCCGTAGTGGGCGGGGCTTCGGTCTGCGTCTTTAAAGGAAAGGTGACGTGAGGAGGAGCGCCTTTCCGGCCGGCGGCCTAAAGTCCTCCGACAGGAAATGCCGAGGGCGACGGGGAGGAGCGTGCGGGAGGTTGCCGTTCACCTGGCTCCTGCCGCCGCAGGTGGTGCGGCGATCGGAGCTTCCCATCCCCTCGGTCCATTACGTTGGCGCCGACCACGGTGTGGCTGTATTCCCACTAGGCTTAGAGCTTTCATACACGTCTTTTTTACTTAATAAAATACTATTTTGATAGAATGCTTAATAAACTATTTCATAAACGTCTTTATAGTTATTGTGAGTTCGGGAGCAGTGCTCACCTGCACTTGCAGGTGAGCAGGCGGACTCGGGAAGCCGAGGCTCCCGTCGGTTCCCAGGTAAGCGGCACTGGCGGCCTGCGAGCTCCGGGCCGGGCGCGGAAGGCCCCCGTGGCACCGTAACCCGGAGAGCTCGGAGCCGTCAGCGTTTGGCCGAGGACCACACGGGCGTGGGGCGTGCGTGCGGTGTCCAGGCTCTGGAGCAGTTTTAACCCTGGGAGCGGACCGTGCACCGGGTCTCTTGCCTGCCTGCTTTGGGGTCTGCGAGCCTGCAGACCGCCGTGCCAGCCCCTGCCCCTCTCGCCCCTTCTCCAGTAGGAAATTCCACCGTGGCAGAGCGCGAATTCCTCAGTGGCCGTGACTCCCTGAAGCCACGTAGTTAGAGGATACTTTGATTTATATGAGAGCACACTGCTTCTATTGGATACTTGTAGTCCAGCAGGACACGTCGCTTTATTCTCATTAAACAGCTCAAGTCTCGCATTACCTCTTTCGTTTCAGATGAGGAAACTAATGCAGCCTTAAATAGTTCCTTGAGAGCAAAGACCAAGTTTCCGTTTCCTCATCAAACCCGCGGCGTCGTCGGGCATAGTAGGTACTGAATTTTCGTTGAAAACAGTGAAGTGGTAAATCCAGAAAAACTATGTGAGGCCCAAAGGCCAAGGTTAGTATTTGCATGTTGGTCTTTTCCAAGTTAAACGTGAAGAATTAAAGATTCATTTTATCCGGGCTTCCCTGATGACGCAGTGGTTGGGAGTCCGCCTGCCGATGCAGGGGACGCGGGTTCGTGCCCCGGTCCGGGAGGATCCCACGTGCCGCGGAGCGGCTGGGCCCGTGAGCCGTGGCCGCTGAGCCTGCGCGTCCGGAGCCTGTGCTCCGCAACGGGAGAGGCCACGACAGTGAGAGGCCCACGTATCACAAAAAAAAAAAAAAAAAAAAAAAAAGATTCATTTTATCCTACCAAAAATATTCTTTAATAGCAAGACGTGTTTGTTTAGTGTAGATCTGGGGATGGAGTGACCAGCACAAAACTTGGGAAATGGTAGGTGCTCGTCACCTGCAAATGCCCGCATTTACCTGTGTGCGTGCCCAGGCAGTGTGACACAGGTGCTTGACTTCTCTCGAGTTGTTTAATCCTCAGGAAAATGTAATGACCTCATTTCACAGATGAGGGAACTGAAGCCTGAAGAAAGTAAGTAATTTGCCCAAGGTCACGCAGCTAGTAGCAGATTCAAGAATAAAAAAACCCAGGCAGCCTGGTGTCAGTGTTGGCGTTCTTAATGCTGAATGTCCCTTATGAAATGAGTGTCAGTGGAGTTACAAGTCTGGGAAGATACTAAGTGAAATTGGTTGAAGAGTTCAATACCCAAACTAAGGACTTAAAGTTTGGTGAGATTATGATTCGAATAAATTCACACCAAGTTGTCCTTGGTAACTAGAGCCACCTGTCAGCATCCCTTTTTCTTTCTGCAGCCCCTCTTTGAAGGTATGAGTGGCCAGAATAGATGATTTGGGGAGTTATCTAGACTGCCATTGTGAGATATCTCAACAAGACAGGGGCTTTGGTGTTCCTGGAAGGAGATGAGCAGGAAAGGGTGGGCGTTACAGACATGCCGCCAGAGAGAGAGAAGCAGGTTCTTTTTAGCTCTTCTTTTGAATTCTGCTCTGACCTCCAGCTGAAATGGGACCGGGCAGCTACTAAAGAATCGTTGAGAGTCTTGGGCTCAGCTCCAGTGGGGGTGACTTTGAAGACCTTTGAATAATGATAGTAAAGCAGGTAACTGGGTCTTTCAGGACCCCTCCCTGTACATATGGCCTCTGCTTGCTAAGGCACCCTTCTTGGTTTGGGGACAGGATATGACTACACCACAAAGCCCCTGTCTGTAAGCTGTCTCATTCAGTATGTGCAGAGAAGAGGACTCTCAGAAGTGTATAGAGCTTCCCAAATTGTTATTGTCTCTTCCCGTAATTTACCGAAAAAGCAAAGCCCAGAATGTAGGTGAAGTGTAACTCCGTAATATGACTCAAATCCCGGCTATTCTAAAACGACATTTTCCACCACAGGGTAATTTCCATGATACTTTTCCTGGTTGGTCCCTGAGTGACACATTTCCTCACACAAGGCAGGTATTGATGTTTTTGCTCTGACGAAGGATTAGAGGAAAGATTCTGCCCCTCTCCTTGCCTGTTAGCCTTCAAAGTCCCCTCTCTCCCCCTGGTGCGGATGCAGGTGTGTGAAACACAGTTGCTCAGCCCAGGTCATTGAGGTTTAAGATATCTGTCCCACAAAGTCGTTACTCTGTGGGTGATTTCTTTAAAAGTTGTGAACACTAGGCTGTGTCTTCATGATGCCACAGTGACTGCAGCAAATTGAGAAGCTACTCTGCTAATAGTCCTGCGTTTGTCTTGAAGGTCTGTGCATGTGGCAGAGCCTGCGTGAGGCCCAGTACTCTCTGCATATTCTTCAACAGGTAGTTGTTAATAGATTGCAGGTAGTTTAGATGCCCCCTTGCCTCCCTCCATTACACTGCAAACTCCTGCCAGGACATTTTGGTAAAACAAAAGAATGGGAGAAGAGCCTGTGCAGTGCCGACTATATCCAGTAAGAGCGTTGGCTTAAATGGCAGCCACTTTCCCGTCACAGTGCCATTTAAAAACCGAGAGGGTCCGTGCCCTGCTCTCCTGGGTACGTGTTTACAAACTTGTCGAAAGGCACAGAGAAAGCAAGGTGCGCACAGGGCTTTGGCTGATGTGGGGTGACTTCAAAACCTCCGGAAGATGCTCGCAGCCCACTACTACGTGTCTATTCTCATAACACATGAAAGCTGGAAGCCTTCTTACAGAATCTGTACCGTTATCCACAGGCAGAAGTGTGATTAATGCGTTCTAAACATGCAAACATCTGTACACTTAAAAAACCAAACAAACCAAAAACAAAACTCCAAACAAGGAGGTTCCGCCCTCCCTCAGTGTCTCATTTTGTTGTTTTAAAGGACTGAGGAAATCTTCCTTTAAGTAGACCTAAATCCATCATGCAGCTACTGCTGCTGGTTCCTCAGAAGAGCTGGAACATCTGGTGACCACATCTGTGTTAAAACCCTTCACATACTCTCCAACTACTATTAGATTCAGAACAAATTTCTTTTTAAAAAAAATAAATTTATTTATTTTTGGCTGGGTTGGGTCTTCGTTGCTGCGCTGGGGCTTTCTCTAGTTGCAGCGAGCGGGGGCTACTCTTCGTTGAGGTGCGCGGGCTTCTCATTGCAGTGGCTTCTCTTGTTGCAGAGCATGGGCCCTAGGTGCATGGGCCTCAGTAGTTGTGGCACACGGGCTCTAGAGCGCAGGCTCAGTAGTTGTGGCGCACAGGCTTAGTTGCTCCATGGCATGTGGGATCTTCCCGGACCAGGGCTCAAACCCGTGTCCCCTGCATTGGCAGGCAGATTCTTAACCACTGCGCCACCGGGGAAGCCCCAGAATAAATTTCTTTATCATGTGTAAAATTTCCCATAACCTTAGACTCCAGATTAATCAGTTATCAAAAGGGATGGCACCAATGATTAAAACATGACGGTGGCTGGGAATGAGCAAAGCTAGTTTGTCTAAAATGAATAACACTGTGATTAATTTTTTTTAAAAGCTCTCATGTCCACTAAGTAAAAGAATATATATGGAAGGGCCATTTATCTTCTGTGAAAAATCTCTTGTGCAGCCGAATGAAGCAGAAAATAAATAGGTTCAAAAGTCTCCTTTGGAAAAACAACAGGGCCGTATGTTTCCATTTCAAAGATGTTAAGTTTAGGAGTGAGTCAGTTAACTTTGGTCATTTTGAAACACTTAATGAAAATAATTTCCTTTTACCATATGATAAGACATCATGCAGAAATACAAAGGAGCTAGTACAGGAAACTTTATGAAAGGTGCTGTTTCCTACTGTGTAAGTCAAAGCAAAGCAGGACCAAGTTATTAGTGTTCTGCATTATAAAGAAAACCCAATGATGTGTTTAAACAGCCACATGAGATCTAGTTAGAAGGCTATGTAAGGAAGCAGAACTAACAGTAAATATAATGTTAGTGATGAAACAAATTTGTGCTCTCGCTGTTTCCCGTCTTTGAGGGAAATGGAATTAAAAGCAAATCATTACATCTTGGAAAGTTCTCAGATGTGGAGTTTCACACGTTTACTGTATAAGGAGGACTTTCCGCTGGACATTTCCGTCATTGTTTGGCTGCTTTCACCCCCTGGAAGTTGCTAGCTTCCACTGCAAAGATTTTAATGGCTGTTTTGCTGGCGGCCTGGGACGTATCCATGACCTTACCAAAGTGGAAGTGAAAGCTCTCAGTTTTTCTTCTTTATTTTGGCAACAGTAAATCTACCAATTTTACAGTCAGTTGAACAGCAATAGATGAATTTGTTTAACGTCTGCATTCACAAAGAAAATCTGAACTTCAGTGGCTTGAATGCCTGAAGCTGCAGCGTGATAGTTGAAGGGCAGACATGCTTACAACTTGCTCTAGGCCACTGTCACCTGCTTCTCTGCACAGGTGCTGACCCCTCCCTCAGTCGATCTGGGGCATCCTGATGGGGGAGCAGGAAGCCTGGCCTTTGTGTGCTACAGAGAACGCTTTTCCAAGGACTGGGCCACTGTCACCTGCTTCTCTGCACAGGTGCTGACCCCTCGGTCGATCCGGGGCCTCCTGACTGGGGACCAGGAAGCCTGGGCCTTTTGTGTGCTACAGAGAACGCTTTTCCAAGGACTGGGCCAGTATTCTCCAGCAGTCACAGGAAGCAGAAGAAAGAAAAGGTTAAGGACCACCACCAGGGTCAGAATAGGTTAAGTTTAGTTAACATCAGAGGTTATAGCTTTTAACAAGAGCTTCAAGAAAACTTATTCGAAGATGCAATTTGTTTCTTCTTTGTCAGCCGTTATTTTTTTTTAATCCTATTGATAGTGACAGCTTAACAAACTTTTTATTTGCTAGAGGTTTTCATCCTTTAGAGGATAAAGGACTGTTCCTAAAAAGAGATGCAGGTGGAGAACTTTATAAAGCTTCCATGACTTTCAAATTGGGAGCTTTAAAATAGACTCCCTGCTTGGCTAAGTCAAAAATAATCCGTGAGGGATGTTTAAAAAAATCCCTATTGGAAATGGAGGACTGCTTCAGAAGTCAGATGCAGAGGCTCAGATTTCTGGAAGCTTCTTTGTGTGTATTTGGCTTTCATCCATTCTAGGACAGTTTTCTTAGTTGTTATTCAAAATTACCAAAGAGGCCTCCTCTGAACTTTCCATACATGTGTTTCTTTAAATTTAGAGCATCATACTGAGAAGAGCTAGTCGTTTATTGTATTTCTGTGTGAGCAAAAGAGATGGCCACAAATTTCTGAACCTGCCCTCTATGTTCCTATCATTCTGTTAGTCCACATTTTTCTGTTCAAGGACTGAAAGGTTCCAGAAATTGGTCCTTCAAAGGCGAGTCACATAAACTCTAGCTTTTCAATCGGAAACCCACACCTTTCAATGGGTGTGATTACCCAGGGCTGACGTTGAGTGTCCTGTGTCATACGAAGGCACTGTGTATTATTTAGCTGCATTTCTGCCACAGACGAGAGGCTTGACTTTCTTTGAAAGAGTTTTATATATTTATTTAGCTGAGGTTTTGTTTTTGTTTCTTGGGGCCGCGCTGTGTGGCATGCAGGAACTTTGTTCCCTGATCAAGAATCGAACCCATGCCCCCTCACTGGGAGGGCAGAGTCTTAACCACTGAACCACCCGGGAAGTCCCTAACTGAGGTTTTAAAATGTTCAGCTTGGGTCTCCAGAGCCGTGCTTTCTATCTGATGTTCAACAAAATAAACATAACCTACACATCCAAGTGCTGTCCTGTAGTATGCATTTGACGGCATAATGGTTTCAGGTATGGTGAGGATTCATTTAATTATTATTTGGGAAATAAGATGTTTTGTATATGAGAATCTTCCAGATACCTAAGCTTACCTCTCAAAAGAACACAAAACTTCTTACCATTTTGAATAAAAGTATTTAATATAATGTATTACAAACTTTATTGCTTTCCGAAATGTGGTATAATGAATATTGTTTTCAAGAATGCGAGTACCGGGCTTCCCTGGTGGCGCAGTGCTTGAGAGTCCGCCTGCCGATGCAGGAGACGCGGGTTCGTGCCCCGTTTCGGGAAGATCCCACATGCCGCGGAGCGGCTGGGCCCGTGAGCCATGGCCGCTGAGCCTGCGCGTCCGGAGCCTGTGCTCCGCAAATGGGAGAGGCCACAACAGTGAGAGGCCCGCATAACGCAAGGAAAAAAAAAAAAAAAAAGAATGCGAGTACCATTATGACTACACATCATCGTACAGTGGTATATAAGACAGTCACGTTGTACTCAGTGCACTACACTACATGGCCCAAACTGTCATGATTTTGAATTTGTGATTCTCCTTTTTATAGATTTTCTTACTCTTCTCTTGCCATTATACTGCCAGCTACCCATTGTTGCTCTAAGTGCCTACCTGGCTTTAACAGTTCTCCCTGCCTCCTAATGTTCTGCTCAAGGTCAAGTTCAATCTCACCTGGCCTAATGCAGGGGTTACTTAAGGGGAACTGTAGCTCTCCATCCCACCTTATTCCAAATCGGCCCACACACTATGGCCAGGATAAGCTTGCTTCAGTAAAGCTCCATTCACACCAGTGCCTTGCTAGAAAAACTGCTGGCGATTCTCCACCGCCTGCCTGCTGAATTGGAGTGTGACTTTCCACTCCAGCCTTTATTGTCCTCTGCAATGGATCTATAGCCTATTGTAGTAGACAAGTCAGTCAATTTGCCTGCTCTGCCCAGGCTCCTTTCTCAGTCTCTGCTCCTGGACACCACCCCTGAGAGGAGAGACTTATATAGTCCAAAAGTCCCGCCCTCACGCCCTTTCCCATTCACAGCTGATTGGACCAGGGCAGGAGCCTGACCTACGGGAGACCAGTCTGTACACGGTGACAACTTACAAAGTCAAACTGGGAGATTTGTTGGGTTTCAAAGGGTGCTTGGGGCAGAGATACTCTTTCTTCTCTTTCCCAGGTTTTAGCTGAGCACATAGCTGCCCAGAATAAAGACAGTATGTGTAGCCTCCCTTACAGACAGGTGTGACCATTTGACTACGTTCTGGCCAGTGGAATATATATATATATATATATATATATATATATATATATATATATGTGTGTGTGTATATATATGTATATATATACATATATATACACATATATATATATATACGTATATATGTGTATATATATATATATATATATATATATATATATATATTTATCCCCCATAAGTCCTGGGAATGTCCTAGTTTATGCCTGTTATCCTGGTATGATTTTTTGTTTTAAATTTCATTCATTTTTGGCTGCATTGGGTCTTCGTTGCTGCATGCGGGCTTTCTCTAGTTGCGGCGAGCGGGGGCTACTCTTGTTTCGGTATGTGGGCTTCTCATTGTGGTGGCTTCTGTTGTTGCAGAGCATGTGCCCTAGAGCACGTGGGTCTCAGTAGTTGTGGTGCATTTGCTCTAG
The DNA here is from genome assembly GCF_000442215.2 of Lipotes vexillifer. Taxonomy (NCBI): domain Eukaryota; kingdom Metazoa; phylum Chordata; class Mammalia; order Artiodactyla; family Lipotidae; genus Lipotes; species Lipotes vexillifer. The sequence goes on along the minus strand of NW_006799055.1, from coordinate 2,602,992 downwards.
AGTGCAGGCTCAGTAGTTGTGGCGCACGGGCTTAGTTGCCCCGCGGCATGTGGGATCTTCCCGGACCAGGAATCGAACCCGTGTCCCCTGCATTGGCAGGTGGATTCTTAACCACGGCGCCACCAGGGAAGTCCCTGGTGTGATTATTAATAGCATCCTCTTTCACCCTCACAAGTGTTCCAGTTTAGGTGGCATATGACATGGTCACCCTAAATAAGCAGATATGTTATGTGCAACTTCCAGAAAGTTCTCTCAGGAGAAGTGTGCTCTTGTCCCCTTCCTCCTTTCTGCTGGCTCCAAGGTGCACGTGACAGCTGGAGCTTGCATGGCCTCCTGGAGCAAGCGGGCTCCCGGTGGACCTCGGGGCCTGACACTGCGGAACCCTGTGCCTCTGGATTCCTGACTGTGAGAGAGGAACTAACAGGCTTTAATACTGCAGCTAAATGCCACACACACCTGTTGTTCACACGGATGAGTCGGTCTATGGAGAGAAGTAGGACCAGGAACTAGACACTCACAAAGGCTAGACTGCGGGTCCCTGTGAGGAATGGGGTAGGAGCCTTCATTTCTAACCTTCCAACTCCAGTCCCCCTGGAGCACGCTGGGATTCATTTCCCGTCTTCAGATAACTCTTAAGTGGATTTTCTTGCGGTAACTGTCTGTTCATTGAAACCAGACATCTTTACAGCTTTAACCCTCTCACCCACCTCTGCTGAGCAGCCAGACGATGACTTGCACTTCCCTGTGTTTGTGTTTTTCTGCCTCTGCCCATTCATGCCCCACCCTCTGCCTGGAATCCAGACCAAGTGTCCCCTCTTCACGAAGGCTTCCCTTAGTTTCTCCCTTCTTCGGACCCTGTCATTTTACGTGTGCTTATTCTGTGCCGTTTATTTTTCTCTGTCTCCTAACGTAGTTACGTATATGTTGGCATATCCCGCCCACTGCAGTGTCAGAGCCTCAAAGGCAGGGGCCTTTGCTCCTTGCGTTGTGCAGAGAGGTCAGCCTAGGGCCTGCATTTCTTTAATGCACATTAGGTATTTGTTGTGGGCTGTGAAACACACAAGTAAGCCTTTTCAAATAGTCTCTGAATAAACTGTAGGAGCTTTGGTGCAGGATTTCATGTCTTCTAGAGGCTTCTCTTTTCCTCTGCTGGCTTGGGGTTGACAGTACTTAATAGGATACCACTAGGTGTTGAATTACAGTTTTAGGAGGAACCTTTCTAAACCACTTGGGAAGCTCTCTGAGGTGGGCGTCTTTTGTTGAAACAAACTTCAGTGCTAAGTAGCATGCCTACTACTGTAGTAATTTACAGTTGCTGAATTAGAAGCATAGAAAGTCTAAACAATTCATGAAAAAAAAATCACAGGGAAAGTCGGTGTCTATAAAGGAGTTACAACTCGGTCTTTGGATTTCCTTGTGTTAATTACCATACTATGGACTCTATAACTGCAACCGACATTCCATATCATCATCATAAGAATCGTCAAAGGGTTATTAAACGATCACACATGTATACCATTGGGCTGACCTTGCTGCCTCTCAAACAGAAAGTCCACAACGAAATAGAAGACCAAGTCTAACCACGTCTTTAATTTTCTATTCGTGATTGATGGATTTTTTTTTTTTTTTTTTTTTGCAACTGACGTGGTCAAATGTTCCAGTATTAATGCTCTCAGTAAAACACAGACACCATACAACGGATCCACGTGTAATTATAACTGCATCTTTAAATTATCACTGTGAGGACATGCAACAGAAAAATGGGGACTCATGAAGAGTATGTGCTCCTCACATTTCCGATGCATCATTTATAGGCTGTAACTGACGGCCTTTGACAATTTCTAGTGCCCCCTTTCACACTCAACTGTCATGTCAGGACTCACTGCTATGGGTTAGTCTTTTACACTAATAAGAGTTTAAGTCATAAAAGTTGCCACTGATTTTACTTTACTGTTTACAAAGTAGAATGGATTTGAAATTTCTCTTTTTGTAATTGGCATACAGCTCACTTGCTTTCTTGAGTCTGGGAGAGATTGCTGCTGAGTTACAGTTGGTACAACAAGGGCTGCATTTTACCCCAAACCTGGTTAGACCAGGCCCTCACCTCTCTCTGGACACCCCGAGTGTGGCCAGGGGGCTCACATCGGGGCTTTGTCACAAGTGTGTGGGGCTGTCCCAAAGAGTGACACTTGCTTTCCCAGGCAAAGGCGCTGGCATGGATGAAAAGACACAACCAGACTGAGAAACACATTCATACTGTGAACGTGACAGAGTCAGAGAAGAAAACACAGGACAGTGGGGATTCCATGTGGGTAGGGGGTCTGGAGAACCCTGTGGCAGGCTGGGCAGACCTGGGGGCAGGTGGCAGGGGAGCTGGTCTGGCTCTTTGGGAACCTCAGAAACATTATGGTCAGTGAAAGAAGCCAGTCACGAAAGAACATGTATAGTTCTTACATTTATAAGAAATACCCAGGGTTTCCCTGGTGGCGCAGTGGTTGAGAGTCTGCCTGCCGATGCAGGGGATGCTGGTTCGTGCCCCAGTCCGGGAAGATCCCACATGCCGCGGAGCAGCTGGGCCCGTGAGCCATGGCCGCTGGGCCTGCGCGTCCGGAGCCTGTGCTCCGCAACGGGAGAGGCCACAACAGTGAGAGGCCCGCGTACTGCAAAAAAAAAAAGAAAAGAAAAGAAATACCCAAAGATGTCAGCTATATGGAGACAAAAAGTAGATAATGGTTGCGTGGAACAGGGCGTGGCAATGGCGAATGACTGTAGATAGAAAAGAGGTTTTTGTTTTGTTTTTTAGGGTGATGGAGGTGTTCTAAAATTAGATTGTGGTGACGGTTGCACAACTCTATAAATTTACTAAGACTCATTGAACTGTACACTTAAAATGCGTTGATTGTATAGTATGTAAATTTTCTTGTGTGTATTAATATTATATATCAATAAGGCTACTTGTAAAAAGCCAAAGGAAACGTTATTTTAATAATAATTAAAACACTTCTAGGAAAATCTTATTATATAAAAAGATCATCATTTTACCAAATTTCTATTCTTAGTATTGCATCTGTTTTATCTCAATGACCTGTAAAATGCCCATTGGGATGTTAACTATGAACTGCATTTTTATTTTCCTAAAATTATTATTATGCAAAAAAAGCAGCTTGTATTTATTTCAATTTATGTGGTATTAGATAGGAATAAGTTTATTATCCCCAGTGAGTCAGTATTCCATGGAATTGAGGGTGCTCAGATTTTATACTTTTGCCTTAACAATGACAACATATAGTTGTAGTAGAATTGTGATAAAGTTTATGTTTAAAAACTATCATAATTTGAAAGTATCATTGGGTTACTGCTGACAGAAAATACTTTATTATGTAAAATGAAAATTAAAATACAGCTACATTTTCCCTTAGGTCTTGAATCAGTTCCAGTGAGAGAGATTTTATAAATTCAGCCTGTGTGCAAATAGAATTTCTTTTATAAATTAACCTGTGTAAACGGTAATGCTTATTATTCCACAAGAATATAGATTTCTTATTTTTACCAACAATTGTCTAAAATACTCTCATGAAAGGAGACTGCGCTAGAGCTGACCCTTCATATACAAAGTGTCTGAGTGTCTAAGGTGCTCTGTAAAAGCTGGATCTGGACATTAGTCCTACAGATTCCACAAGAATTTCTATTCTGTCGTTAGACTCTTTAGGGAAAGTCTTGTCTCGCTGGTTGGAGGGTCTCCCTCACGGTGTTTGTGTTGAATCATTCTCACGTGCCCTAGGACGCCATGCTGAAAGGGAGTCAGTCCCCTGAGAACAGGAGCTCAGTTTGGTGAATTGTATCCCTAATTCCATGACAGACGACCCGTGGGCTTCCTGAGGGGGCAGCACACACGACCGCTAGCAAAGCTGCACGCGAGCCATCTGTGCAGGAGGGTCTTTGACCACAGAAAGGATCAGTCAGCCAAGCACCAACAGTCAGAGGAAGGCCCGAGACAAGGGGAGTACGCAGGGGTCAAACAACCCTGGGAAGCAACTTCCCAAAGTCCAGCACCTGGAGTTAGTGCCAGACCAGGGGACGCCGTCAGGCTGGCCCTGGACGTGGTGCTGAATTCACCGGCCTTCTAACTTGCAGTTTCAGCTCCTTCTTGGAACTCGTGTACAAATCCGGGTGAGGCGTGAGTGCCAGCAAGCTGGGGGCTCAGCCAGCAACGACTGCCAGGCATTTCCCATCCTGCTCTTCCTGGCTGTCCTGGGGTGCTGCCCCCAGGGACCTTGGCTTTTCCTGCCTCCGAGACAAGGGCTGGGTCCGGGGTGCTCTGCGAATCCTTCCCTGACATTCTTTTTCGAGGATGCCTCGTCGCTGGTCTAAGTGAGGGAGGGATTCTGTGTTGTTTTTGAGAAAGAGAATTCTGGGTCAGAAAACTGAGCCTTGACACCCAGGAGTCCTGGTCTGAATTAAGGCCTCCTGCAGATCCCACCTGGCCCGGGCCTGAGGGCTGAACAGCTTCAGGGCACTGTTACTAATAATGATATAATATATGATACGTATACACACATACGTATGTATACAGCTTACCGTGTGCTCTAGACACTCTTCTAAGCATGTTACTGACTCATTTAGTTCTCATAAAAACTCTCTGATTAATTACTATTCTTGTTCTTATCTATTCTTTCATAAATAAGGATGCTGAGAGAAGAGAGTAACTTGCCCAGGGTCACACAGCTAATTAACAGCAGAGCTGGGATTAGAACCTAGGAGGTCTGTGTCCAGAGTTCATGCTCTTACTTAATGTACTACAAATGAGAGTTAAAATAATATTGTGATATGTTATTTATGCAATAATAGTGACATTATTATCAGCATCAATTTGAATAGATACCTAGGTCTTACTTAAAGTGAGTTATAATCCCAGAACTTCCTTCACTTCTCAAAAACACTGTAGGGAGGTGATATTGAAAATCATCTACTAGAGAGGAATATTTATAATTAGTTAATATTTTATTTTCAAAATTCTTTGTTTTCCGTGTGGAGGACAGGGCTCCATTGTGAGATATATATTTGCTAACTGCATCTTTTACCACCTATAGTTCCTTGAGCAATTAGCTTTGGCTCTCTGGATTCTTCCTCATCCTTAGAATGGGACAATATTGTCACAGAAGCACAAGGATCAAACATGATAAATTAAAATATTTTGGAAACTCTAAAGCAATATAGAAAGGTAAGATATTATTCATCTCCTGATCCCAGGTCCCCTCGAAATACTTACCTCTGAGGATTTTCAGACTTCTATGCATAAACTGGAGAGGAGGAAAGCTACACAAACCGGTGCTACCCGAAGTGTGGTCTGTGGACCGGCAGCTCCGGTGGCCCCTGGAAGCTCGTTAGAAACGGCATTTCTCGGTGTGTTCTCAGATCGACTGATCAGTAACTGATTGCAGGTGCGGAGCCCAGCAGCCGTGCTCAACAACCTCTCCAGGTGATTTGGATGCATGCGAAGGTTTGAGCGGCACTGTTGTGGAGGGTTTTCATTCATTCTTCAACAAATATTTATGGATTATCCCTAGAAGGGGCTGGTGGCTGTCTCGGGAGGATAAGACAAAGATGCTCTCCTCAAAGACAGTAGCTCCTTCTTGATGAACCCCTTCTCATCCTTCAAGATGCTGTTCTAGAGCCCCCTGGAGGACCCCACAGCCCACGGCACGTAGACTGACCGTGGCCACACTGGCGCCGCCTGCGTCTTCACCAGCAGCTCCCACACCTGTCCTCCCACCTGGAGGCCTGTCCCTGCGAATTGCTCTTCCCAACCGTCCCGTGTTCTGTGCGGCCTCTGTGCTCCTGTGCTTGCTGGTCTCTCCGTGAAGCCTTCCCTCCTTCAAGGGCGGCCCACGGGAAGCCTCCCCGCCCTCCGTGCGGACCGTCACTGTCCATCCCTCTGCATCTCCTGTGTGCCTCCACCGGGCCTCTCTCGGGGCATAAGGTGAGATGTTTGATGTCTGGTTTTCCCCTAAACTGGAAGTGTGCATTTTAAATTTCTAGATCTCCAGAGCTTGACAACATCCACTGAGGGAAGACAGGAGCGAAGTGAGGGATAGGGGGCCGGGGGGTCGGGGGGTTGGGCCTTTGCCTTTTTTCTTTGTAAGACGTCACCTCCATTCACCTGCTGTGCAAACAGGATGATTTTGTCTTTGGCGTGGAAGGGACTTTTCAAAGCCCGACTCTTGAAATGACCTGCAAATTTAATCAAACTCAGTAACTATTTCTTTTGCACCTGCTACATAAAAGGCACTGTGGCTGCTGCACTGAATGACGCTGCCCTCGGGCAGCTCCCAATCCAGCGGAAAGACGTAGCACCCAGTGCCCCTGACTAAGCCAGGTGACAGTGCTTTACCAGGGTCACAAGACTCAGAGGGCAGGTCAGGAGAGCAGTGGCCCAGGAGAGGGCAGGGTGATGAAGGGGTGGCCCCAAATAGGAGCCGTTCCAAGTCCAGGTGGAGAAGGGTCTCCGCCCAGGCCTCCCTGGAGGGATGGGCAAGTGACCATCTACACCGGCGGCCTCGTCTGTGTAGGATCCGGTCCCCTGGAGCAGCCTGCACAGCACACGTGGGGACCTCCGGCTGCAGTGCAGGTTCAACCCTGCTCCCCCCAGCCCGTCCTTACCCTCCTGAGGATAATCGTCGTTAACCGAAGTTGATGTCCACCTCTGTGATTGCTGGACCTAGGGAATCTGGGGCACAGAGCCAGGAAAGCGGGGTAAACAGCATCCTTTCAGAACACGGCTTCGAGAGAGCGCAGTTTTGACAGAGGGCTCTCTTTACACCTACCTGCTCTGTCAGTGGCTGCGGTGGCTGCTGCTGTCCCCCGAGACATGGACACATTCAAATGAGAGGGTGTAATCTCGGCGCTAGAAGGGGAGACTCCTTGCATTTCTCCCCAGGTGGCCTCCACTGTGTGTTTTCCCATCAGAAGGCAAGCCGCCTGGCAAGAGTGGGAGAGAGCGTGGGCTTTGTCGGTGGGTGAAACAGGGCTTAGACCCTGACCTTGTCATTTGTGTGCTGTCACCTTGGGCAGATTGCTGACCTTGTCTGTTTTTCTTACTCCTTTGCAAAATGAGGATCATGATTTCAGTTTGTAGCTGGAGTGTCTCATGTATATGAAGTGCAACAATATTATTGCTACTGCTGCTTTAGGGTTACGTGAGTGCTGTAGGATGGACAGGATCAGGGTTTCCATAAGCTGGTGATGTCAGACCACTCCAGCAGAACCGTGAACCTTGAGTCTGCCCGACGGCAGCCCGGGAACGAGGGTGCGATGTGTGGGGGACGGTGGCGAGGCTGAGAGGGAGGTGTATTCGCACCTGGGGTCCCTGTCGCTGCCTCTCGCCATCTTAATGCTGTGTCCCCCTGTCATTCTCCCCCACCATCTTCTCTCTCTACACTTGTACACCCAGAGGGAATTTCAGGTCAGTGTCCTGGGAGGTGGAATTTTGATCAGTTGATCACCTGGAATCCTCCGGATGGCATTCTTAAGCCTTTGCCGCCTTCCTAAACGTAGGGCTGGTGCCACGGCCCTCTGCTAAGTCCCCTGTTCCTTCTAGAAGTTTGCAGCTGGGAGCCGTGGCTTGGCGTGCAGTGGTGGGCTGCCCTTCTGTTTGGAGGTGGGAAGCGGGTGGAAGCTGGTCGGGGGGAGGTGTGCAGTGTGGAGGAAACACAGGGGAGGCGGGAGGGGCTGGCTGAGAAGATTGAATCATGTTTCCAGAAGCCCTGAGGCTCGTTTGAAATACTGATTCCTCTGGGAGGTCACAGCTCAGCCTTTGGGGTGCTTTCAGAGGGACTATTTGTACATTTTGGTCCCTGTTTCAGAGTTGCCTGCTGGGCTGGGACACTCTAGCTTTGCCAAAGTACTGTTTAAAAAAGAAAGTAATAATTACTAACTTCGTACTCAGAACAAAAGCTTTCACATAAGCATGTACGTCCACTGCTCTGGGCAGGGGTGGGGGCACGGGAGCTGGAGTCCTCTTCATCTCTAGCTAAAGCAAGGTTCTTGGAATAAATTAAGTAAGGACTTTCATGCCCTCGAAGGGAATGAACGTCTCAAGGGCGGGCCAGCTGGGACCTGCCGTCTCACTGTGGTTCCTGACTTCCTTAGGAAGGTTAGTCAGTCAGTGAGGTAGGGTGGGTACGGGAATTCTCGGTACTTTCTGCTCAGTTGTGTTGTGAACCTAAAACTGCTCTAAAAATCGTCTATTAAAAAAATCCAACAGTGTGGAGTTCGAGTGAAATGAGCCAAATCAATGTTTTAATGATGGGTTAGAATCTTCTGTGCTTATTATTTATATGTCTATGTCATATATGTATGACGTATGAAGTTCTCAGTCAAAATAATTAATCAACAACAAGAGGAAACAGTTCAGAAAAGAAGACGAGACAGTCGGGTTTAGACGGCAGGCCACTCTACTCTGGAATAACACAGATCTGAGTTCAGCTATCGACCCACCACCGCCACCAGCATAGGGACCGAGAGAGAGGCATCTGTCTGGATACAGAGAGCTGAGCATCCTGAGTATGACTGAAGCACCACAGAGAACTTGAAGGCTGGGCCAGGATTCTTGGCACGGTCTCCGCATTGTGGCAGAGGGAACTCCAGGGGCCTCCTGGACCGTCTTGGGCTCACTGGGATTCTCAAGGAAGAGCAGACGTCTCAGGTGAGATCCCTGGGTCCAGGAGCATCAGCACCCCTGGGGGGCTTGTTGGAAATGCAGGGATCCCAGACCTGCAGGGTCAGAATCTGTGTGAAGTGTGAGACTCTCTGCTGAGGACTCACCTGGAGCAAAGCAGAGCCTGCGGGCATGGGCGGGACCAGCATCCCCCAAGGTGTTCCCTGACCGTCCAGAGCGCCCGTCTCCATGGGGTCTGATGACGAGATGGCGTTAGCCACTGGGCGTCCCTGTGGACAGCTGCTCCGTGGGTGCAGGAGGCCCTGGATTTTAACAGTGCCCTGTTTACTGGAAGCCACATCATCTTCCTTGAAGTGGCCGCTGAGACTTACCCCAGGAGACCGGCTTTGTGGGCACAGAACCCAAGAGCCCAAACAATCTTATCATAAGACACTGAGATTATTGGGTGAAAGGAGCTTTTGATCTTATCTGAAGCAGGCTTGTCTGCGTAAACTGCTACTACTGGAGATGTCTGCTCCTTTAGATTAAGTTTCCTGTGGCCCTGCTTTTTTTTTTTTTTTTTTTTTTTTTTTTTCTTGCGTTATCCTGTGGCCCTGCTTTTGCAACGCAGAGCTCTGTAAGTGCATTGTGGTTTATGACTTCTGTCCTCAAAACCCTCTCGAAAGCAAGGAGCCCCTGTTAACCTGTACACGTAGCTAGGATCCCTCCCCCAATAGCCTCTGATAGTAATAATACCCCTTATTAGTGCTTGCCAAAGACCTCACAGCTAGAAGTGATGGAAGTGGATTTACATCCAAGTCTGACCCCAGAGCTTTCGACCATCATGCTGTAACGCTTCCGTGCACGTGTGCCTGGCACTCTGCTAGGGTCAGAGCACGTTTGCTTCTGCGGGCGCCCAAGTCATTCCGTCTCCCACGTGGGGTGGCTCTTCCCAGGGAGAGAAGGGTGGTGGGGATGTTCTGAGGTTCCGGGCACCTCGTGCCTTTGCGACCCTGAACCCTCCCCTCCCCTCCATTAGCAGTCCCCCTCCTGACCTTATTCTCAGCCACAGATGCTGCCGTTAACGGGAGCAAGCATGTGGAGACAGAGCATGCAGAAGCAGCCGGAAGTCCTCCCGAGAATTCGGGAGCCTGGCCCTTGTGCTCCTCCCGCAGTGAGGAAGGCCTGTGTGATGGTGGAAAGTCACCAGTGATTTGGGGGCATCCATTCCTGGTCTCCCTGGCGCTGTTCTCTGGAGGCTGAACTGGGAGCCCAGCCCATCTGCAAGCCCCCAGCTCGTGGCGCCAGGCTCCATGGAGAGCAGTGCCCTGGGGGGTTACTGGCATTACAAGAGCAGACACTAGTATCGATACAAACGCACAGGCGACGGCAGAATGATGGCTGCGACTGGAAACGCTGGTATGGAGCTTGCAAGCGTTGGCGGGTGAGGGAGAAACCGTGAACTTGTTTTTCTAGATTCAGGCACTTCTATCAGATTCAGGGTTGACAAAGGAAGGCTAGTTATGTGGGGCATCTCCTCCGGGATTTCCTCTTCAAATATCAGCCAGTCAGGCTCCTTCTGTGCAAGTCATTTTGAGCATTTATCCTGCTTTTCATTAACATAATCTCTCCTGGGCCATCACCCTGGCCATTCTCCTCTGAAACATTTCACAGGGAAGAAAAGCTCAGAAGGGGTGGGGGAAATACTGCATCTTTGTGAAGGAGGTGGAGTTTTTATTCTGTCTCCTCTGGCTGCTATATATTATTATACGCTATATCCACATCCAAGAAGCTTTATTTTTTTCAGTAAAGAACAAAATAAACAGATTTACAGATATAGAGAACAGACTTGTGGTTGCCAAGGGGAAGCGGGGTAGGGGAGGGATGGAGTGGGAGGTTGGGATTAGCAGATGCAAACTATTGCATATAGAATGGATAAGCAACAAGGTCCTACCGTAGAGCACAGGGAACTATATTCAATATCCTGTGATAAACCATATTGGAAAGGAATATGGGGAAAAAAGGACAAAATATAAAGCTGAGATTAACTACTCCTAGGTTAAAGAGCCCCAGAATCTCAAGGGAGATCTGGATTCTCACTGCGGCGTGCTCTACACGATGCTGTGCTTCTTATCCCGGTGCTGGGCCACATACTGGATAGCATGTAAGGGTAAATTGTGCAGGAGATGTGCTCACTGCAAAAGACACATCACTGAGGACCCGTCTCTTCCAGATGGAGGGTTTGTTCCAGTTGGAGAGGGCTGGAGGGGTGTTTTCCACCACCACCCTCTCTTCTGGGAGAGCATCTTTTATTTCTCTGCCAGGTCAGGTGGAGGGGGATGAGGGATGGGTACCCCACAGCCCTCTTCTGCTGCCGCCCGCTTCCCCCAAACGCCACCTTTTCACAGTTTGTCACTCGATTTGTATGCACACGTGGGCCACTCTTTTTGATTCTGTATGCGGTGCCTATCAACCTGACTCCAAATCTATTCATTCTTTGTACCAATACAATCCCAGCACTTAGTAGGCAGACGTGGGACACTCAATCAACATGCCTTAAATTGAGTTAATTTCATGCTCTGAGGTGGGAAGTAAGGATTTCCTGATTTTGGAGAGCCTGTGTTTCTAAAGTAATGAAAGCGAGGGTACAGAACCACATACCACATAGAATCTCCACTAGGAAAACACACACACACACACACACACACACACACACACACAGAGCTTGTGCACACATGCCAAAAAAAAAAAGACTGCAGACTATCACCATAGTGTTAAAAAGGATTATCTCTGGGTAGTTGGAATTTAGTTTCTTTCCCATATTTTTTCAGAATGGCTGTGGGAATCTATATTACTTTTGTAATCAGAAAAAAATAAACATTTTATTTCTTCTATAAAAGTACCCTTGACACTGGTTAATTAAGTAATCATCACACAACATTTTCAGAGGAATTAATGAATGAAAGCCTCGGAGAAATAGCACCTGAGCTCAGTACCTGAGGTTTGGGAAGAGACACAGTAACAGGGCAGAAGGCAGGGCCATGGCCCTGTAGGACAGTGTCACTGATGTCACACCTTTCTTACTGTGCGTTGAGCTAAAGAAACCAGACACGAAAGAGTACACAGTCTATGGTTTAATTTGTGTGAAACTTTAAAACATGCAACAATAAGCTATGGTCATAGAAATCACTAGTGGTTTCTGAGGAGGGGTTGTGAATTGACTGGGAAGAGGTGTAAGGAACTTTCTGAGGTGTTGGAAGGGCTTTTATGTCTTGATTGAGTGGCTTATGGGTTTTAGGTAAGCATTTGTTGAAGTTGAACTCTACCCTTAAAAAGTTAAAAATGAAATTTTAAAGTCTGTGTTTTATTGTGTGACTATAATACAGCAATTTTAAAAAAGGATCTAAAATCAATATGAATGGACACCTCTCTCAAGACGAAAAAAAACAACCCACCTGAATAGACACCCTGACTTGTAATTCACCTGAAAACTGCATCAGTGAATTAGAGGAAAAGCAATGGAAACCATAAGAAGGGATAAAATTTGTTTTTTGTTTGTTTGTTTGTTTTTTGCAGTACGCGGGCCTCTCCCTGTTGTGGCCTCTCCCGTTGCGGAGCACAGGCTCCGGACGCGCAGGCTTAGCGGCCATGGCTCACGGGCCCAGCCGCTCTGCGGCATGGGGGATCCTCCCAGACCGGGGCACGAACCCGTGTCCCCTGCATCGGCAGGCGGACTCTCAACCACTGCGCCACCAGAGAAGCCCAAGAAGGGATAAAATTTGAATCCAGAGTAACCAGTACTTGAATATTAGGACTTTCATGAGGAGAGAGAAAAGAAGAAAAAACAATGAAAATATCATTAATTTTTTTTCTGAGTGGAAAGGGGCCATTGAGTGCCAAGTAGGAATAATTTTTTGAAAAACCAAACACCTGGATATAGTCTGATGAAATCTCTTAATTCCAAGGTCAAGCAGAAAAAATTATAAGACAGAACCCTCCACCCCCAAAACCAATTACCCTCATAGAAAAGAGAATCAGACTTACCTACAACGTCAAGTGCTAGAAGAGAGTGAAACAATATTCCCAGGGCCCTGAGAGAAAGAACTGTGGGCTCGAATCCATAGCCGCCCAGCTTGGCCTTTCATGTGTGAGGGCAAAAGAGTCACGGTCGGTGGACCACCCACACCTCTCCTGTGCTGACAGCCACACACAGTTTTTAAGAGTTCTCTTAAAGCTCTTTAAAGTTCTTAAAAGTTTAAAAGTTCTCTTCACAAGAAAAAAAATGTAACTATGTCTGCTGACAGACGTCAACTAGATTTACTGTGGTGATCATTTTGCGATATATACAAATACCACATCATTATGTTGTAGGCCTGAAACTAATACGATGGTAACTGTCAATTATACCTCAGTAAAAAACAAAACAAAACAAAACGCAGAAACTAAATAACCTCCATGAAGTAAGTGAAAATGCACCAAAATAAATAATTCAGGAAAGAATGAAGGTAAGAAACAGCGTTAAACAATAAAAGCTATAATTGAGTTTAAATTATTATTGATAACAAGGTGGTTAAGTTCAGTAGATTCTTTTAAGCATTCTTAAACTAGAAGGGGGATAAAGTAAAAATTAATAATAACATAAACTCAAACATTTAGATGATTTCAACAGAGGTATTTCAACCCAGAGATGTAGAAAAGAATAAAAGTATGCTAAATATTGCACTTTCTGTGAACTTGGAGGAATTATATACAGATTATTTAATTCTTGCCATTGATGAAAAATACACGTTCATATATGTTTGTTAGAATAGAAATAGGATGATAAAAGCTTCCAAAAACCGGGCGGGGGGTGGGGCGGCTGGCGGCGTGGGCTACAAACTGTGTTCATCCCAACAGATGTACATTCCACAGCAGTCTCTGAGCACCAGGGGTGGGTAGAGATGTACAAATGAAACAAGAATGGCAGAATGCTGCTCATTGTTGGAGCTGGTCGACAGGGACACGCGGGTCATCATCTTTATTCTGTTTATTTTATATGTCGAGTTTTTTAAAAATTTAAGTATTTTTTCCTATTTCCTTCATTCCAACTGGGTCTTTGGTTTGCATTTCCTCTCTCTTGAGGCTGGTCTGGGAAAAGAGCCAGGTCAGCAGCCCTTCGCTGCCTCTGGCGTCGTGGGACAGGAGCCTGGTGTTCTAACTGTGGGCGTCTGGGTCACGGGGCAGAGGCCAGGGTGCAGACTCAGCCTCCAACTCACCCTGAACTCTGCCTTTGCAATTTGCAACCTGTGGACAACTTGAAGCAGAGATGGTGGCTCCAACGTGCGCCCGACCCCGAGCCCTGCCAGAGGGGTGCTCACCAAATGTTTGGTGAATGAATAAACGAATGAGTTAACAGGAGAGTTAAGCCAATAAATTATCATTGAAACAGACTATAGACTTTTCAAAAAATAACCATATTGTAGGCAGAACCCAGTTTATAAATGGATTGTACTCCATAGATTTATTTGTCAACTCTTTGGATTTCTTGATGCATTTCTCCTGAGTGGTGAGGTTTCTAGATCAGTTACAAAAGATGGTGGCCTCTAAGTCACAACATGTAACATTGTCTCCATGGAAAGATGCATTTGAGATCCAACTCTGGAAGAGATTGCTGCAAATGTGCAAATATTCGGTATTTACTGAGAGGTAATGGCCCCAAGCAAGAAGGCAAGAGGATCCTAGAAGCTTCTCCTCTCCCAGCCTGGGTAGATGTTCTGTTTCGTGCTCCCTGTCCCCCCTCATCACTGGGGGAGCTTCAGAGTTTCTATCCAGAACAGGGCTTGGGGGCCTTGTCTAAAACAGTAGTAGTTCATACTTAGATCACAGGTGTATTTGGAGTTGCTTGCAGAGGGTTGCAGAAGCCCCCTATCGCACACCTTGGTGCTTTCACTACTCGTATACAGCAGCCATTATTATTGCTTTAAAAATATCTATCTTTCCCAGCAAAATGCCTGCCTGGTGAGGCAAGTATCATGTCTAGTTTTCTCCCCACACCAGGCAAGCACTCAGGAAGCTACTGTTGCACATTGAATGAGGCACTGCTGTCCGAGGGGAGCCTGCAGGGGCTTCTGGATTCCCAGCAGGATGCGCTGCTGGCAGCTGGGCTGGGCCTCACTCAGGGGGCACTGGAGGCTTCACCCCCCAGGTATTAAAGGAAAGCGCTCCAGGAGATGGAGGGGGACATATAGCCCCCTGAATAGTCACCATGCGCTACGAGCTAGAGGTCTGATGGATGTTATCTCATTTTACTCTTACAAATTATATAAGGGAGAATTACATAAATGTCCCCATTCTACAGAGGGGCAAGCAGAGGCTTGGAGTATGGTTCTGCTTGGAGATAATAAAGTACACTAACTCACTTAAGGTACCTAATACCCAGTGTCAGTCGACACTTTCAGTGGAAAGCTTCAGAAATATAATATGTCTAACCCTTGCTGATTCTTTGCAATCCCTTTGCTTCCTGCTGGATGAAAAGGGCATGTCGGAGCCATGTGGATGGTGGGGAAGAGAAGAGAAAATCAATGTATCAGAGGAAACCATGAATGGACGCGAGACTGTGTTTCACTCTCAATTTATTTCCTAAGTCATCCCAGCCCGGCAGCTGAGCTATTGGAAGCCTGCAGTGTTGGCTGGATGCTTGGACCTCTCTCACACTGGAGGTATTTCTTGCTAAAACAGCAGTTGCACATGCCTCCCACAGAGAAGGACAAGACCGCCAGCCTGAAAGCAGCCTGAAAGTTTACTCAATTCCTACATCCGAGGGTCCTTCTGACTCTGCCACTTTCTCTTTTTAAATCCTATTAAGGTAAGGCAAGAGCAAATTTTACTGTAATAGGAAAAAACCCCACCACAACCCAATCCTTGGGCCTGTGGTTTCAGTAATTAGCTCAATGTGTTAATGAGAGTCTTCAGGGAGAACATTAATTAATGGGTGAATTTCACTGTAATAAATGTATAGGCAATTTTCTAAATGCAGATGGCAGAGTCCACCCTGATGGTCTACCTAGAGCCACTCAACATGGTAAGTGTCGGAGGAAAGTGGTTAATTTGTAAAATGCGTCATGATCCTGATTAGAAGGGAAATCATGCTGCTGTTTGCTTTGCAATGTGTTATTCGTCTCTCCCAGGCTGAGAAGCCACCTGCTTCCATCTCCATCGTGTCCTAAGGCTTTGTGTTGCTCCTGTTGTCTTGAAGAGGGAGACACTCCTCTCTTCTTCCTGGGGGGCTGGGCTGGACATCCCCCACTTTGTGGGCTTTCTCTTCTGGTCTCTAACCCCTACGCCAGCCCAGGGGTCTTTATCTCCTATTTCTCTGAATACCATAAATGGTCAGAATGTGGTCCAGGCGAGATTAAGACACTTTTAGAAAAGATGGCTTCCAGGATATGTGACACTCCAAAGCCACCATTTTCTTAAGAAATCATTTGCTAGTAGTTGGCTACAGACATTTAAAAACACCAGTAAGGACAGGGCACTAAGAGAAGAAATGAATTCCTCTCTTTTTTTTTTTTAAATTTTTATTTATTTATTTTTGCCTGCGTTGGGTCTTCATTGCTGCGCACGGGCTTTCTCTAGTTGCGGCGAGCAGGGGCTACTCTTCGTTGCGGTGCGTGGGCTTCTCATTGCGGTGGCTTCTCTTGTTGCGGAGCACGGGCTCTAGGTGCGCGGGCTTCAGTAGCTGTGGCACACGAGCTCAGTAGTCATGGCTCGCGGGCTCTAGGCACGCGGGCTTCAGTAGTTGTGGCTCACGGGCTTAGTTGCTCCACGGCATGTGGGATCCTCCTGGACCAGGGCTCGAACCCATGTCCCCTGCATCGGCAGGCAATTCTTAACCACTGCGCCACCAGGGAAGCCCTCCTCTCTTCTTTTAATTGCCTCTCTGGATCAGGTTTGCCGTCAGGCTTCACAGTCAGGCAAACCTGGGCTCCGATTTGAAAGTGTGTTTCCAGACTTTCGAAAGTGGCTGTTGTTGCGGTCCGGGAGCCACAGGCCTGGAGTCGAGTTCCCCGGTAAATGCGACCCGTGTCCCAACCAAGGACACCCGAGAATCACCAACACCAAGCAGAAAGATTAGCAAAGGATTTACACAAGTATAGAAGCTTACACAAACTGTCCGGACAGGGCCCCACTCGGAGGGAAGTGAGTGAGACCCCGACTAACGGTCGGGCGAGGCCTTTATACCCTTCACAGGGCGGGAAGTCCCCAGGGCGGGAGGGAGCTGTTTAATTTTGAATCAGCCAATCAGGAACCCGGTTCTTCCCTCCCCAAGCAAGCAAGCAAGTTCCCCCTTTACAGAAGCCAAAGTACACCGTGGGCTATTCCGTTCCAGGAAGGGTACGCTCCCTTCCTGTTCCTGAGCAAGCAAGCAAAGCAACGTTCTTACGGAAGCCAAAATGTGCTGTTAGCCCTGAAGCTGTTTCGTTTCTTTCGTCACATTCCCCCCTTTGTCTAGGAACTAATCAAATCCTTGATTCCTGGTCTTCCGTATTCAGGAGGTGTGTTTCGTTTTGGGCTAAAGTTTGCCCAGTCAATCCGTCTGTTAGTGTCCACGTAAAAGGATATCCTCCCACTTGCCCCAGTTGTCCCACCCAGAGCAACATAGGAACCCAGCCCAAAATCACTTGCAAATAATGCGCAGCTTTAGGGGGTCCTGCGGGTGAGCCTGTGCTTTCCATTCTGTGGAGTCCTCTTCTGGTTCCTCTGTGGTGTAGTCTCTCTTTATTCTGCTATGATGAATCCAAGTCCGGACACCGTCGACTTTAACAGCAGTCGGGGTATTCAACACAATCAGATGAGGTCCAGTCCACCTAGTCTCCAATGTCTGCGGGTTATGCTTCTTTACCCAGACTAAGTCTCCAGGCTGGAAAGCATGGGGAACAGCAGGGGGTAAGGAAAATGCATCCTTTAACAGGGGTTTAACCCGGTCCTGGAACTGCTGTAATGCTAAGAGAGAGCTTATTAAATTTTCCCTTTGTGTCAGCAGGTGGAGCTCCTCTCCTACTCGCGGCAAGAGCGGAGGGGGAGCTCCAAACATAACCTCAAACGGGGAAAAACCCTTCTTAAATGGGGTACATCTTACTCGTCAAAGAGCCATTGGAAGGGCTTCTACCCAGTTCTGGCCAGTCTCCACTACCAATTTAGTTAATGTTTCTTTTAAGGTCCTATTTAACCTTTCTATCTGGACTGAGCTTTGAGGTCTATATGCACATGTAATTTCCAATCTATTCCTAGTATTTTACTTACTTTTTGAGTTATTTGTGCAGTAAAAGCTGGTCCGTTGTCTGTCCCTACCTGGAGCGGCAGTCCATGCCTAGGGATGATTTCCTGTAACAGTTTTTTTACTACTGTGGCTGCAGTCTCTCGTTTCACCGGCCAGGCTTCCACCCATCCGGAAAAGGTGTCAATTGCTGCTAATAGGTACTTATACCCATATTTTCCTGGTTTTATTTCTGTAAAGTCCATTTCCCAAAAGCGGCCTGCCTCGTTGCCTCGATACCGATGCAGTTCCTGGTGTTGCGAGTTGGCCCCTTGGTTTACTTGTGCACAAGTCACACATTGCCTAGTGATTGAGAATACTTTCTCTTTTAGGTTGTTAATTCGAAAACGAGTTCTTAACAGTTCATGTAATTTTGTAGATCCCAGATGCGTTCCTTCATGCAAGCGTCGTATCAACATCAGGCCTAGGTTCGCAGGAATAAAAATTCGGTGATCTTTGTCTTGAATCCATATCTTTCCTTCCTTCTCGTTATCTAATACCCGCCCCCCTTTTTCTTTTGTATCCAGTTCAAATCCTTGGCTGAGTAGCAGGGACTTACCGGCAATGTGAGTTCCGGAAATTTTATTTTCAGTTTTTGTACCAGTGCCAAGGTTAAATTTCGAGCGGCTTGCCTTGCCGCTTGGTCAGCAAGTTGGTTTCCTTTTATTATTGGGGAGGCACCCCTTTTATGTCCCAAACAACGTATGATGGCAAGTTTTTTTGGTTTCCAGATGGCTGTCAAAAGATCTAGAATTTCTTGTTTATTTTTGATAATCTTTCCTTCTGCCGTTAGGAGGCCCCTTTCTTGATATATCCGTCCGTGTACATGGGCCGTAGCAGAAGCATAGCGGCTGTCAGCGTAGATGTTAGCAGATTTGTCTTTTGCCAGGTGTAGGGCCTTAGTCAGCGCTATAAGCTCAGCTCGCTGTGCTGACGTTCCGGCCGGTAAGGACTGTTGCCAAAGAATCTCAGATTCCGTCGTAACTGCTGCTCCCGCTTTTCGAATCCCCCCTTCCACAAGGCTGCTGCCATCTGTATAGAGAGTTAGTTGGGGATTCTGCAGTGGGGTGTCAGTTAGATCCGGCCGAAGAGTGGTATAGGTTTGCAGAGCCGTCAGGCAATCAGGAAGTTCCGGTATTGCGTTCTCGGTAACATCAGTGGGCAGAAGGGTGGCTGGGTTTAGGCTGTTAGTAACTTCTAACTTAATCCTTGGCTCACCTAGGAGCAATGCCTGGTATTGTACTATTCGTGCGTTTGAGAGCCATCGTTCAGGAGGGGAGTTTAGAAGGGTCTTAACAGCATGCGGAGTAAACACGGTTAATTGTTGTCCCATGGTTAATTTGTCAGCATCTTTTACCAGCAGGGCAGTGGCTGCAATTTGTCTGACGCATGAGGGCCACCCGGAGGCTACTGGGTCCAGTTGTTTAGAGAGATAGGCTATCGGCCTTCGCCAGGGCCCAAGTTTCTGAGTTAGTACTCCCCTTGCCACCCCGGCTCGTTCATCTACGAACAGTTCAAAAGGTTTATCAGGGTTGGGGAGTGCCAGAGCAGGAGGTGAGGTAAGAGCCCTTTTAATGTCCTGGAAGGCCTTCCCTTGTGTCTCAGTCCAGTTAATCTTGGTGGCTTCGGGGCCATTCTGGTTAACGCCCTTCAGGGCATCGTATAGAGGCTTGGCCAGCTCTGCAAATCTGGGTATCCAGAGCCGGCAATAGCCCGCCATTCCCAAGAATTCTCTCAATTCCTTTCTTGTGGTAGGGGTTGGTAAGGTTAGGATGGCCTGAGTGCGTGGCTTTCCTAGCCATCTCTGTCCTCCTTTTAGGATATACCCTAAATAGTTTACTTGTCCTTGACAAATCTGAGCCTTTTTAATTGAGAGTTTATAGCCTAAGTCCTGTAGTAACCTTATTAGGCCTTTTGTTCCTGTTAGACAATCCCGCACAGTTTTTCCAGCCACAAGTAAATCATCCACATATTGTAATAAGGTTACTTCGGGAAACTGGTTATGGAAAGGTTGTAGGTCCCGTTGTAGGGCCGTAGTAAAAAGAGTGGGCGAGTTTTTAAATCCCTGAGGTAACCGTGTCCATGTTAGCTGAATCGGTTGGCCCCTCTCATCAGTCCATTCGAAAGCAAATAAAGGTTGACTTTTGGGGGCCAGTGGTATGGAGAAAAATGCATCTTTTAAATCTAGCACAGAGTAAAACTTTTCTTCTGGTGGCAGCAGGCTCAAAAGTGTATAAGGGTTAGGCACTGTAGGGTGAATGTCAGTTACCCTATCATTTATTGCCCGTAGATCTCACACTGGTCTATAATCTTAAGGAGAGGAGTATTCCATGGGGAATGGCAGGGGACCAGGATTCCTGCTTTTAGGAGCCGATTAATGTGGGGGGTTATTCCCTTTTTAGCTTTTTCAGTTAAGGGGTACTGTCGTAGTCGAATCGAATCGCTTTAATTCTACCACCACTGGTATTCGATGGGCCGTAGCCCCAAAAGGGGTGGTTTCCTGCCCAAACTAAGGGGAATTCCTCTCTTAATCCAGTTGAGGATTGTCCTCTGGGTGTGCTTTTTGTCCCGTTTCAAACAGCAGTCCTTCCTCCTGCAGGGGCAGTGTGATCATAATGGAGGGAGGCTTGTCTGGCCCGAATGCAAATTCAAATCCTCCTTTGTCAAACTTTATGGTAGTCTGTAAATGTTGTAGCAAATCTCGTCCTAAGAGTCCTTCATAGGGGCAGTCAGGCATGACCAGGAAGGAGTGGGTGACTGTTTGTTTGCCCAAGTCGACCTTCCTGTCTGTGGTCCAAAAACAGCGTTGAGTCCCAGTGGCCCCCTGTACCAAAGCTTTTTCTGGTTGTTTCGGTCCATAATCTGATCGGAGGACTGAGAACGTGGCCCCTGTGTCTATTAAGAACGTCTTAGGTTTTCCCCCCACTTTTAAGTTTACCAAGGGCTGGGGGGGGGGGGGGCGGAGCTCAAGCCTTGACCCCTTCAGTCTGAGTCTAATTCTAGCACCTTGGGGCCCTTTCGGGGTTGTTTCTTTTCAGTAGGAAGTTCGGGACATTCATTTTTCCAATGTCCTTCCTTTTTACAATAAGCACATTGGTTCCTCTTTAAGGGCTTTCGTGGGCCGGATATTTGTCCTCTCCCTTTGGGTTGGAAGTCAGACCTTTTCCTCCCTCGGGGAGGTTTGTCATTTAGGACTGCCGCCATTACTTTGGATACCTGCCTTAACTGTCTCTTCTCAGTTTCATCTCTATTATTATAAATTTTTAATGCTATCTCTACCAATTCAGATAAGCTCTTCCCTTCAAAACCATCTAATTTTTGTAATTTCCTTCGGATACCTGGGGCCGACTGTGTCACAAAGGACAAGTTAATTGCCCGCCTGTTTTCTGGTGCCTCAGGGTCTATGGGGGTCCATAGCCTATAAGTCTCCATCAGCCTTTCCAGGAAGGCGGCTGGAGACTCTGTGGCTCCCTGGGTCACCTCTGTAACCTTGGACATATTAGTTGGCCTTCGTGCTGCCGCCCGAAGTCCTGTTAACAGAGCCTGGCAAAAACGGGCCAAAGCCCCTCGTCCCTCCTCCGTGTTAGGATTCCATTCCGGTCGGGTACTAGGGAGCACGGTTTCAATTAGGTTGGGGTTATCAGTGGGCCGTCCATCTGGACCAAGTACCTGTTTACGGGCCCCCCCACATGACTTTTTCTCTTTCTTCCGTGGTAAACAAAACCTGTAACAATTGCTGATAGTCATCCCAGGTCGGCTGGTGAGTTACAAATATAGTTTCTAACAGTGATATTAAGTAAGAAAAGGCTGTGCCTCCCCTGGTCTAGGTGCTTGTTGCCGCAGAGGCAGAGCAGTGGGCCGCGGTACAGTCAAGTGATCTCTAGACCGGGTATGCGGTCTCCTGGGCCGACCTGGGAGGATGTCGTCATCGGGGCCAGTATCCGCCTCGGGAGGGACATAGGGAGGGGGAGGTGCAGACGCCTCGGGAGGAGGGGTTTCTTTTTCTTCCTCTCCCTCCCCTACAAGAGGAGGGGGAGGGGACTTAGCGCTTTTAACATTAGGTTTTTTTCCGTCCCCCATCTTGGCGGCACATATGTTATCTTTAGATCTTGTTTCCTTTCTGTTGGTAGCTCCCGGCTGGGGCAACCAGGGCTTCAGCCAGTCAGGTGGTGTCTCCACGAGACCCCGCCAACACTCAATATAAGGAATCTGATCATCATGTACCTTAAAGACAATATCTTCCACCGCAGCTATAACCGAAATAGAGAACGTACCTTCGGATGGCCATCCCACCTCAAATGTCGGCCATTCCAATTCACAAAAGGTGCGGAGGGTTTCCGGGGATACAGAGGCCCCGAATTCCCTGGCGATCTGGCGGAAGTCTCTGAAGTGGTCCAGAACTAGGCTCAGGGGGGTCTGCATCCGGGACATACCTTGTCCCATTGTTAAATTTCTGTTGAGCTAAAGGTTTTAGCACAAGCACAAAGCCAAAGTGTCCAAGCAAATGCAAGAGCACACACACGAGTGACAAAAGACAGAAGGGGAGAACAACAAGTTTTGACACAATCCCAGTTCAAAGTCGGGACAAAAGAATATCGAAACCGACTCTGAATTCCCAGGGAGGAATCGCGGCGTCCCGTGGCTCCTCCTGACTCCAGGCTTAACGTCGCGTCCGACAAGCCTCAATGGAGTCTCCCAGTTTCTTGCCGGCAAGCCAGGGGTCGCAAACTTACCCAAAGAAGGAGCAGGTGGTGGCTTCGGAGGAGGGACCCTGTTTCAGATCTTTAACCTCCACTGTCCGATCCCGGACGAGCCCCCAAATGTTGCGGTCCGGGAGCCACACGCCTGGAGTCGAGTTCCTCAGTAAATGCGACCCGTGTCCCAACCAAGGACACCCGAGAATCACCAACACCAAGCAGAAAGATTAGCAAAGGATTTACACAAGTATAGAAGCTTACACAAACTGTCCGGACAGGGCCCCACTCGGAGAGAAGTGAGTGAGACCCCGACTAACGGTCGGGCGAGGCCTTTATACCCTTCACAGGGCGGGAAGTCCCCAGGGCGGGAGGGAGCTGTTTAATTTTGAATCAGCCAATCAGGAACCCGGTTCTTCCCTCCCCAAGCAAGCAAGCAAGTTCCCCCTTTACAGAAGCCAAAGTACACCGTGGGCTATTCCGTTCCAGGAAGGGTACGCTCCCTTCCTGTTCCTGAGCAAGCAAGCAATTACGGAAGCCAAAATGTGCTGTTAGCCCTGAAGCTGTTTCGTTTCTTTCGCCACACTGTCCCCTCAGGATTTATTGAGCACTTTCTTGGACACGCCACTGGGAAGTCACAACTACAGTACAATTCAACTGCTCTGGATCAATAAATTTGAAAAATTACAAGAAGTCAAAATTCATTGCCACCATTATCTCAACGATAAAATCTGTTTAACAAATCATCTGTGAGCGAGACTCAAATTAATTGGAAAACCCAGTTAAATGGAAATGACTTGGCCTGTGATTTGGCGTTTTAAGAATCAAAATGGGAAACCGCTGGACGATCATTGCCATTGCTTTGGACAAAGGTAACCTGTTTGCACCTGGACCAACTCCTATTTCGCTGGGCGTTTCCCACACTCACTGGAGACACTTAGTCACCATCGTGTGCCCCATAAACCTGGGAGGATGTTTAGAAGATGACTTGGAGGGGCTGTGAACTCCTCTGAATGGACCCCACCTGCCCATCTTTGACATCCCCTGAAAGGGAGGTAAAGCATCACATTCTAGGGACACTTTTATGTACATGAGGTGGGATTCTTTTTCCCCCCTCAGCCCAAAATGAGTAGTAAACTAAGGTAATCAGACGTTATATTCTGATAAATAGATTCTGAATCCAGCACAAAAATCTGGGACAGTCACAGAATCCGTATGGTCCTGGAATCAAAGGTTTTTTTTTTTCAGAACCGAAATGAAATTTGGGATTAGCAAGTGTTCACAGCCCAGACGAGAAGAGGCACCCTGGAGGGGTCGGGATACTTGCTCCAAGCCAGCTGGATAGAGCAGAAGGAGGCCCAGACCCAGCTCCTAACCTCCGGAGGATGCAGCGGTCTCCCTGACCCGGGAGGTGGGCCGAGGCTGCCCGCTTGCTTCTTTCTCGCCGGCCCTGAGGTGCGCACACTTCTGGGCCCTGGCTCTTAATGCATTGGCCTCGTGGCTCCAGGCCTGGCCAGAGTCTAGCCTTTGAAGTCAAGAGGCTGCTACATTTAGACAAGAGCAGCAGATTTAGCAAAGTGAAGAGACCAGAATGGCCACGCCGGGGCCCCCCGGGGCTTAGCCAGATGTAGTTTGTGTGTCCGCTGCAGCTGCCCTCCCAACGCCTGGATCCTGGGATGGCAGGAAAGCAGCGATCTGCGTCTCATTTCATGTGTGAGCGGAGAAGAGAGATGCATGCCTGACTCGCTTCTGTGACACTGGTTATTGGGAGTAGAACACTTAAAAAAACAGTGCTAAGAAAATTCTTGCCAAGAGTTAGAAGAGAGAGTGTGTGAAGGGCCAGGGGCCCATAACCCCTCCTCGCTACCCCCCGGACCATCCGACCAGAGCCAGATGCGCCCCGGTCTTCTCTGCTATGAGAAAGCAGGGACCACTGACACGCAGCCTCTGAGCCGGGACTGTGTCACATGCTTGGTGGTCTGTTTTGCAAAGCCCCCCACGCATGCATGAGCACTGAGAGAGGGAGACCATTGCCGTTCCACGCCTGGGCTGCGTTCAAATACCACGGAAACAGCGTGGACTCTGTACACGGCTGTGCTGGGTGCCCAACGGGTGACCTTCGTCCTTTCCATAATTCATTCACTTATGCAACAAATCTGACCACTTTCTTTCCACCAGGCACTAGCGCTGGGGATAAGACGGTGAGGAATGGGGATGCGTTTCCTGACCTCACGGAGCATGCGGTCCAGGGGCAGAGAGCAAGGTAAACAGTAATCTCCACTGATTAAGTTATAAGGTCGCCTTTGCCTTGTCTGGTCAATACACTCAGCGCTTTGTTACGGTGGCTCTTGGGTGCTAAGGGGACAGGTCAGTCTTGCGGAGACCGGGACCAGGAATCCAACCAGGCCACAGGCTTTAAAGCGGCAGAGAGACCAAGGGTGGCTTACAGACTCAGACCACCCAGGTTACAGTCTGGTCCCTGTCCCTCACCAGCTGTGTGACCTTGGGCGGGTCAGCTGCGCATGTCTGAGCCTGCTTCCTCAGAGGTAGAATTGAGTCTAGGGCTCGGCCTCGGATGGGGCGATGCCTGCACTTGTGTCCAGTGCCAGGCGCGGTGCCTGGCACATAGGAAATGTTAGCTGTTGGCTTGCCAAGAGTTCTTGGCTGGAAGTTTAGTTTGTTGAGGGCAATTCAGTTTATTTGATTAACAGTAATAACAATCTAGGCAGATAGAGGGCCTGGGAGGCTAACGGGGGAATATGGCAGCAGAGTTCAAAAACTAAGACTGGTCTCAGGCAGGAAGGGCAGGCAGGCCAATGGCTGCAGCAAACGGAGGGGTGGACCCAGACCCCACAGCTGCCTCTGTTTTGTGTTTCCTGAGACCATGGACTGGGAGTGCACGGGACATCAGGAGAGGGGCCTGTGTTGGAGGCTACTGAGGGTTCTGAAATCAGAAAGCTTTCCTGACTTTTCCGTCTTGTTCACCTTTGGGCAGAAAAACTCATCCGAGGTCACGCTTACTCCTGTGTCTGAACCTGACTATTCAGAGGAAGACAGGACCCAATGTTTTTCTCTAATTTTCACTGGAAGTCATAAGGAGTGAGGATGCCTGTCCTGGGCATGTCTGTAGGAGAGTTTAAGTTCATAGTTTAGGTTTTAAAACTGCAATTTGAGCCCATTAGAGAGAGATTGGGCTACTGACACGCACAGGAAAACAGTGCATTAGCCTATTTCCTTCCCGTAAAGACCTGTAAAAGCCAGTGTGATTTTTGCAGAATGAGGTTATTGCAGCGAGTAATCGGCTCGGGCAGCGCCAGAAGCCCTGAAATCAAGCAGACCAGGTCAAAGCAGGGCTGTGTGCCCGAGAGTGGGAGCCGGGAGCAAGGCTCTGTGCCTGGTGTGGAATGTGAACGGATTTATCTGAATATTCACTGTCACTGGATGGGGTTAGGGTCAACCCCATTTTACGGATGGGGAAGCTGAGGCTCGGGACTCCGTGATTGTCCTCCCTGGCATTGGGAATGGAGCAGCCTGAGAGAGGAAAAGCTTCCTGCCAATCGAGACAGCCCAGGTTCGAATCCCACCTCTGCACCCACTGGCCAGGTGACCTTGGGCACGTTCTTGACCTGTGGGACCTCAGTTTCCTCATATAAGTAGCCCTGCCTTGTGGGGCAGTGGGGAAGGTTAAAACAGAAAATGCGCCAGCCTGCTCAGCCCTGCTCCTGTGTCTTGACCTCAGAGCTGCCCCTGCTGCCCTTAGCATAGCGACATGGAGGGGACCTCGGTCTGCTCAGCACAAGGACAGGCACAGGTGCAGGAGGCCTACAGCGTGCTGTCACTTCCGCACCTGGGGAGGCCCCGCCCAGATAGAAGGGGGTGCCTGGCGATGCCAGGACTCTCCCGGCCCCTCCACATACCAGCTGGGCGGACTCCCTGTCGCCCCCAGCCGCTCTCAGCTTCCAGCATTACAGCTCCTTGCAAACACCACCTCCTGTGGGTGGGCCCTTTCTCATCTGGAAGCAGAGGTCATGACGTGGCCCACCCTTTGGGGAAACTTTGAGTGTAATTAATCTAATTGTTTAGAGTGCTTTGAACTCTTGGGGGTTATGGTTTATCATCATGATTATCACCATCGGGATAGCAGATGTAATTAACTCACCATATACTTTACCCAGGAACCATGTCTTTGAAAAACATTATTTGTAACTTTACAAATTGAATGGCCCCATACTGGTCAGCAGCCAGCAGCGGAGTCTTGAAGCA
>NW_006799055.1:2558493-2576074 GCF_000442215.2 Lipotes vexillifer | reverse complement strand
GGGGGGGGGGGGGGGGGGTCCTGGACTGCTGTCTCTGAGAATTCCAAAGGGGAGTGGGGACAACTTTCCTCCCTGAGGGCCCTTCGCCCCAGTCAGTAAAACCACAGCAGCACAGACTTCAGAATCAAAGCGGGATCCTGTCTCAAAATCGCTCTTCTTAAGTTGCTGAAGCCGGATGGCAACTGCACCTGCAGGAAGTCCCTTTCTCTCCTCCTTCCAGGTCCGTGGCCCACCTGTATTTTACCTCTTCCGAAATCACTGCCGTCAGAAAACCCATTTTGATATTCTTTGAAAGAGCATTTATTTATTGAATGCTAACTCTGTTCTAGGTAAAAGGTAAATTAGACATTCTCTCTGTCTTTCATATGGTCGGTTATGGCTGTTGTGGTCACAGAGAGAGGGAAAAGCACACCATTTGAATGCTCGCGGGGAGAGGCAGATGGGATCACGCACGCGCGTGCACGCGCGTGCACGCACGCACACTCGCACGCATGCGCCCGCACTTGCGCAGGTGTGGAGCCGCAAAGTGGTCCAGTGGGAAGGATACGTACGAGCGAATCAAGACACCAGCGATCGGCTCTCACCTTTGCGACGCGGATTGTGCTTCTCATCTGACCATCAGAAGAGTTCGTCTCCTAGGTCCCCTCTGCCTGATTCCATATTTTACGCACCTTGGCAGGTATCACGTTTTGAAGTGAATGCAATCGCAGCTCTTATGTAATGTGGTCTGCTGTGCACGCTGTTCCTCCTCCTTTTTGGGTCCTCTTCTCTGCCTTTTCTTTTTTTTTTAACTTTTTTTTTTTTTTTGCTGTGGCCCCTCCCGCCGCGAAGCACAGGCTCCGGACGCGCAGGCCCAGCGGCCATGGCTCACGGGCCCAGCCGCTCCGCGGCACGCGGGATCCTCCCGGACCGGGACACGAACCCGCGTCCCCCGCGTCGGCAGGCGGACCCCCAACTACTGCGCCACCAGGGAAGCCCTCTGCCTTTCCTTAATCGTTCTGTTGTTGCTTGAACGCCTCACGCGCTCCGAGTTCTTTAGAAATGTGGCAGTGTGTTTGTGTCTCATATGTTAGGATCCTGAAGGACCGCACCCTCGTCTCAGCTGAAAGAGGGGCAGGCAGGTGGGCCTAGCCAGCGGGCAGTTTTTGAGTGGTGTCCGCAGAGCAGTCTGCACACGAACCCGGTAACAGAAGGCCGCATGGCCGCGGGAACACCGTCTGCTACCCTGAGAGGCCTCATGAATCCCCTCCTGTTTAGTAACTGAGGGTACGCGGCTCGCTGCCACGCCTCTGCCCGATGCAAAGCGTACAACTTGCCTCAGGCAATGAGGGGCTCAAGAGAGCACGGTTGTGTGACTGTGGTGTCTTCTTAATAAATCACTCACTGCAATTGTCAGGGATGTTCTTTCCCATGGATGTCTGATTTAGGGAAAGCAGCCCTGGGCTGTGTGGACAGCCTTGGAGTAATTTGGTCCTAAAACAATGACCCAGAAGCAATCAATTACATAGCTGTGTTAGGGAGATGGGCCTTCCATGGTGTGGCTTTGGACAACTCAGAAATCACGGATCCGAGCAGTGGAAGAATTCCCAGGTTCAGACCAACAAGGTGTTCTTAACACCTCTGGCTGGCACTCCTCCGAGCCCAAGAATGCCGTTGCAGAAGTCTCTTCGGGCTGGCATCCCCGGGGAGGGGGGGGTGGACCGGCGTGCGCTCCAGTGCCATCTACTTGGTGGTTGTGCAGCTCTTTCGAGGGTGTTCTCTGCAGAGCTTTTCACTGTGTGGTTTATTGTCTTGTTTGGAGCTCCTTTAAATGAAGACAATCCATGCCAGCACGGTTCTCTCATTGTTGCTTCTGGTCTGTTTACTCCCAGCTCTCCTTAGGGAGGAAAAGGCTGGAAACTGCATCCTAATGGCCCAATTAGTCCTAATGCTGTGCGGTGTTGACTATTTAGTTACCACCATATTGTGTACAGAACTAATTGTGGTGAAAGCAAATGAATGGTCAGGAAACAAACAGGCTACTAGAAAATAATTACTTGGAGTGTTTCTCTTTAGTACCTGTGCAGCGGATTTCATTATAGTCAACAGCCTCTAAGCTGCTCGAAATACTGGTATTTGTCATTTTCATAGAAACTTGATAATGACATTAATTTATCTTAATGGCCTGTTCTATTGTTATAAATAGTAAAATTAGCTCAAATTGTCTTGCTTTTGCTGGTTTTGGATGGCTGCAGAGGACCCCACAGCAGCAGACGAGTAGATAATTTGGTGTACTTGACAGATTTCCAATAATTTGTTATTTGGAACATGAGTAATGCTAGTACCATTAATGTTCATTTTCCTCTAAATTCATTACTGCCCTTTTCCCTTTTATCTTTTTTAATGTCTGGGCCATTTTTCTATATTTCAAGTGGAGCCACAGAGCCTATTCATATTCAGCCAGCTATTAACATTCTGCACATAGCGAACATCCCATAGAAAACAACTCTTTATTAAATGATGAGCCTGGTCGCTCTTTATGACAGAAAAACAGGCAGAAATGGGGAGCTTACTGGTATCAGGGCCTGGGTGTAATTAAGTCAAATGTAATTTTAAAGAAATTTAAATGTTTTCATTTTATGGCAAAGGTAAAATATACTCAAGGGAGACTCTAAGAAGGTGTAAATGCATTAACCACGCCTCCTCCTTCCTCCTTTCCACATCACTCCTGTTTCAACTTCCTGGGGCATTTTATCAAAGGTGAGCAGGCAGCGTTCCCTAACAATTCGATTCTAATTAATCCCTAAGAAATGTTACGACTGATTTCATTTCTGTAAGCAGATACGTTGACGTAATATCTGGAACAAATGTGAAGGCTATTTATGATCGGAAAACCTCCTGTGATTTAGTTTGTTTGCTCTTAGTTCCAGATCTTTGTATTCCGCCCCCCCCCCCCATTTACTGGGAAAGACCACAAAATCAGTTGCTTCTGTCCCTCAGCATTTTCTAAGTGCATGTCCTCTTCTTTTGTGTCATGATGTGAAGGCTCTCAAGCAATAGTCCAATTAGAGCCTTTTTATCAGTTTAATAATATACGTGTTACAGCTAACATGAAAAAAAAAAGGGTGCACTATTTATCCAGGACAAGAGAAAGGCCACTGCCACTTGAAGTGGGTTTCTTTTTACAACCTGGGCAGAATAGACATTATTTCTTAGCCTGAGTGCCGTGACCCAGCCCTGGTTGAAATGCCCATGTGGGGACAGTGAAAACATGAGCATGTTTGGTGAGAAGTAGGCTTTTCTGTTATAAGCTGTATCTTTTAAAAAGGGGAACTTAACCAAACAGAAAGATTGACTTTCTTAGGATGCTTGGTTCTCAGCATAAGGGAGATGCTCCTTCCTGTATCCGTGCAAAACTCATCCCAGGATCGCGTAGTTCCGTTGGGAACGCCAAGGGACGAAGGTGCACTGAATTTTAAAAATGAGACCCTGGACACGTCTGTCAAACCAAAAGTCCCCAAAATGATGACTTTCACACTGAAATAGCAGATCCACATTTAAAGAACTTTTCCTGTCCATGAGACAGAATTATTTCTTTTCTCCATGGATACAAACAGATTTTGAAATCAGCCTGTTCAGTAAAATCACCCAGATGTACTCTTGAGTGTATGTCTGCCCGGGCCCTGCAAACCTTGGGGAGGAATGAAGGATAATGTACTAATAATGTGATGTCTCAGAGGGGCAATTCATAAAATATTTATCCTAAAGCAGAAAATGTGTCTGTCTGCCTTGTTCATTTATAAAATAATAGTTTAGGGGAATTAGGTACCAGCTAAATTCCTTAGTCAATGTGGTTGGTTTCACCCAGAGTCCATTAGACTAGGTTATGTATCTGCTGAGGAAGACACAGCCTGTTAGCAGTGCATAATGGATCATGAAAGATAAATGGAATTAGGCAATTGAATAATTAGAGTAGTGTCCACCAGAGCGGCTCTAAGTAAAGGGCTGCAGGGATTTCCATTAGAAACCTCCATTTCAACGGTTAGAAATCCATCTGGGAAAATTTGACTGGTGCTGAAAAGTTAGAGCCCGGTGGGGAACTAAGGGGAAAGACTCTCCCCAGGGAGCGTCCTGGTACCCGAAAGCCAGTGTTGGGTGCTTTAGGAGCCACGATGCTGGAGAGGCTTGAGCCTTTGCCTCCTTCCTTCACCTAAGTAAGCCTCCCAAGCACCAGATTTGATGGAAATTGAACATTTCCCTGGAGAGGGGGAGGTCTGATCTGCTCCTCTGTCCTCAGGCTTGGAGCCCTTGGAGATGCCTTAGGGAAAGGCTGTGCTGTGAAGGCCGTACCCTGGGATTGTGCAGTAGACAGGCTACACAACCATGCTCTGCCGCCCTCCAAGGGCCACACCTCCAACACTTAGCACGGAGCCTGGCACGTAGAGGCTGCTCAAAAATATCTGACGATTGAACAACAGATGATTATGACCTTTACTAAATCCAGTGAGAAAAAAGAGAAGACAAATTGCTAACAAAGGTGGTCCCAGGTTTGGAAGACAAGATTAGAAGATTTTCTGCAGGTGCAGTATGAGAAGAGAGTAAGTCTCTGGGCTATTTTTAAGAAACCCAGAAAGCATTTCCTCACTCGGGATTTATTAAGCAGCTGCAGTGTGCCGGGATATAAGACGAAACACAGGCTCCTGTCTCAGCTGCTTTGTGTCCACTGGGGGGACGAACGTCATGCTGGAAGAGGGGACTGTCCCCAGCGCAGGAAGCCTATGCAGGAGCCCAGTTGGCCTGGAGGCCCCGAGGAGTCTAGGCACATCCGTGTGCCCTGGAACCTGCACAAACATTCAAAAGCCTTTTTTGTCCAATAGGATCTAGCTCTATTCCGAAAACTATTGCTGGAAGGAAAGAAGGGTTTTTTTGTTTGTTTGTTTTTGTTTTTGCGGTACGCGGGCCTCTCACTGCTGTGGCCTCTCCCGTTGCGGAGCACAGGCCCCGGACGCACAGGCTCAGCGGCCGTGGCTCACGGGCCCAGCCGCTCCGCGGCACGTGGGATCTTCCCGGACCGGGGCACGGACCCGCGTCCCCTGCATCGGCAGGCGGACTCTCAACCCCTGCACCACCGGGGAAGCCTGGAAAGGAGGTTTTTATTAAAGGTGTGATTACGTATTGAGGGAAACACAAAATCCCCTGGCCCGGCTTGGCCTCTGATTGGGTGTGGAGCCAGGGGCAAGTCAGTGACTGTCTTTAAGCCCAGTTTTCTCGGCGTTTGTAGAGTTGACAACAGCCAGCTCGCAGAGTCCCGGGATCTAGCGAGGAACGAGGGGCCCGAGTGTGCCGTGAGCGTGAACTCTGAGTGGACACGGTCTGGTTATGCCCATCACCCTCCACTGGACATTCACACAGGTCTGTGCAGCTCCCCTTCGTCAAACACACAGGCATCTTACTGCCCACCACACGTGTTTGAATTTGGTCATGTTGCCCTATTTTATAGAGAATAAGACTTAAGAAGGTGCAGGAATTTGTGCTAATCTGATGCCTGGTAACTGATGACACGGGTAGGACCCTTAACTCAGGTCTGCCCAGCACAGAGGCCCTTGGGCCTTAGGGTTTGTTTGGCCTGCACAGAGGGGAGGTCCTGCATGACAGGGGACATGCTGGCCGCCTGCGTACAACAGTGTCCACGTGCAGAGCCCCGCCCTGGTGGAGGTACATGCAGGCACAGGTGCTCCCGGGGGGATGCCAGTGGGGGGGCGTTTTCAGTGCGTGCGACCAGTCTCCGGCACAATTTTCATCCTGCAAAACCCAAACCCTGCAACTCCCTGTTCCCTTCCTGCGCAGCCCCTGGCACCTACTATTCTGCTTTCTGCTTCTACTAACTTGACTACTCCAGGGACCTCATATGCGCGTAATCATACAGCATTTGTTCTTTGGTGTCTGCTTATTTCACTGAGCATAATGTCCTCAAGCCTCATCCATGGTGTACCCTGTGTCCAAATTTCCTTCCTTTCTGAGGCTGAATAATATTCCACTGTGTGTTCACGGCACAGTTTGCTTATCCATTCATCCATCGATGGGCATTTGTTTTGCTTCCACCTCTTGATTTTTGTGAACAGTGCTGCTGAGAACGTGGGTGTACAGTGATCTCTTCAAGGCCCTGCTTTCAATTCTTCTGGGCATATACTCAGAAGTGGGATTGCTGGATCACACTGTAGTTCTATTTTTAATTTTTTGAGGGCCCTCCATACTGTTTTTCATAATGGCTGCACCATTTTGCATCCCCACCAACAGGGCACAATGGTTCTCATTTCTCTGCATCCTCACCAATACTTGTTATCTTGTTTTTTTGTTGTTGTTTTTGTTTTGTTTTGTTTTGTTTTGCGGTACGTGGGCCTCTCACTGTCGCGGCCTCTCCCGTTGTGGAGCACAGGCTCTGGATGCGCAGCCCCAGCGGCCATGGCTCACGGGCCCAGCCGCTCCGCGGCATGTGAGATCTTCCTGGACCGGGGCACGAACCTGTGTCCCCTGCATCGGCAGGCGGACTCTCAACCACTGTGCCCCCAGGGAAGCCCCGATCTTGGTTTTTTGATGGTAGCCATCCTAATGGTGGTAAGGTGGTATCTCACCGTGGTTCTACTCATCTTTTCAGACCTAGGTTAAACCGCTTCTCTACTGCCACAGTTCTCCCAGCTTTTTCAGACAGGGTGAGCATCCTGGGTGCACCCCTGACACCTGTCCCCAACTCAGTTATGCTTTATGAGGTTCTGTATTTATTTGTTTATCTGCATCCCCCGCAGGACGTTGAGTTCCTAGATGGTGGTCCCATTTGGTCAGTGAGGTGTTTTCAGCATCCTGTACGCGGTAGTTATTCTAGAGATGTTTGTTGAATGAATTAAAAAATGTTTTGTCACTCATATTTAGTATAACATTTTGTTGACTTACCGGTTTTAACTTTTTTAGAGCTACACCTTACATCAAGTACACACATCTTAAGTGTACAACTCAATGGATTTTTAAATATGTTTACACCTGGGTAACCATCTGTCCAGATCAAGACAGAGCATATCTAGCCCCTGAACAGTTCCTTTGGGTTCCTTACCAGTCAAATGCCCACTCCCCAAAGTAACTCCTGCGTTTAGTTTTTAACCCTCGATTGCTTTGCCTGTTCTTGAGTGCATATACATGGAACCACAGGGTACCTGCCCTTCAATACCTGACTTCCTTCACTCAGCCAGTGTTTGGGAGATTCATCTTCATTGATGTGTGTGTCAGTGATTCATCCCTTCTCATTGCTGAGGAGTATCCCATTGTGTGAATAACCGCGGTTCATTTAGCCATTCTCTTGTTGATGGACGTTTGGGTTGTTTCCAGTTTTTGGCTATTGTGATTAAAGCTGTTACAAACATTCTTAGCTCTTGCAAATAGAGATGCTGTAAGTATCTCATGCACGTCTTTTGAGGAATGCTCCTCTTGTGTTCTCATTTCTCCTGTGTCTGTGCCTTTGAGTGGAACTGCTGGGCCATCTGGTACACGTATGTACAGGATTAGCAGGTAATGCCAGTTTTTCAAAGTGTTGAATGAATTCACACTGCCCCCAAACGATGTGCGAGAGACTCAGGTGTTTCCTAGCCTCACCTGTGCTTGACACTGTCAGTCTTTTGACTTCATTCACTCTGGTGATTTGCACACAGCTTTTTCATGATCTTTCCCCTGATTTCAATTGTTTTTGGTGCCAAAATTTTATATTTATACCGATATTTAAAAATTTGTCGCCATTTCTTCTGTTTACTGAATGTCAGACTTCACCTCCTTCTGCATTTGAGACAAGAATTTGAATTTTGTTAAGTTTTTCTTTAAAGCAGGGCTTTTTAAAAAATTTAAGAAACATTGAGTAGAGTTCCCTGTGCTCTAGAGTAGGTCCTCGTTTATCTATTTTATATATAGTAGCATGTATATGTTAATCCCATCCTCCCAATTTATCCCTCCCCCCACCCTTCCCCTTCGGTGACCATCGGTTTGTGTTCTGTGCCTGTGGGTTTTAGCAGGGCTTTTGAAGCATAACTGTTTGAACAACTGGGTTGAAGCTCTGTCATCACTGCAGGGTGAGCAGAGCAGTGTGAGGTCAAGAGGCTGGGTGTGGACTGATGCTCTGGGCGTGAATGCCACAGCTCTGACACCAGAGCTGCTGTGTGGTTTTGAGCCAGTTCATACACCCTCTTGGTGATTCAGTTTCTTCATCCATAAAATCGGGAAAGTAATAGAACATGCCTCTTGAAGTCGTGAATAGGATTAAACAAGTTATTGCACTTTTAGAATAACCCCTGGCAATAAGTAAGTTAATACTTATTAAATAGTAACTATTATTGTCACTGAGTTTCTTCAATGGCTTTTATTAAAAGTTGCTTCCTTTCCCTTTGTTTTCTTATTCCAGGTTGGTCCTAGTAACAGCTCTCATAAGGTTTAGGCATATATCTGGAATCTATGCTTTATTTTGTTTGTTACTTTTTTCTGTTCTTAAGCCAATGTCATACTGTCCTATTGATTGTCATTTGGTAATATATTTGATAATTATCTAGGAAGTGAGTTCTCCTGATTCCACTTTTATTTTCCTTCCCCAGTGCAGTGTTCTTGCCTATTTATCTTTCCAGATGGATTCTTAGTATAATTCCTGTGGAAATTTCTAATTCATTTTTGAACTGTATGATTTTTAATTAATTAGTTTTTAATATAATTTAAAGTTACTTTCCATTTACAGTTATTACAATATATTGGTTATATTCCCCATGGAACACATGTACAATGCATCCCTGAGCCTATCTTACACCCAGTAGTTTGAACTTTATTTATAACTAACTACAGGAGTGTTTTGATCTTTACTGTGTCAGATCTTCTTAGCCTGAAACAGAACCCAGCACCCAACTTTTTAAAACTTCCTTTATTTCTCCCACAAGAATTTTATAATTTTCTTTCAACAGATCTTGAAATCACCACACCAGGTTAATTTCCAAGCGTATAAAGAATAAAGCTTTTGTGAATGGGATTTTGCCTCATTTACTGTGCCTTCTGTTTATCTCCCATGTATTAGAAAGTCATTGATTGTGGTGGATTTCTGTCATAGCATGCCACTTTTGGGAACCTGTTGATTATCTCCAATAGTTTTCTGTTTGGTGGGGGAGATAGCAAATTATAGTGGGTGGAACATGGGCTTTGGAGCAGAAGAGCCAGACTGTAGCTGTATCTCCTCTTGTGACTTGTGTGAGACACTTTGGGCAAATTGCCATCTTCTCTGAGCGATGGGGGTAATAATAGCTAGGGAGGACTTGTGCTGGAACTCTGGAACTTCTTTCTTTCTTAAAAATCACATAAGCCGCTGGGTAGATACCCAAAAGAATTAAAAGCAGAGTCTCAGAAATATTTGTGCCTTACATTCAGAGCAGCATTATTCACAGTTAATGAAGAGGTGGAAGAACTCAAGTGTCCATGGATGTTGGATAAACGAGATGTGGTCCCTCCATACGGTGGAATGTTGTTCAGCTTTGAAAAGGAAGGGGAGTCTGACACAGGCAAAAACATGGATGAACCCTGAGGACATGATGCTCAGTGAAATTAGCCAGTCACAAGAGATGAATTCTGTGTGATTGCACTTATATGAGGTACCCAGAGTCATCAGATTCATAGAGGTGGAAAGTAGAGTTGTGGTTGCCAGGGGCTGGGGAGGGGGCAATGGGGAGTTGTGTTTAACGGGGACAGAGTTTCACTTTTGCAAGATGGAAAACATTCTGGGGGTGGATGGTGTGATGATTTTACAACAGTGTGAAGGTACGTAAGGCCACTGAACTGCACACTGAAAAATGGTCAAGAGGGGAAATTTTGTTGCGTGTGTTTTATCACAATTAAAATAATAATTCTTAAAAAAAAAAATCATGCAAGCTGGAGTTGGCATTCTGGAAGCACATCCTTAGCAGATGGGAGTTAGTGCAATGAAACACACGCTATGCATCAGAAAAACTGTAGGGCTCAAGTCCACGAACAAACGTTTAATTGTGCATGTTTGGTATCTCCTGGTATGTAATAAAAGGAATCATATTTGTTCCTTCCTTAAGTTAGCAGGCTGGGGGGAAAGTCAGTGCTTCCATGACCCACACTGGCGTGGAGGTGGAGGGAGGGGTACCAGGTGAGAGAAAGGAGAGTGAGAAGCTGCAAGTGTAGAATAATCGTGTTTATAACATTAATAACGGCGACACCAACAGGTAGCCCTTAATGACTCTCTGCGCTAAACGTTTTGAAATCATCATTTTATTCAATATTCATAGCAACCCACGAAGTAAGAATTATTCCAGTTTTCCCAGCAAAAATACCTGAGGCTTAGGAGGTCAGAGAGAAGGAAGCAGCCGTATATTTGCTGTTCCTGCAAACAGGCCTCTTCACCCTGCAGGGGACCTGGAGTTGTTATTTCTTTTTTCTCTTTTTTTAATATGGGTTTTCTTTTTTAATGCAAATTTATTATGATTATTTTTAAATTTTATTTATTTATTTCTCTTCGGCAGCGTTGGGTCTTCGTTGCTGCACGCGGGCTTTCTCTAGTTGCGGCGAGCGGGGGCTACTCTTCGTTGCGGTGCGCGGGTTTCTCACTGCGGTGGCTTCTCTTGTTGCGGAGCACGGGCTCTAGGTGCACGGGCTTCAGTAGTTGTGGCTCGCGGGCTCAGTAGTTGTGGCACGCGGGCTCTAGAGCTCAGGCTCAGTAGTTGTGGCTCGTGGGCTCAGTAGTTGCGGTGCACGGGCTTACACGTGGGATCTTCCCGGGCCAGGGCTCAACCCCGTGTCCCCTGCACTGGCAGGCGGATTCTTAACCACTGCGCCACCAGGGAAGTCCTGGAGTTGTTATTTCTGAGAAATTTTTTACCGTTTTCCAATTAAAGAGGACAGAAGGGGTTGTTCTCCCCCAGATTCGGTTTGACAGACCCCATGGAGGAAGGGCCTGGCTTGGGTCACATGTCCTGTCCTGAAGAGATAACTATGGTCAGAGGAGGCATAGTGATATGAGGCCCCATGAGAGATGGGGCCCTAAGAACACCCTTGTCTTGTTCCTGACTTTAAGGGAGAGGGAGCTGGCACTTCGGCGATGGCCACAAAAAGAAAGACTTGAAACATATTTTAAAAGACCAGAACAAATGGAGAAAAAATGAAGTTCACGGGAAGAAAGTACCAATACTGTAAAATGTAATATTGTAAAGATGTCAGTTCTCTCTGAGTGAGCTCAATGCAGTGCCAGTCAAAATCCCAGCAGTCTTTTTCAAGGAACTGAGCAACCTGCATCTAAAATTTTACATAGGAGTAAAGAACCAAGAATAGACATAGAATTCCTGAAGAAGAAATCGGAGGGACTTTCAGATCAAATATAAAGTCTCATTATAGAGCTATTACCGTAGGAACAAAAATGAAATCGCATTTGTATCTGACACCACGCACAAAGGTCACTTCTGACAAGGAAAGACTTAAATAAAACGTGAGAGGCAAAACCTAAAAAAATGAGTGGATCACCGTAACATAGGCATAAGGAAGAATTCCTTCCAAAAGTTCCCCAAGGTACTAATTATAAATGAAAAGACTGGTAAGTGCAACTACATTAAAATTAAGACCTCCATTCATCAAAAGACAACATAAAGGAAATCTATATGAAATTCACGGTGGCATCCTGGCTCAGCTCTTGAAATGGCAAAAGGACATTGCTGGGAAGAGTGGTGAAATCTGAATGAAGTCTAGAGTTTAGTTTATAGTAACATACACCGATGTTGGTTTCTTTGTTGTGACGAATGCTCCTTGGTAATGTTCCCCAATTAGGGGAAATTGGGTGAGGAGTAGATGGTAATTCCTCTGCAAGTCTTCTGCAAATCTAAATTATTTTAAAAGAAAAAGTTTATTCACAACCTGGGATTCGATGTTTATGATATATGTAATCAATAAAAAAGTAATTTTAAAGAACCACAAAAAAATCAATAAGAAAAAGTCATACCACCCAACAATAAAATGGGTAAAAGTCAAGAAAAGATGTTTTTCAGAAGAGGAAAAGTAAACAGTAAGTAAACTTAAGGCAAGATGACAATCTCATCTTTAAAAAAAAATTTTTTTTTTAATTGGGGTATAGTCGTTCTACAATGTTGTGTTAGTTTCTACTGTACAGCAAAGTGGAGTTCCCTGTGCTATACAGCAGGTTCTCATTAGTTATCTATTTTATACATATTAGTGTATACATGTCAATCCCAGTCTCCCAAGTCATCCCCCCCCTTCCCCCCTTGGTGTCCATACGTTTATTCTCTACATCTGTGTCTCTATTTCTGTCTTGCAAACAAACAAATGGTTCATCTGTACCATTTTTCTAGATTCCACATATATGCATTAATATATGATATTTGTTTTTCTCTTTCTGACTTACTTCACTGTGTATGACAATCTCTAGGTCCATCTACATCTCTACAAATGACCCAATTTTGTTCCTTTTTATGGTTGAGTAATGTTCCATTGTGTATATGTACCACATCTGACAATCTCATCTTAATAAGCAGACAACTGTCAATTAATGCTACCGTGCCATCTCATCTTAGCAGTCCTCTTATAAACTGCTGGTGGGAATGTAAAATGGTACAGCCACTCAGCGAGTGAGCTGGAGGCCCAGCAATTCCTCTTCTAAGTACATGCCCTAGAGTGGCTCTTGCTTTTGCACTTGGACACCAAGAGGCAACTGAAAGGGTGTTCACAGCAGCATTACTCATAATAGACAAAAACTAGAAACAACCAAAATGTCCATTGATAGGAGAATGGATAAGTAAACCACCCAGTGGAATATTATACAGCAGTGAAAATGGATGACTGTCAACAATATGCAAAAATAAGGATGAACTTTAGAAACAATGTTGAATCAAAAAAGTCTCAGATGAGACAACATATGGTATAATATTTTATGAAGTTCAAAATCAAGCAAAATTAAACTTCATATTAGAAAACTGTAGGATGCTGGTTACTCCACG
Organism: Lipotes vexillifer; assembly: GCF_000442215.2. Taxonomy (NCBI): domain Eukaryota; kingdom Metazoa; phylum Chordata; class Mammalia; order Artiodactyla; family Lipotidae; genus Lipotes; species Lipotes vexillifer. Next base: position 2,563,064 of record NW_006799055.1, on the reverse strand, counting down.
GTTGAGGATGAGAGAGGGGGATGGGTTCAGGGAGCGACACTCAAGTGCTTTTAGTGACCTTGGTGACATTCTGGTTTTCAGGTCAGGTAGGTTCATGATGTTCATTTATTATTTTTTGTCTCATGTTATCATATGCATTATTTTGTATCTATTAAATGTTACCAATTTTTTTCAAATTTAAAGATAGGTTAAAAAAAACAAGCAACAGACAGAGCAAGCATGTTGCCAAAATTCATGATGACAGGGCTTTTTTTTTAAACTCTAGTGTTTCTAGAGGAAAATGGAGTCCTTGGAAGGCTTTGGGAGACTATGGAATATCCACATGTCTTCTCAGCTGGAACTGAGGCCAAGAATGTAGAAAAGACGGCTGATCTTAGTGTGTCTAGAGGGCAGGGTGGGTGGATGCACGTGAAAATGCTATTCAGCCTCCCAACAAGCCTTCACTAAGAATGGTGAGTGCCCTGGGGATGCCAAGGGCGGAGGGACAGAGCTCTGCACTCAAGGGGCTCGTAGGGTGGAGAGGACACTGCCTCACTAGGGAAATATCCAACAGAGCCAGAGATGATCTTTTTGGAACACAGGCAGATGATGTTGTGACCTTTGCTTATCCCTCAGGGCTTTCTCTCGGCCCTGGGATCAAGCTCCCTTCTTTGGTCCTGGTCCCCTTTGATCTTGGGCAGCTTGGCCACTGTCCCTCCATTCCTCATGCGACTCTCATTCGGAAATTCTTTGGTTCCCGGAACCTACCGGAGCTCTCCTCTCAGTGGGCTTTTTCACACTTGGTCTGGAAGGTCTCCCACCACGTGCTGAGTCCTACTTATTGACTTAGTCTCCTTTGCAAAGGAGCACTCCGGGGACCCTGGGCTGCATTAACTTCTGGCTGCACGCGTCTGTGGCATCCTGTACCCCCATCAGCTCTAGGGTGACAGTTTCCGTCCTGTTCCCCATGAGATCCCCAGCAGGTGCTGGAGCACAGCAGGGGCCTGATCAGTGTTTGCTGGATTAACTGCAGGTATGTCTTTTTTTTTTTTTTTTTTAATAAATTTATTTATTTATTTATTTTTGGCTACACTGGGTCTTCATTGCTGTGCATGGGCTTTCTCTGTTTGTGGCGAGCGGGGGCTACTCTTTGTTGTGGTGCACGTGCTCTCATTGTGGTGGCTTCTCTTATTGTGGAGCATGGGCTCTAGGGTTGTGAGCTTCAGTAGTTGCAGCATGCAGGCTCAGTAGCTGTGGCATACGGGCTCAGTAGTTGTGGCTTGCAGCTCTAGAGCGCAGCCTCGGTAGTTGTGGCACACAGGCTTAGTTGCTCCGCGGCATGTGGGATCTTCCCAGACCAGGGGTCGAACCCATGTTCCCTGCACTGGCAGGCAGATTCTTAGCCACTGTGCCACCAGGGAAGTCCCACAGGTATGTCTTAAGAATTTTATGCAGTTACAGAGGAGGGAGCGATAACTTGTACTTGGAGGGAAGAGGTGGAGGGCTTCCCGGAGGAGGTGGCGTGGGATATGAGGACATGTCCGTTACTTGCATCAGCTTCCACTTACCAGCCTGCTTTGCCCAAATTGCAGGTTTTCCTCAATGGGTGGGCTCTGTGTCCCTGTGGTTGCCACAATTTCTTTGTCCATTCATCCATTAATGGACACTTAATTGGTTGCACCAATTTACAGTCCCACCAGCAGTTCACAAGGGTTCCTTTTCTCCACATCTTCAACGGCACTGATTTCTTGTCTTTTTTTGTATTAGCCATTCTGATAGGTGTGATTTGGATTTGGATTTTCCTAATGATTAGGGATCTTGGGCATGTTTTCATGTACCTGTTGGCCATCTGTAAGGAGGGCTATTCTTATTAAAGCATCGGCACTGTACCAAATGCCCACTACAGTCAGACCTTGGCGAAATTCATAACCCCCTCTCACTAATTTCTCCAGAATCTACTGTGTTCTAGGTGTACTGTTTCTGTGTCACTCATCCTCTTCCTAGTGTCACATGGGCGAGTGAAATTTGGGGTGAATGCATATGAAAAGACACAAGGATGGTGGCTCATATGACGGAGCTTCTTGAGGAGAGAAGGGGAGAGTTTTCTCCTCTTACGCCTCTGTCTCAACGTTACTTACATCCTTTTTCTCTTTATACCTCTTAGCTTTCTTTTAACCACCAGTGCCTTGTCTAACCTAATTTTGAAATTTCTCCCTTATGCCGAGACCCTATAAAGATAAAATCCCCCTGAAAAGTGAGCAATTTGGATTTGGTGGAGAAGTCAAAAGTGAAATCCTCAACCACAGTGTTCCTAAAGCCCCCCCTCCCAGCTGGGAGACAGACCCAGGGGCTTGGGAACAGGGGTGGGAGTGACAGCTGATGGGGGAAAGGGTGGAGACACCCTCATCACGAACCTGTAAGTTCCATTCCGGTGTCTCTTAAGGGGTTGGGCCACTTGGCTGGCAGACCACGGAGGTACAAGGTCAAGTTACTTGACTTAATTCTACATCTGTCAAATGGGAAAGATAATACTTACTTGCAGGGTTCCCTTTGCTCTGGGTCAGTAGACTGAATTCCACTTTTATGTCTGTTCCTTTCCAGCTTAGGTCCTGTAGAGAATTCAACCCCGCTGAACTTGAGTTTCCTCACTGTCAAATGACCACGTGCAAGGTGATTTACCTGCGTCGTCCGTCAGAGTAACACGGAGACTGAGGCATGGTTAATCACTCGTTAAATAGTTGAGTTTTTAGTTTGGAGAAACACCGACTGCACAGAGCATATATGAGAAAGGTTTGCATTGCATGAATTATTTTCCCATTTGAAACCCAGAATCTCGCTCAAATGGCTTCCCAGCCCAGATTGTACTGAAGTACCCTGTTTGTTCCATTAACTATTCACAGAGTCAACTGGGGAACCGCTGTTATTAATTTCAATGGAAAGCTAAAATGCAGTTCATTTTCTATAATTGCAGGCCCACGGTCTAAAGAGCCAGCAAAAGCTTTTAATCTGAGGCATTTTTAGAGGAGTATGATCAGAATTACATTGAACATCTTTTGAAGGTACATAATTATGAAAACCTCAATGACACTGACATTCAAAGAGCCCAAACCATAGATGCAGGGAACTCGCATGCGGGGAACAAGGCAAATTGCCGTCTTAGTTACTCGTGATGGAGAAACGCCCACGGGGAAGGTCGGCAGTGTTTGCCCACCTTGCTTTTCTATTTTACTCCAAAGACGTGAGCTCTTCATACCGCATGGGAGGGGGATGTGGCGCTCTTGTCCGAAATGTAAGATTTCTGTAGCCCCAGAGAGCCTGCCCACGGGGCTGCAGCCTCCCTCGCACCCCTTCCGCGGGGCGGGGCTCGGGCTCGGGGCGCGCGAGGGCGGGAGGGTGCTCCGCGAGGCCACCAGAGGGCGCCAGAGCGTCTCTGCGGGTGCCGGTCCCTCCACGGCTTCCTGCGTCCAGACTACTCCTGGGTCGCAGGTGTCTGGGCACGGCTGTCATCCGTTGGTCGCGACCCCATGAGGACAGGGCTCCCCCTCCCCTTCCCCGAAGGAGGAAGGACCCTAAGAAGGCAGGGAAGTGCCCGCAGCAGCCACCTCGCCACCACGACTCCCATGGGGGGCCTGGAGGTGGGGAGAAGCCGCGTGCGGGAGAGACGTCGGCTTTCGTTCAAAACTGCAGTGCGGGGCTTCCCTGGTGGCGCAGTGGTTGGGAGTCCGCCTGCCGATGCAGGGGACGCGGGTTCGTGCCCCGGTCCGGGAGGATCCCACGTGCCGCGGAGCGGCTGGGCCCGTGAGCCGTGGCCGCTGAGCCTGCGCGTCCGGAGCCTGTGCTCCGCGGCGGGAGAGGCCGCAACAGTGAGAGGCCCGCGTACCGCAAAACAAACAGAGCCGGGGCCGCGGAGCCTGCGCGTCCGGAGCCTGTGCTCCGCGGCGGGAGAGGCCGCAACAGTGAGAGGCCCGCGTACCGCAAAACAAACAATCCCTCCGGATGGGGTGACGCACGTACAGTGGGCGCCCAGGGCCGCGAATTGTCCGCTCCGCCTCGCGCGGTCGGGAGGGGTCACTGAGCCCTGAACCGGCTGCGGCCCAGGGTGGAGAGGGGCAGCGGGACCAGCACGGGCAAACGCGGGAGGAGCAGGGACGAGTCCCAGGCGGAGCTGGGGTGGGCCGGGCGTCAAGCCCCACAGCGGCTCGGGGCCCCCGGGGGATGGGTCCCCGGTAACCTAAGTCAGGCTGGGGAAGCTGGACTTTATTCAGTGGCCTGAGGAACCAGCGGCGGTGCTCGAGCTGGAGGGCGATTGACCAGGTCCAGCCTGGCCTTGGCTGTCACCATGGCCGGATGGGTAGGAGGGGGCAGTTTGCCACCGTGCAGCCCGGGAGGTGGGAGGAGACACTCACCCCCAGCGGGTGCTTAGCGGAAAATGTTTTGCAGGTTGCGATGCTGCGTTTCTGCAGTTCTCCAGATCTCTTACTGCATTTCAGTGTCAAGTTCTTAACGCGTGCATCTCGGAGTTCTGAAGTACACTTGAGGCTTTTTGCCAAGACACGTAACATCAGCCCCAGGAGGAAGAGCCGAGCAGAGGC